>NC_057393.1:81773122-82102303 GCF_019320065.1 Cervus canadensis
ACATGTACCAAAATATAATCCTTTTCAGATTTGGAAAAAGAGTGATACCCTTGCTGGCAAGTCAGTTGGCCTTATTAGAAAGAAAAGTAAACGTGAAGACAATGGATGAGATATATTAATACAATGACTTGCTTTGATCAGAAGCCAAAGATGGGCAGCCAAATGCAGCTGTTTCACCATATGAGTTCCCTGTCATCTAGACTGCTGTATCTCCCTGGGCATGAAGATAAAATCTCTTGCATGAGAAGCCAGGACAAGTTTCTCTAGTCTTCCTAAGAGGATTGAGAATGAAATAAATTATCAACATGACAAATTTAGAACTTCTTTAGATGTCTTGTAGAGACCTCTAGTCAAGAACCTCCATCCATAGTTCATCAGGCTCTCTGTCTATCAGATCAAGAAAATTAGAGATATGCAGGGAACATTTCATGCAAAGATGGCTATGACAAAGGACAGAAATGGTATGGACCTAACAGAAACAGAAGATATTAAGAAGAGGTGGCAAGAATACACAGAAGGACTGTACAAAAAAAGATTTTCACGACCCAGATAATCACAATGGTGTGATCACTTACCTAGAGCCAGACATCCTGGAATGTGAAGTCAAGTGGGCCTTAGAGAGCATCACTATGAACAAAGCTAGTGGATGTGATGGAATTACAGTTGAGCTATTTCAAATCCTGAAAGATGATGCTGTGAAAGTGCTGCACTCAATATGCCAGCAAACTTGGAAAACTCAGCAGTGGCCACAGGACTGGAAAAGGTCAGTTTTCATTCCAATCCCTAAGAAAGGCAATCCCAAAGAATGCTCAAACTACCACACAATTGCACTCATCTCATGCGCTAGTAAAGTAATGCTCAATATTCTCCAAGGCAGGCTTTAGCAATACATGAACCGAGACTTCCAGATGTTCAATCTGGTTTTAGAAAAGGCAGAGGAACCAGAGATCAAATTGCCAGCATCTGCTGGATCATCGAAAAAGCAAGAGAGTTCCATGAAAACATCTTTTTCTGCTTTATTGACTATGCCAAAGCCTGAGAATGTGTGGATCACAATAAACTGTGGAAAATTCTGAAAGAGATGGGAATACCAGTCCACCTGACCTGCCTCTTGAGAAACCTGAATGCAGGTCAGGAGGCAACAGTTAGAACCGGACATGGAACAACAGACTGGTTCCAAATAGGAAAAGGAGTACGTCAAGGATGTATATTGTCACCCTGCTTATTTAACTTATATGCAGAGTACATCATGAGGAATGTTGGGCTGGAAGAAGCACAAGCTGGAATCAAGATTGCCAGGAGAAATATCAGTGACCTCAGATATGCAGATGACACCACCGTTATGGCAGAGAGTGAAGAGGAACTAAAAAGCATCTTGATGAAAGTGAAAGAGGAGAGTGAAAAAGTTGGCTTAAAGCTCAACATTCAGAAAACTAAGATCATGGCATCTGGTCCCATCACCTCATGGCAAATAGATGGGGAGACAGTAGAAACAGTGTCAGACTTTAATTTTGGGGGCTCCAGAATCACTGCAGATGGTGACTGCAGCCATGAAATTAAAAGACACTCCTTGGAAGGAAAGTTATGACCAACCTAGATAGCGTATTAAAAAGCAGACACATTTCTTTGCCAACAAAGGTCCGTCTAGTCAAGGCTATGGTTTTTCCAGTGGTCATGTATGGATGTGAGAGTTGGGCTGTGAAGAAAGCTGAGCACCGAAAAATTGATGCTTTTGATCTGTGGTGTTGGAGAAGACTCTTGAGAGTCCCTTGGACTGTAAGGAGATCCAACCAGTCCATCCTAAAGGAGATCAGTCCTGGGTGCTCATTGGAAGGACTGATGCTAAAGCAAAACTCCAGTACTTTGGCCACCTCATGCGAAGAGTTGACTCATTGGAAAAGACCCTGATGCTGGAAGGGATTGGGGGCAGGAGAAGGGGACGACAGAGAATGAGATGGTTGGATGGCATCACCGACCCGATGGACATGGGTTTGAGTAAGTTCCGGGAGTTGGTGATGGACAGGGAGGCCTGGCGTGCTGCGATTCATGTGTTGCAAAGTGTCGGACACGACTGAGCGACTGAACTGAACTGAACTGAACTGAACTGAACTGAACTAGATGTCTTGTGGACATCTAATTCTAATTCACACTTCAGAGGCTGGATTTTGAGCAGAGAAGACACGAGTCTGCAGATGAAATCAACTTTTGCCTTTATTCTAGATGCACCTGCTTGATACTAAACAGTGATTTCACTAAAATAGGTGGAACCACTATTAATGTCTTAGCACCCTTCTTATGTTTGCAATAACAGGCAGCCAGTTACCCCTAGTTACAAATACTCATTTTTTTTTATCATTGTATTTCCTTTTTTTGTCATAAAGTATCATTTTTGGTCACATAATATAAGGATAAATTGTGTTGACCTTTGAATATCACCAAAAAGCAGAAAATCTAGGTTTTGATTTTTTTTCTGACACAAGTGATAAATGTTTTTTATTTTTTTTAGTTCATCTCAGTCCTGGACTCCTATAAAAATGGTTTATTGAGAAAGTGAACATAATGTCATTGAGATCAAGTGGCACTGAGCCTTGGTATTACCCCTACAACTTATTCTCAACTGTTTTTTTTTTTTTAATTTGAATATTATCATTAGAATAATTGGAATCTAATATAAAAAGCAACACAACGAACTATCCCCATTTAAAAAACAATTTTTCATATTTATTTATTTCGCTCTGTCAGCTATTAGTTGTGTCAGGGGAAGCACACTGAGTGAAACCACCCACCCTGGCTAGGCATGAGTTGCTTTCCAACAGGAGGTCCTGGTAAGGAACGTGGAACTAATACACCACCACCAACCAGAAGAGTTCTGGAAAGGTCAGAAGGTGACACCATGCATCCAACCATCTCCCAGAATCCTTCTTGTGGCATCCATTTTGGCTGAGAAATGCATAAGACACCGGGAAGGACTCTGAGTCAGAGTGATTGGCCAAAGGCAACTAACTGGAAAATAATCCCATAACCATAAAACCCAAGGCTGCTAGACCTATGGCAGAGCAGTTCTCCTGGGTTCCCTTACCCTGCTGCTCTCTGCCTGGGCACACCTTCCCAATAAAATTTCTTGCTCTGTCAGCACATGTGTCTCCTTGGGCAATTCATTTCTGAGTGTTAGAAAAGAGCTCACTTTCGGGCCCTGGAAGGGGGTCTCCTTTCCTGCAACAGTTGCATCATGTGGGATCTTTGTTGCACTAGGTGAGATCTTTTGTTGCAGCACATGGACCTTAGTTGTGAAGTCATCTTAGTTCCTCTGCAGTATGTAGGATGGTAGTTCCCTGACCAGTGATCGAACTCACATCCCTTGCATTGCAAGGCAGATTCTTAGCCATTGAACCACCAGGAAAGTCCCTTGCCCCCATTTCTTAACCTCATACTAGGTACCATCATACTGTGACTTCTGGGGTTTCTCTGGATGCATTCAAACACAAGTTGCCAAGTAGGCAAATACATCTGCCCTAGGCTAAAATCTTCGGGCACAGTCCCAAGATGGGGTGTTTCTTTAGCTTGACTGAGATAGCTGTAAATGCATGATAAAGGACTTTGCATCACTAAAATACAAAGAAGTCCAGGTGAAGTGACAAAAAAATCTCTGCCCTCATGAAGGTTACATTTTAGTTGGACTGTGGGACACTGTTCACATGCACATAGATAAAATATATGTTATGACTCATGGAAATAAGTGCTACAGAGAGAAAAAAGCAGAGAAGGGGACAAAGGACATAGACAGAGGAACTATAATTTTAAACAGTGTGTCCTGGGAAATGTGAATTTAGAAGACACATTTGAGCAGACCTGGAGGGTGTACAAAAAAACCCATGAAAAGCCTGGAGGATTGTCTTTCAAGCAGAAGCGGTGCTTCCAGTGTGTCTGGTAGTGTGTCCTATGCTGAAGGAGTAGCAAGGAGACCAGTGTGGCCACAGGCATGTGAGACATGGGAAGAGGAGTCGGAGATAAGTACAGAGAATTAGTGAGCAAGACAAGAAGCAGTGGAGTAAGACTGGAGAAAGAGAAGGTCTGGGGGAAAAGATCAAGAGGTCAGTGTGTAGTATCTTTAGGGCCAAGGTACCTACTATTAGCCATCCAAGTGGAATAAGTAGGATGCTAATGATCAGGAGAAAATTCAGGGAGCATTGACTCTGAAGGCAGAGCTGTGATTAGCATTGTGCTAAAACCCAAGCCATAAAGGATCACAGAGGGGATTAAAAAAAAAAAAAATCTTCATTCTGCAAAGAGGACTAATGGTTGAATGAAGCAGAGAGACCATGGCATTGGAAAGCTTAGAGCCACCTCTGGGAAAAGAATGGTGTTGGTGGGAAATTTAAAGATCCAGGTGGAGGCAATATGTTAATTCTAAGGTGGAAAAAGAAATCTAATCCTAGTGTGGGGAAAGAATTAAATTTGTTGAATTCCAGCTTCAGTTCTTCTCATTGTATTTCTCTGTTAAAACCAACAATAGCAACAAAAACAAAACACTCAATTCTTCTGTGAGATGTGAGTGACATTTTGATATGTGTCTATTATAATCCGGGAACACTGAAGAGGCAGAAAGTACTAAGGAACAGATGCTAAGCACTTTCAAGACATCCTGTGAGAGATCCAGCTAGGATGTGTAGATTAGGACGTGTGATCACTTAGAGACCCTCATCAGACTGAACCATAAGGGAGGGAAGCAGAAATAACCAATTCTCTTCATCAAAGGCAGCAAAAACCTGGATTTCCTGCCAGCCCCACACATATAGCAGATATACACTAAGAGACAGAAAAGAACACTTTTATAATAATAAATAAAATGATTATTCCTCTACTTGATCACTTTCCTTTGTTCTAAAGAATGTAGGGGCATGCTCCGCCCCTCAGTCATGTCTGACTCTTTGTGACCTCCTGGACTGTAATATGTCAGGCTCCTCTGTCCATGGGATTCTCCTGACAAGAATACTGGAATAGGTTGCCATTTCCTCCTCCTCCAGAGGATCTTCCCAACCCAGGGGTCAAAACTTCATCGCCTGTGTCTTCTTGCATTGGAAGGTAGACTTTTTAACACTGAGCCACCTAAGAAAGTCTGTTCTAAAGAGCAGTATTCAGAAAACCTTTCAAGAGTCACAAAAAACAAAACTCTAAAGTCCACTAGTGTAGTAAATTTCATAATGTATCATCTTCAAAATAATTTCTTTTCTCAGTGAATAACTCAACATTTAGCCTTGCATAATGAACCATGAACTTCCAGATGTTCAAGCTGGTTTTAGAAAAGGCAGAGGAACCAGAGATCAAATTGCCAACATCTGCTGGATCACCGAAAAGGCAAGAGAGTTCCAGAAAAACATCTATTTCTGCTCTATTGACTATGCCAAAGCCTTGGACTGTGTGGATCACAATAAACTGTGGAAAATTCTGAAAGAGATGGGAATACCAGTCCACCTGACCTGCCTCTTGAGAAACATATATACAGGTCAGGAGGCAACAGTTAGAACCAGACATGGAACAACAGACTGGTTCCAAATAGGAAAAGGAGTACTTCAAGGCTGAATATCGTCACTCTGCTTATTTAACTTATATGCAGAGTACCTCATGAGAAATGCTGGGCTGGAGGAAGCACAAGCTGGAATCAAGATTGCCGGGAGAAATAATAACCTCAGATACACAGATGACACCACCGTTATGGCAGAAAGTGAAGAGGAACTAAAAAGCCTCTTGATGAAAGTGAAAGAGGAGAGTGAAAAAGTTGGCTTAAAGCTCAACATTCAGAAAACTAAGATCATGGCATCTGGTCCTATCACTTCATGGGAAATAGAAGGGGAGACAGTGGAAGCTGTGTCAGACTTTATTTTTTGGGGCTCCAAAATCACTGCAGATGGTGATTGTAGCCATGAAATTAAAAGACGCTTACTCCTTGGAAGGAAAGTTATGACCAACCTAGATAGCATATTAAAAAGCAGAGACATTACTTTGCCAACAAAGGTCTGTCTAGTCAAGGCTATGGTTTTTCCAGTGGTCATGTGTGGATGTGAGAGTTGGACTGTGAAGAAAGCTGAGCACCGAAAAATTTATGCTTTTGAACTGTGGTGTTGGAGAAGACTCTTGAGAGTCCCTTGGACTGCAAGGAGATCCAACCAGTCCATCCTAAAGGAGATGAGTCCTGGGTGTTCATTGGGAGGATTGATGTTGAAGCTGAAAGTGCAATACTTTGTCTACCTGATGCAAAGAGCTGGCTCATTTGAAAAGACCCTGATGATGGGAAAGATTGAGGGCAGGAGGAGAAGAGGATGACAGAGAATGAGATGGCTGGATGGCATCACCGACTCGATTGACATTGGTTTGGGTAGACTGCGAGAGTTCTTGATAAACAGGGAGGCCTGGCGTGCTGTGGTTCATGGGGTTGCAGAGTCGGACACGACTGAGTGACTGATCTGAACTGAACTAAACTGAGAGTAATCTAGAATAAAATCTACAGCAGTGAAGTCTGGTTTACATATTTTTTATGAAAATATAGCCTTTCCCTTTTGGTTATGATCTGTTGTTCTGATCATCTTTGGATGAGGATTGGAAGAAAGGAAAAGCCCATGAAATAGAACCCTATTATGAGAATTACTACACATAGCATCAGTTTTTAACTTATTGGGGATCAAAGAGTCTATTGAAAGTCAGATAAAAACTATGGACATAAACTAAATGAGAATAAAAATAAAATGGTTAGCCTAGAAATATAAACTTACATTTTCATGAGGCTCACAGTTACTTTACCTGGAAAACATTCATGTGCCTCATTAAATCAATGGTAGGTCCTGGAGACATCTGCTGCTGCTGCTGCTAAGTCGCTTCAGTCGAGTCCGACTCTATGTGACCGCATAAATGGCAGCCCACTAGGCTCCTCTGTCCCTGGGATTCTCCAGGCAAGAACACTGGAGTGGATTGCCATTTCCTTCTCCAATGCATGAAAGTGAAGTTGATCAGTCGTGCCCGACTCTTAGCGACCCTATGGACTGCAACCTACCAGGCTCCTCTGTCTATGGGATTTTCCAGGCAAGAGTGCTGAAGTGGGGTGCATTGCCTTCTCTGAAGATATAAGCTAGTGGCCAGCAAACCAAAATGAATACAGGGACGAAGCCTCTTGACTCAGTCTATCCACTGTTCCACAAAGCCTTGTTGGGAGGAGAAAGGAAATACAGTATCGAGTTCATACACCTATTGCAAAATATGGACTTCTCTAAATTTAGTCTTTTAAACCTGAAAAGCCATCTACCTTTTAAGACAAAGGAATTTTTTCTTCACATCTTTAGAGAAGAGCTGTTTAGTAATGATGCTTAATGTAAAGCAGCTGTTGCTTCTCATAAAGGAGACCTGACAGAACTGTTGGATGAGCCATGAGTCACACATGAATATGGAATTAGCCAGATGATCATTTGATCAGTTGTCAAGATCTGTCCCACAAGAATGAAAGTTTGTTATGCATGTGCAATCTTTGTGAAAACACTGTGGAAGGAACACACTTTTATTATGGACTAGGGACTTCGGATTCATCCTCACTAAGGTAAAACACTATAGAGAACACCTGGTAAGGAATGCAAAAAATAATTTGAATTTTTAAAAATTATTATAGAATGCAACTAATTCTTCTTTACTGTCCCTAGGGTGTGTTTATGAACCAGGGCCCTCTGGTCCATTGCAGCATAGATGGCCCTTCCTAGGATCTTCAACCAATCTGGCTTATGGAGTAGGGGACTTATAGTTGAGAACAGAGATGTAGAACTAATTTGCCATGACAGATATAGAACTAGATCAAAGAGTTACCCTTCATATGTTATATGAATAAATATTAACTCAGCTAAGTTTAAATGACTTTTACACTAGATGAGGCATCTTAGACTGGACTTAGGCAACCCTTCCTTCAGAGAAGAGCATGATGTATAGAAAATGGTCTGAGTGCTTGGGGAGGGGATGAGCCCTCTCAGATCTTTAAATATTTAGAAGTATGTCTCTGATTATATCATTAAAAATCACATTCTTCAAAGCTTAGAGAAGATCATATTCATTAATGAAGCCTGAGAGCTGTCTGAGAGAGTGCATTATGTTTTTCCTGAGGAACACAAACACAAAATAACAAAATGAATTTTGACATTTAAAAAGTTATTCTTAATGAACATCTTTTCTTAGGGAGAAATGTCTATAACAGAATAAATATTAATGTAAGTAAGGAATGAATTATTATCAAATCATACAAATTACATTCAAATCTTGAAAATTAATAGCTTTTTAAAACGGTTTTAGGCTTCCCTGTTAGCTTAGTTGGTAAAGAATTCACTGCAATGCGCGAGACCCCGGTTAGATTCCTGGGTCAGGAAGATTTGCTGGAGAAGGGATAAGCTAACCACTCCAGTATTCTTGGGCTTCCCTTGTGGCTCAGCTGGTAAAAAAATCCACCTGCAATGCAGGAGACCTGAGTTTGATCCCTGGGTTGGGAAGATTCCCCTGGAGAAGGGAAAGGCTACCCACTCCAGTTTTCTGGCCTAGAGAATTCCATGGACTATCCATGGGGTGGCAAAGAGTCAGAAATGACTGAGCGACTTTCACTTTAATGTTTTAAGTCAGTATTGAAGGCAATTTTAAACCTATTCTTTAAATTTAATTTACAATTTTACACTGTTGATATGAAGACCACATGCTAATGAGAACTTAAATGCTATGAAATACAAACCATGATACTATTGAATGTGTGTAGTTTTAATAAGCTCCTAAAAGTTAACTTGTACAATCTGTGCAGAATTGTTAAGACTCTAAACTTGAGACAGTTGCATTATGCTCTCCAGTTTGTGCTATTCTAAGCTGTTTAGTTTATCATTTCTATGATACTCTAAGTCAAGTGAGGACAGCTTGATTTTGCTGATAGCTGATGAAACTGTAGAATGCTGCATAATTAGATAGAATGGAAGTATCTATTTAAGAAGGAAAATAAACATCCAGGAAGTTATTCTATGGTTGGGGAACAGTTGGATAAAGGAATGTGAAAAATATTTCGTGCCCTGTTACCCGACTTTTCCAAGAACTTTGATTTAGCTTTTGTTTACAGTATTAAGTTCGGCATTCCTAAAAGACTTTACTTAAATAATTCCCATTTGAACAGTGCTTTATGATTATGAAAGTGCTCCACACATATCATCTCTTTCAGGACTCCAAAATAACTTATGAGATAGATAATGTTGCTACCCATCTTAATAAGGATGCTTGGGCTGCCTGAATTTAAATTATTTCCCCAAGATTATACATGGCAAGTGATAGAACTGGGAAGTAAATCTGAAAGTATTCTGCCCTTTATCAGTGCGATGCTGTCTTTCACTTGGGAATTTCCAAGACTGAAAAGGAGAAGGAGCCAGTCATCTTGACTTGCCTAAACTATGGTAAAATCTCCTTGACGTCTATCTCCCCTTGTAGCCTCTCCTACACAGTGGTGATTTCTAAAGTAGGAGCAATGAATTCACTGCTAATTTGGGATGCTTCAAACATCTTAGCTTAAGAAGAAAGCTCTTAAAAATCAGCTACATATATATGTGTTAATATATGATATTTGTTTTTTTTTCTTTCTGATTCACTTCACTCTGTATAATAGAATCTAAGTTCATACATCTGAGTTCAACTGACTCAAATTTGTTCCTTTTTATGGCTGAGTAATATAAATATGCATGGCATCTAGAAAAATGGTACTGATGAACCTATTTTCAGGGCAGGAATAGAGATGCAGACATGGAGAATGGATTTGTGGACCAGTTATACAGTCCATGTAGTCTCCAGGCCAGAACACTGGAGTGGCTAGCCATTCCCTTCTCCAGGGGATCTTCCCAACCCAGGGATCGAACCTAGGACTCCTGCATTGCAGGTAGATCCTTTACCAACTGAGCCACAAGCCATATATAAAATAGATATCTAGCTGGAAGTTGCTGTATAAGTTCAGTGCTCTGTGATGACCTAGAGGGGTGGGGTGAGATGGGGGTGGTGGGAGGGAGGCTCAAAAGGGAGGCGATATATATATCTACGCTTAAGGCTGATTAATATTGTTTTATGGCATAAACAAACATAGCATTGCAAAAGAATTATCTTTCAATTAAAAATAAAAAAAACAAACACAGCCAAACCTCATTTGCAGTAAAAAAAATAATAATAGTAATTATTTACATATATTTCCATTCATTATGTGGCAGGCACTATGTCAAACATTTTATATATATTATCTCATTTATTCTAACCAGAAAGCTCATGAAGCTGCTGATATTATTATATCCTTCTTCCAGCAGAGGGAATATGGAAAGCTGAAAGATCACGTTACCATTTCAGGATGCCTTATCTTCTCTCTCACTAGGTTCATTTCCTTTTCATTAAAAAGGTCAAAAATAGAAGGGTTGAGGGTATACTGCATCGAAAGTAAAGAAAACTGTTTTCAAGTGAAAAGTGGAAGGCAGTGACACATCTTGGAATTAGAAGCTACGGCAGGAGGTAAATGAACCCCCCAGGGTGAAACAACTGGAGATTCATTCCCTATGGACTTAAACTCCAAAATATCAGTAGCAGGACAATTGAGAGAGGACACTGGGCCCTACTCTGATAGAAGATAAGAAACCACGTATTTTTCATTCTCAAAGTCAGGAGACTTCTCCTACTACATATGTGCAGAAAGACTCCTTGGAGTTCAAAAGAGGAGTGATGCTAAGTGATCCTCCACCCATGGGCCTGGCTAAGAAATGTGCACGCACGCACACACACACACACACACAGGAGGATCCTGAGATATACCAAATATGGACTTACAACCAGGCAAATTAAAATGATTGGCCAAAGGAAGTCCAGAAGAAATGACCCATACAAGTAACTCAAACTACCACATGGGCATAACTCAGCAATTCTGTCTGCCCATGTGTCTGTCTACATGTACTGTACTATTTTCCCCTTCCTAATAAATGCTTTACTTGTTTACTACTTTCCATCTATGTGGAATTTCTGTAAAGATGAAGAGCCAAGGTCTTGTCACTGACCATTGGTCTAGTGCTTAAGATTCCGTGCTCTCACTCCTGTGACCCAACTTCAGTCTCCAGCAAGGGACCGAAGCCCTGCTTCAAGTTGCTGCAGGCTGAAGCCACTGGAGATCAAACTGCTTTATAAATTTTGCTTATGATCAAAGATAAAACTTAGAAAGTTTTGGATTATGAAGAAAATTGCTATCCTCAAAATCCAAGAATGAGGCACAATGGGTACAAGATGACGAAAACCTTGATAAATTGGTATAGAAGTCAAATTAGTTTACATAACTACATCCAACTAAATGCTGATTATACAAAATGTTTCTGAAATATTCTAAACAAGCAAAAGTAAAAAATAGAGGGGCAATTAAGGAGACAAAAGAAAGAAAAGAAAAATTGGAAATATAATGGGATATGGCTCAAATTAATTTACATAAGTAGATCCAACTGCATATCAGTTACCTGAAACACTTCTGAAACATCAGTTCAGTTCAGTTGCTCAGTCGTTTCCTACTCTTTGCGACCCCATAGACTGTAGCACACCAGCCTTCCGTGCCTATCACCAACTCCTGGAGCTTCCTCAAACTCATGTCCATCGAGTTGGTGATGCCATCCAGCCATCTCATCCTCTGTTGACCCCTTCTCCTCCTGCCTTCAATCTTTCCCAGCATCAGGGTCTTTTCCAATGAGTCCTTTCTTTGCATCAGGTGGCCAAAATATTGGAGTTTCAGCTTCAGCCTTAGTCCTTACAATGAATATTCAGGACTGATTTCCTTTAGGATGGACTGGTTGGATCTTCTTGCAGTCCAAGGGACTCTCAACACCACAGTTCAAAAGCATCAATTCTTTGGCCCTCACCTTTGTTTATAGTTCAACTCTCACATCCATACATGACTACTGGAAAAAACCATAGTTTTGACTAGATGGACCTTTGTTGGCAAAGTGATGTCTCTGCTTCTTAATATGCTGTCTAGGTTGGTCATAGATTTCCTTCCAAGGAGCAAGGGTCTTTGAATTTCATGACTGCAGTCACCATCTGCAGTAATTTTGGAGTCCAAGAAAATAAAGCCTGTCACTGTTTCCATTGTTTCCCCATCTATTTGCCATGAAGTGATGGGACTGGATGCCATGGTCTTAGTTTTCTGAATGTTGAGTTTTAAACCAACGTTTTCACTTTCCTCTGAAATTTTCTGAAACATAGTGAACATTTAAAAGCAATAAAGGAAAAAAAGAAAACAATCAGCAAATGAATATGGAGGAAAAGGAGAAAATATCAAACTGTGTTGATACAGCCAAAAGAGAGATTTGGTACTTAAACCATAACTGACTATTGTCTTGAGTGATGGAACATGTTTGTGACTAGAGGAACACTGTCTTTATAAAGCTATATATGAACGGCTGTTGCTGAATGATAAGACACCGGGATTCTTGGCCTCTGGAGGAGACGAATTCAATCTGGGGCCAGAGACGAGGCTGGATTGCTCAGAGCTTTTGTGTAATAAAGTTTTATTAAAGTATAAAGGAGATAGAGAAAGCTTCTGACATAGGCATCAGAAGGGGGCAAAAGAGGACCCGCCTCCTAGCCTTTAGCTGTAAGTTATATAGTCACTCACAGTCTGTTAATGAAAAGAAAGGAATGTCTTAGAATTTAGAATGGCACCAGATAATTCATCCCTGGCCATAAAACGATTGACTTGAATCTTGTAGAAGGGCAGATTACCAACAAATAGTTTCATTTACATAGATTAGGGAACAATAGGTTGGGCCATTTGGCGGAACTTACAGAATCTGGGGTAAATTAACATAGCTTTACGAGAAACATTTCCATAGAAAAAAATGTATTGGTTAACTCAAGGTTTGAAAATAGTTAGCTTCAGGTGAAACCAGGTGTCATGACAACACAGCATTTTAAGAGAAACCACCTTTTAAATTTGTACATAGAAGAAAAAATATCGCTGGTTTGTCTCCTCTTGCTGCTTAAGAGAGATAAAAATGCCTGGCACTTGCAGCCTATTTCCTCCGTTTGGAGACCCCTGGCCTTCCTGCCTGTTACCCTCTCATTCCCCCCTTTTCTTTTAGGAGAATTATGTTGCCTAGGGAAAAGGGGCGTCGTTATCATTCCATAATTGTTTCCGAGCTGACAAGGGACATTGTCCCTAAATTGGTGAGGCAACATATTCTCCTAATCCTCATGCTGAGGATGTCTGATCCAGGGGCCCAAATAGCAGTCGGAGGAAGCTGCAGTGATGCAGGAGTTTGAGCAACCATTTGTAACTTAAAAGCTTTCATGCGACCAGAAACAAATCCAGTTACACAGTTACAGATGCACAGAGCAAACAGCAAAAACAAAACAATCAGAATTATTGTAATTAAGATGGTTTTCCACCGTGGGGAACTAGTTAACATCTCCCAAAGTGAGGCGATTGAGGCTTCAGGAGTATCCATGGCCCCAATCATCTTGTTCATGTGTTTAGTAAAATGAGTAACATTAGTGCTCATATCAGGTATATGCACAGCATTGGGTATGAATGATGGCACAAGTTCCTCCTTGTGCAGCTGTCAGAATATCTAAAGCCAACCTGCTTTGTAAAACCACCTTTCTAATTTGTGCTTGTTCAGCATTAAGAGCTGAAATCGCTTTTTGAGAATCTTGTAATGCCTGTTGAGTAAAATTAGTCAAAGCATCCACTCATAGCATAACATCTGTAGTTCCCAAAGAGGGGACAAACACTGCAGCCAAATAATCATACCAGTGAAATACAGACATTGCCCACCGAGTTTTAAGGTGGGGTAAATTAGCAGGCTTCTCTGGAAGCTCTGAAAATATAAAGCCATCAGAAAAGTCTAGACTCAGGGTGCATCTCCGTATCCAGCCAGGGGGAAGCCAAGCCCATAGGTAAGAGCCACATATCCAGTAAGTCCCGTTTGGAGCAAGCCAGCGTGACTGAGATATCCAGTCCCAATTAGTGCCTGGCCAAAGGGAGGACCTGAACTGGGGTTGGAAAACACGGGAATGATTACGTTACATATTTCCTGAGGCAAAAATCCCAATTGTTTCCAATCATTGTAATTAAGTTGTTGGCTAACTTTGGGGGATGGCTCTGTTTGTTCCCAGCATATAGGGGCAGTAGATATTAGATGTCCTTTTTCAGGAGTTAGATACAACCTCATCCCATATTTGATAAATGTCAGGTAAAAAGCCATCAGATCTAGACCTATTTGTCTTATGTGCAGCAAAATACTCATTAAATTGAGACAGTGTATAATCAAAATTAAAAGTCACGTTGTGTCCATAGTTAAAGTACAAAGTGCTGCACCAGTCCATTCTAGGGTTGTTAGATGTCATCAGACGAAGAAGAGGCATCACATAATTGTTGTCGAAGGTATTCGCGGACTTGGAGAAAGTCTTTTCCTTGAAGTCGAGATGTCCACCACAGGAAGCCTTCTACTGATGAAGAGGGGAGTGCTCTGCAGATCCAGCAGTTAGAACGATTGTGGAATGCAGCATAGGAGTGAGCCCAGGACAGGAAGGCATTGTCTTGAGGATCAAACGGCAGACTCAGGATTTCTGGAGTCAGCAGAAGTAGGCGCACATAGATTATCAGGCCCATCTGAAAAGTACAAAGTCAGAGCATAGAAAGTAAAGACGTAAAATGAAGTCACTTAGTTCTGGTCAGGGTGCCACCTGTTAACTCGAGTGTGATGTACCCATAAATCAATTCCTGGCCCTTTGACAGCTGTGGGGGAAGAAAGAATAACCTGGTAAGGGCCTTCCCAGAGGGGTTCAAGGGATGGGCCCCCAGACCCCAATGTTTTTATGAGGACCTCGGTTCCTGGCTCAAATAGAGGCTTGCTGGATTCAGAGGCTGGGTCAGGAGTCAATTCCCAGAGTTCTGTTAATGCCTGTTGAAAAGCTGAGAGCTGAGTTACATAACTAGTTAATTCCAAGACTTCAGGATCTATAACAATGTCTGTACGTAAGAAAGGCTTTCCACAAATACATTCAAAGGGGGACAGCCCCTCCTTTTTGGGGGCAGTTTGAGCCCTCATTAAAGTTATGGGTAGGACTTTAATCCAGTTGTCTTGTGTTTCTTGAGTTAATTTGCGCAGATGTCTTTTGATAATGTCATTAGCTTTTTCAACCTTTCCTGAGGATTGGGCTCTCCAGGAACAGTGTAAGTGATACTCTATTCCTAGAGCTTTAGACACCCCCTGAGTTACAGCAGCTTTAAAGGCGGAGCCATGGTCACTCTGAAGGCTCCGTGGCAGCCCAAACCTGGGGATGATTTCATGGATTAAAATCTTTATAATCTTCTTAGCCTGCTCACTACGACAGGGGAACGCCTCAATCCATCCAGTAAAAGTATCCACCCAAACTTGTAAGCAAGAATATCCATTAGCTTTTGGCATATGAGTAAAATCAATTTCCCAGTCCTCTCCAGGATACTTTCCCCTTCGTTGTAATCCAGATTTCGCTAGCTTTTCAGTCTTTGGGTTATTTTTCTGACAAACCTCACACCTTTTGATAATGTTCTTTAAAGTTTTCATTACATTTTTACCTCCAAACAAACGAGAAGCCATTTGGTAAGTACACCCAAATGAAAACTCTGGTGTAAACCCTTAAGAATTTTTCACTGAGCACTTTCAGGAATTATTAATCGTCCATCCTCGGACTGTAACCATCCTTTATCAGTAATCTTTGCTCCTCTTTTCTCATATCTTTCTAATTCTTCCTCAGTATATTGTGGTTTTTCCTGTTCCACAGGACCTGTCCAGATCAAAGGCATCTGTAGTGAAGGGGTTTCGTAAAGTGCTGCTTTTTTGGCTTGAGAGTCAGCTAACATATTACCTGTGGCTATTTTACTTCCATCCCTACTGTGCCCTTTGCAATGCATAACCACTACTTCTTTAGGACAATATATAGCATTGAAAAGTCTCTGGATCTCTCTGAAATGCTTAATAGGTTCTCCTGTTGCTGTTTTAAACTGTCTTTCTTTCCATATTGCAGCCTGAGCATGTAAAGTCAAATAAGCATACTTAGAATCAGTGCAGATATTTACTTGCTGCCCTTTGCTTAACTCTAGGGCTCGGGTCAGAGCCACAAGCTCTGCCAACTGGATACTGGTTCCCTGGGGGAGAGATTTTGCACTAAAACCTGTTAGCAGTCACCACGGCATAACCTGCTTTACACTTTCCATCCCGAACAAAAGACCTGCCGTCTGTAAATATTTCCATGTCAGGATTGTCTAATGGAGTATCCATTAGATCCTCCCGAGCTGCATAGTTTAAAGTTAAGAATTGGGAACAATCGTGATTAGGTGTTTCATTTTCCTTCTCAGGATGGAAAGTGGCAGGATTTAAATTTCCACAAACTTTAAGCTTAGTTACTGGTCCTTTTAACAACAATGACTGATATTTAAGAGTCTACTGTCTGTCATCCAAATATTAACCTTAGAATTTAAGATTCCACTCACATGAGAAGTCAGTACAGTAAGGTTTTGTCCATTAATTATCTTTAAAGCTTCAGGTGCTAATAAAGCCATGGTCCCAATTACTCTTAGGCAGTGGGGCCACCCACGTGCAATTACATCTAATTCTTTGCTTAGATATGCAATAGGTTGCTGGTGAGGCCCTAGGGGTTGTGTCAAAACTCCCAAGGCCATACCTTTTCTTTCAGTGACAAACAAGTTAAATTCTGACCCTGTGGGCAAACTCAAAGCGGGAGCTTGCAGGAGAGCAGTCTGAAGAATCTTAAAAGCCTCTTGAGTATCTGGAGACCAAACCAGTTTTTCGGTTTGGGCCTGCTGAGTTTCAGCTATAAGTTTATATAAAGGCCGGGCAAGTTCCCCATAGCCAGGAATCCAAAAACGACAGTAGCCTTTGATTCCCCCAAATCCTCTCAGTTGTCCTAAAGTCATAGTTAGGGGATGGTTTGCTGCTGCTGCTAAGTCACTTCAGTCGTGTCCGACTCTGCGCGACCCCATAGACGGCAACCCACCAGGCTCCCCCGTCCCTGGGATTCTCCAGGCAAGAACACTGGCGTGGGTTGCCATTTCCTTCTCCAATGTGTGAAAGTGAAGTCGCTCAGTCGTGTCCGACTCTTAGCGACCCCATGGACCGCAGCCTACTAGGCTCCTCTGTCCATGGTATTTTCCAGGCAAGAGTACTGGAATGGGGCGCCATTGCCTTCTCCGAGGGGATGGTTTAGTATAGGTTTAATTCTCTCAGGGCCTATGGCCCTAGTCCCTTCTGATATGATTAGGCCCAGATATCTAACAGATTGTTGAAAAAGTTGAGCCTTTTCTCTTGATGTCTTGTAACCGCAGCCTGCCAGAAAGTTTAAGAAATCTTCTGAGGCTCGTGAACAAGCTTCCTCTGTCTCAGCACAGAGCAAAATATCATCTACTTGTTGTAACACTACCGCTTCAGAGCTATTAAAATTTTGTAGATCCCGTGACAAACTTTGTCCAAATAAGTGAGGACTGTCACAAAATCCCTGGGGCAAAACTGTCCAGGTTAACTGAGAAGCTGGCTGCGTGGGGTCTTCAAAGGCAAATGAAATTGACTTTCCTCCGCCAAAGGCACTGAATAGAAGGCATCTTTCAAATCAATTACTGAGAAATATTTGGCTTGTTCAGGAATTTCAGACAATAGAGTATAAGGATTAGGCACCACTGGGTGTAAAGGAACCACAGCCTCATTTATTATTCGTAAATCTTGAGCTAGTCTCCATTTACCATTTGATTTCTTTATACCCAAAATAGGAGTGTTGCATGGACTGTTACAGGGAATTAATAGTCCCTGCTCCTTTAAATTCTCAATGATGGGTTTTAACCCTTTCTTAACCTCAGGTTTCAGTGGATACTGCTGCTTATGTGGAATTAAGTGTGGGTCTTTGAGCTTGACAGCTACAGGAATAGCATTTTGTGCTCGACCCACAGATTTTCCATCAGCCCATACTCTAGGATTCACATTTTGTTCAACTAAAGGGAGAGAAAGGAAGGGCTCCATATTCATGAAAACAGAGGCATGGACCTTGCTCAGTATATCCCTCCCCAAAATGGGTGGTGGTGATTCTGGCACGAAAAGAAACTCGTGTGAAAATAGCACAGAATCCCAGTTGCAAGATAGAGAATAACTGAAATAATACCTTTTGGCTGGTCCAGACACTCCCATTACGGAAGTGGATCAGGAACAAAGTGGGCCAGGGGCTTCAGTAAGCACGGAGTAAGTTGCCCCAGTATCTAAAAGGAAATCGACGGATTGGCCTCCCACCGTTATCAATACCCGGGGTTCCTCAGGTGTAATTAGGACAGGAGCTTGTGTGGGGACCCCTGGGCACCTTTAGTCTTGATTGTCTTGAGAGTCAGACCCCTGAGACTTATGCCTCTGGGGGCAGCCTCTCCTCCAGTGTGGTCCCTTGCAGACCGGACATGGAGCCGGGGGTGGCTTAGATGCCTGAGGGCAATCCCGCTTGAGATGCCCCTCCTTTCCACAGCAATAGCAAGCCCATCCCTTTTCACCTGGGTCCCTCTGGGCATTTTTCTCAGGCTGTTTGAGAACGGTTTTCGTAGCCATTGCGAGGGCTTCCGCCTTTTCCTCCGTCTTTCTCTGCCTTTCTTTCTTTTCCTCATATTCCCTACCATAATAGACTGTCTGAGCCAGTTGTAACAGATTATCTAAAGACTGATTTGGTCCATACGCCCGTTTTGATAACTTATGGCGAATATCTGGAGCCGACTGAGTGTGAAATCTATCCTTTAAGATCACTTTTCCCTCTTCACTTTCAGGATCAATCTCAGTGAATCTGCGAAGGGCTTCTCTTAGTCTATCTAGGAATTTACCAGGAGCTTCCTTCTCCTCCTGTTCTATGTCTGCCAGTTTGCCATAGTTTAAAGGCTTAGAATGCGCCTGCCTGAGTCCTTCAAGAATACATCTGACAAAATGACTCTGGTCCCATCTTCCTTTAGCAGTGTTATAGTCCCAGTCTGGCTCTGTAGCTGGGACCGCCTGACTCCCAGTGGGTACCGTGGCCATGCAGTATCACATAGGAAGACCAGGTGTGTCTTCTTTAAGCCCTGGGGATCAAATCTATCCCATTTTTTCAGGATACAGGTCAAAGGAGTGAGGCTGGAATCATTAGCTCCCATCTGTAAGAGAGAAAAAAAGCGACCAGTGCCATTTTTTCTACTGGAGGCGTCCCTCCCTGCTCTAGATGGGGGTGTAGACAGAATTTACACCAAAAGCTTTTCCTTCCTGGTCGGACTTAGTCTGTCCCTCACCGACGCAGGCGTCACAGTTGTCCCTCCCGGTTCTACCACCGAGACGGGGTGGGGATGCACCAGGGGTAGAGCTGATGGCATCCCTGACTGACGTCCAGCTCTTCACCTCGCTTGCCTCTGATGCCATCCTGGGTGCAATCAGAGTAACCTTCCGGAATGCTACCCAAGCTAAGACCTCTGGGGGAAGCATTTGTCACCTGAGTGCCTGTGCATGACCCTGAATACATTCCTGACCACAATAAGACCGATACAACATGAAACTGAGATGTTCCTTCCAAGCGTCACCACACCGGTATAAGAGCCTCCTCTGGTCCACTAAGAGCCAGCGTTACCAAAGGAAAAAAACCATTGCAGTTCCAATCTGAGTAACCTTTAACCTCAGAGATGCTCTTGGAGTTAGAGTTCCATCTAGCTTCCGAATTTTCCATGCCTAGTGAGGCTAGGCGCTTCCTGACTGCCAATCCCAGTTTGAGACCTAGACCACAGAAGAGTAGCAACCTAGATCTCAAGCCCCTTGAAAGCCTATGATCCCATAGATGAGGTTAGTACTTCTAGTTCCCAAGGAGTTACGAAGTGGTCAAAGAGACCGAAAAGTTTGACCGAGAAAGGAGAGTTCGGTCCACACGCTTTGCCCGCTTCTGGTCGGTTCCCGAAGGAGACATTGGCTTCCTCTTGGCATTGGCAGGTCGGTATAAGCCCCTGACAGGCTTCTGCCATAAGCTGTATGAGGTCGCCACGGAACCGCAGAGCAGGGCTCCGCACTTGCTTCGCGCAGGGCATTTCACTCATTCACACAAGCACACCGTAGAGTTAGTAAAGTACAGCAGAAAACGTGTTCGCTAGGAGAACAAAGAACTAGAGCTCCAAGCATCCTTACCTTGTCCTGAAGGATCCCGGATGAGCCCCCAAGATGAAAGGTTCTTGCTGAACAATAAGACGCCAGGATTCTTGGCCTCTGGAGGAGATGAATTCAATCCGGGGCCAGAGACGAGGCTGGATTGCTCAAAGCTTTTGTGTAATAAAGATCCATTAAAGTATAAAGGAGATAGAGAAAGCTTCTGACATAGGCATCAGAAGGGGGCAAAAGAGTACCCCCCTCCTAGTCTTCAGCTGTATGTTATCTAGTCACTCACAGTCTGTTAATGAAGAAAAAGGAATGTCTTAGAATTTAGAATGGCACCAGATAATTCATTCCTGGCCATAAAATGATTGACTTGAATCTTGTAGAAGGGCAGATTACCAACAAATAGTTTCATTTACATAGATTAGGGAACAATACCTGAGTAAGTAGGTTGGGCCATTTGGCGGATCTTACAGAGTCTGGGGTAAATTAACAGCTTTACGATAAACATTTCCATTAAAAAAATGTATTGGTTAACTCAAGGTTTGAGAATAGTTAGCTTCAGGTGAAGCCAGGTGTCATGGCAACACAGCATTTTAAGAGAAACCACCTTTTAAATTTGTACATAGAAGAAAAAATATCGCTGGTTTGTTTCCTCCTGCCACTTAAGAGAGATAAAAATGCCTGGCACTTGCAGCCTATTTCCTCCGTTTGGAGACCCCTGGCCTTCCTGGCTGTTACCCTCTCATATAGTTTTGCAATTAGAGGAAGAAAAATAAAAAAAAATCTTAAAAGGAGAGCAGAGCAGTTTATCTTTTGTATAAGTTAGGACCAGAGAGTCTCAGAACTGGTGTTGGAGGTTTTAATTATATGAGGGTAGTTAAAAAAAAAAAAAATTGCTTGTTATTCATAGCTTCTAAAAGGGATGTTTACATTTTTACTTGTTTCTATTTTAGCCATGTAAATGAGCTCGCTCAGCTCCAGGCTATCTGTGAAATCCAGCACAGACACTTGTGCACATGCTTCTGGGTGTTCAGGGCTCCAAGTGTGTGGCTGTGTGTATATGTGTTTACTTTGGGTGTTTTGGATGGCTATTGGTCAAATTTTGATTTATCCAAACACCTTCTAAGTTTCTCAAGATTTTGTCCTTTTTCTCTTGGGCTAATAATAGCAATAATAAATTGTGACCATTAACCACTATCCTCAGATATGTTACATGAATATCTCTGTGCAACTTTCTTAGGTATATAACTTTCATGCGATTGTTAGAAATCACTATGGCTATGGAATACATGTAATTCATCTGAGAAATTTCTATCCAAATTTGTGATGTTGTCGTTACAATTTGTGATGTTGTGGTGTTGTTGTTATGATAAAGCAGAGAGAATGCAACCATTACACATAAACACAACCAATATGCATACAAATGTTTTAAGATACAGTTAACCTCACCATGTCCAGTAATTTCTGCCTGGAGAGATTATACTAGAGTCTAAGTGTTCTCCACAACTTTGGATCAGATACCCAGGTTTGAGGAAAGCCCCTGTGCCTGCATCCATACCTCCACAAACTGAGACTTTTTCATTTAAATCATTAGTAATCTCAAGAAATAGGAAAATATCATAGAATCACAGTAAGTGATAAAGGGCATTCTGAATTATAGATACCAGACATATAGACATAGAGGATGCTTATAGTTGCAATTCTCCAATTTTAACCAAGAAAAAATATAGAAGCACAAAAATTTAGCAGTCTAGATATTAAAGAACATTTTTTCCTCCACCAGTGGTCATAAAATTCTTAATTGATTTAAACTCAAGTAGAGAAATAGCCAATCAAACAAATTAGAGAAACAAAATAGATTCTTTACCAGCTCTCATCCAAAAGATGAAAGATCTCAATAAACCTGTAGTTTATTTACAGTGATCAGCTAAGAAGACCATAAAACAAATTATTAATCATTGTGGTCATCAGTGGGGAATAATAATTTATCTGCCTTTAACAAACCAAAAATACAACATAGCACAAAACAAAATTATTTGAGAGGAGAAATTAAATTTTAGAAAAATCAGCCAAGTTCCACTATGATTTGGAATCACCATAAAGAGACTTGCCACTTCTCTGGTAGGGACATTTATCCAGTTCTGTCAGGTAAATCCATTGAGAATCTCTGAGGAAGACTTCTAAAATTAGATAAAATTATGATATTTAAGCTTAGTACAAAAATAGGAAAATAATTCAATAAAAAGTGAAACAGTATATAGTATAACTTAATATATGTTAACAGAGATATTACAGATCAATGGAAAAAATAAGATTTATTCAATAAAAAACTGAGAGATTTAGTTATTTAGAAAGAAAACAAAATTAAGTCATAGTCTTATACTATTTAGCACAATCCAGTTTAAATATATCAACTGACAAAATTAAAAAAAAATCAATCATTTAAAAAACTATCAGACAAAAAACTATCTGGCTGTTTTTACACTGGGGGAAGATTTTATAATATAGCTTTTTTTTTTTTTTTTTTTTTAACTCAGATAAGTAAGCTTGATTCTATGGTACTCTTGGTCTGTGGCATATTCTTGTCTTTGGTAACTTCTAAGCTCTCATTTTATTCCATTTATTTTGTTTGTGCTAATGTTCATGTCTCATATTCCATCCCTTACTTTCCAACTAGAAAATAGTTTTTATGTTTTCAAATATTGATATTTTCCATTTATATGTTCATATGTATACATGTTTTTTAGTCTTCATGGAAGCCTTTGTTATATATCTCATTATTTTGTTTTCTTTACTCAGTATCATGTTTTTAAAATTCTGCCTGTTGCCATGTGTACTACTATGACTTTGCTTCAAACTGCTGCATGATACTCCATGTTGGGTGGGCATGGAGTGATTTTGTGTTTTGTTTTTGGTTTAATAAAGGAGAATAAGTTATTGTTCCCCATTGGTGGAAGCAATGATTGAAGATTTGGTTTTATGGTTTGACTATTTGACGAGCACTGTAAATGGATCAATGGTTTATAGATATCATTCATCTCTTGAATGAGAGATAAACAGGAATTTTTGTTGTTATTGATTAGTTTGACTGCCTACTTGTCTGTCTGAATTCAATAGACCCTTTGAACTGCTACTGACTGCATTTCAATTATACCCAACTTCCGAAACACAGTTATACCTAAATGATTTCATAGATGGTCCTCTGCATCTGCACGAGTGTTTCTTTGGTGTATATACCCAGGAGTATATGGTTGTAGGGAAGGCTTTTGTTTAATTTGAATAGATGGTGTCAGTTTGTACTGCAGAATGATTACAATTATCCAAATGAATTTGATAACCTTACAAATGGTATTAATAGATTAGCAATTTTTACCTAAGTGAGGCTACAGGAATAGAAGGAAGTTGTTAGATTTTTGTTAATCTGAGTTGGCAAAAGGGGTGAATTCTCTTGTCTATCACTATAACAATGCTGCATTATTAACCACCCTAAAATCGATGGCATACAAGCAAAGGCCTTTCTTTCCTTACGCACAGGTTTGTCTGGGGCTGCTCTGCTTGAGTCTACAGATCACTTGGATTTGCTTCCAGATTCTGGGTTATGTTCTGATCAGTTTTGGTCATCTCTTCCCTTTCTTTGGATCCACAGTTACCTGAGGCAAGTTATTGGTGGATGATAATTCTGAGTAGGAGAACAAGGAGGATCATTAAGGCCTAAGCTTGGAACAAACTGTTAGGTAGGAAGTCAGGCATGAGCAATGAGGCTCCCTGGCTGAAAGGGATCCAGGTGATCCCTAAACTCTCTAAACTGATCTCTAAACTCCATCCCAGACACACCCAGGAGAGCTCACAGATATGCTATAGAATAACCACAGAGACTTTTCAACTCCTGCACCCTTAGGCATACAGTGCATACAAAATAACCATAGGGGCTTCTCCAAGTGACCTTAGGTAGTTAGGTAGTTAAGAGTCCATTAAGGGCTCATGAATATTCTACATCTAATTATAGCAAACTGAATTATGGGAAGACATAAAACTTGTCAATTAACCTTGAGTGTATGCCTATTTGCATTCCCTTTCGTTGACTGGTGGTGGATAGAAGCCTTACTTTGCACCAGGCATAACCAAAAGGAGACAACTGGAAGTGTAAATGGGGGAAACCAAGAGGACTTGACAAGAACAAGGAGGACTTCTTTGTAGTTAAGCTTGTTCCCATACCTTAGGAATCTCTGTCTAATAAAAGATCTGTTTGAGCTGAACTGAGGTATAACATATATTAAATGCTCTTTAGTCAATTGCTCCAAGTGTTTGTTATGAGGAGATAAAAACCAAGGCAAAGAAATAAACTGACACGACAGATCCCTATTTTTGTAACTAAGATGTATAGGGGTTGGAGACCATAAGAAAATTTGGACCTGGCAGAACAAATGCCCTTTAATTCAAATTCTCTCTTTAAGTAGAAATACTTAACAGACTTTCTTCTGTCCCCTTAAAGCATTCCACATTTCTTTGAGAGTGAGGGGCACTGGGCCTAAATGAGTCCCTCGGCTTGTGGGGCTCAGTTGTGACAGAGTTTGAGCAGCACTATGCAAATTATCCTAGCTTTTCTCTTTTACCTCTGGATTATGTTACTATTAACCGAATTAAGCAGAATGAAATGTAAAATAATTGAATGACTATGCCTTAATTAAAAAGAAAGAAAAAAGAGCACTTACTTTCTCATTGTTCTTCATTTGGAAAAAGCAATTAGTTACATTTTAGAATACTTCTAGTTTAGTCAGAACTACAATGATATTAATTTCTTCAGTCCTAAAAGCATGGGCCTGGTAAGATTAATTCATTTTTTAAACCTCAGATTCATTCATCAGTATATGCAAATGATCTCACATATAACACTATCATTCCCTTCATGCCTGTTCACATTTTCTATATGCAAATAGATCTACTCTTCACTGTAAGTGTATTTAATAACTACATAAGAAACACCTTACTGTCTACAGCTGAACAAATGAGATCTCAATGCTATGTTCAAAAGAAATCTTGATTAAAAACATTTAATGACTTTATATATATATATATACTTTCTTGAATGCATGCCTAAATGATTCTTACAAATTCAAGTTACTTCTATTCTAAGAAGGGAAAATTGATGGATTTGGTGAGGCATTGTTGAGAGAAACATAATTGTAACAAGACCCCACACTCTTTGTCACCTCAGCATTCCAAACAGAGGTATCTAGCACTTAAAACATCCCTATCCTTTAATCCTAAATTTAAAAATATCCTCAGGAGAGTTCCCTGGTGGTCCAGTGACTAAGACTCCACACACCCAATGCAAGAGGTCCAGATTTTATCTCTGGTCAGGGTACTATATCCCACATGCCCCAACCAAGTTTTCCCATGCAGCAACTGAAGGAAGTTGCTCTCATGCCTCAAGGAAGACCCATGACAGCAAAAAAAAAACCAAAAAACAAAAAACAAAACACTGGGTATGGTGATTGATCTCGGTTATCAGATTCTTATCAGTGATCAGGACTTAAAAATATTTTCTGAATACAAAAAAAACCTCTCACTGGTAGAGCTATGGTCAGCAGGACACTCCCTTGCTTGGTTTACATTGCTGGCCCTACCCCAAACCAGGTATCTGCTCTTTCATCCCATTTCTGAAATGGGGCCAAAGTCTCTCCTGAAGTGTTCAGTAATCCATGCTAGAAACTCATGAAAGACACATGTACACCCATGGCTGATTCATGTCAATGTACAGCAAAACCCACCACAATATCATAAAGTAATTAGCCTCTAATTAAAATAAATAAATAATTTTTTTTTTTTTTTTTTAAAAAGGCTGAACGCTGCTTCCCTCATGTGTTCTATCTCTGTCCTCAGAAACAGAATCACAGCCAAAACTGCTGAGGACTATGGAGGAAATTTTCCCAACTAGCAATTGATATTCTCAAAGGAATGCTTTTAAGCCCAATTTTACTACTAGTATTTTCACTGCTAGCAGTGTTCACTACAAAATTAACAATGACAATTATTTGCATATTTTTTCATTATTTCCTTCCAAGTAACTCAGTCACTGCCTGCAATGCAGGAGACCTGGGTTCAATCTTTGGGTTGGGAAGATCCCCTGGAGGAGGGCGTGGCAACCCACTTCAGTATTCTTGCCTGGAGAATCCGCATGGACAGAGGAGCCTGGCGAGCTATAGATCATAGGGTCACAAAGAGCTGGCCACAACTGAGCACCTAAGCACAGCACAGCACAGCTTAGTCACACCCACCTGACAGAGCTTGACTCTAAGTTCCTGACCTTTACAGAGAGATGTGTGCACAGTGGGTGCAATGAAGGTCAGACTTTTCATCTAACAGATGGAAGATACTATCAGTCTTACCTTCAAGGTCTACCGAATCAAGCAACTCGCTACCAGAAAGAAAGTGAAGTCACTCAGTCGTATCCGACTCTTTGCTACCCCATGGACTCTAGCCTACTAGGCTCCTCCATCCATGGGATTTTCCAGGCAGGAATACTGGAGTGGGTCGCCATTTCCTTCTCCAGGAGATTTTCCCGACCCAGGGATTGAACCCAGGTCTCCTGCATTGTAGGCAGACGCTTTACCTTCTGAGCCACCAGGGAAGTCAAATATTTCTTTGAGCCCCCTTTTTGGGGGGGTGGGGAGGACAAGAATACCGGAGTGGGTTGCCATTCCCTTCTCCAGGAGATCTTCCCGACCGAGGGATCGAACGCGTGTCTCCCGCACTGTAGGCAGACGCTTTACCCTCTGAGCCACTAGGGAGGTCACTCATTACCAGAGGTGGTGATCAAATTGATAACATGGCCTTTAATGGATTTTATCTCCTTCCCACTTTCATTCTCCTGTTCCTAATTCCTCCTCTCTGTGATGGGTTCTAGAATTAATCATCCACATATAATTTTTTCTCTCAAGCTCTACTTTTGTGAGAACTCAAACTAAACCTGTACCTTCACTTCTCATTATTTCCCTTCTTTTGATTTGTCTGGTTATCTTTCTATTTATTTACTCATCTGTCTTAGCGACATTGTGTTTAGATGAAAATTATGACATTGAGAGAAATAATAGGTCCATGCATTAGTAGTGTGTAATGCTAATAAATGACAAGATATAAACACTTTTAATACTGTAAGTATGCTCTTCCAAGATTTTTCTTCAAAATATTTAAATATTTATGCATCTATAGAATATTTTTACAAAAAAAATGGGATTCTACTATCTTATATCCACACATATACATATAGAGACTCTGCTTTTCAACTAATCTTAACATGGTGTTTATTTCAATAACTCTAGATATAGAATGTTTTCATAGCTGCATTGGTAATACTGCAATATTTGAAGGGGTTATGCCTAGATTTTTAAAATAATTTCTTACATTTAAATATTCAATTTACTTCTAATTTTTTATTCTTATAAAACTCTATTATCAAAGTTTCACTTTATATGCATCTATGCTCAATTTAACAAAGTATTTCCTTAACATAATTTCTGTGTGAACACTATGCACTTTTCATGGAAAATCTGTACCAGTAGAAATCTCGTCAGAAATGGTTTATGGAACACATGTTTCATCATATCCTCACTGCTAACATTATTCATTTTCTCAGGGAGTTTGGCAAAAATACATAAACAATGATAGAAAATAGAGATACATACATAAATAAATTATTTATATTTGATTGTTATTGAAGTATCACTCATTTTCATATTTGGCCACTTCTGTGCATGTTGTTCTTTTTGAAATGCTTGTTCATCTAGTAGTTTCATAATAAGCTTTTAAACAAATTATTCATGTCAATGGCAAATAATATTTATTGAGACCTACTAGGTAGGAATAGATAAGGCTTCC
The DNA here is from genome assembly GCF_019320065.1 of Cervus canadensis. Taxonomy (NCBI): domain Eukaryota; kingdom Metazoa; phylum Chordata; class Mammalia; order Artiodactyla; family Cervidae; genus Cervus; species Cervus canadensis. The sequence goes on from NC_057393.1 coordinate 81,801,184, forward strand.
TAATAGCTCTGCTGGTAAAGAGTCGACTTGCAATGCAGGAGACCCCAGTTCGATTGCTGGGTCAAGAAGATCTTCTGGAGAAGGGATAGGCTACTGACTCCAGTATTCTTGGGCTTCCCTGGTGTCTCAGACAGTAAAGAATCTGCCTGCAATGTGGGAGACCTGGGTTTGATCCCTGGGTTGGGAAGATCCCCTGGAGGAGGGCATGGCAACCTACTTCAGTATTCTTGCATGGAGAATCCCCACAGACAGAGGAGTGTGGTGGGCGGCAGTCTATGGCATCATAAGGAGTTGGACATGAGTGAGCAACTAAGCACAGCACATATGCTAGATAATATGTGTTAGGAGCTGCAAATGCCGCTATGAATATAAAACATGGCCCCTCTCCTATGGTGCTTCAAGCCTAAAAAAGAAGAGAGACACTGAAAACACAGCTGCTGCTGCTAAGTCATGTCAGTCATGTCCGACTCTGTGCGACCCCACAGAGGGCAGTCCACCAGGCTCCCATCCCTGGACTCTCCAGGCAAGAAAACTGGAGTGGGTTGCCATTTCCTTCTGCCCTGCATGAAAGTGAAAAGTGAAAGTGAAGTCGCTCAGTCATGTCCGACTCTTCGCGACCCCATGGGCTGTAGCCCACCAGGCTCCTCCGTCCATGGGATTTCCCAGGCAAGAGTACTGGAGTGGGTTGCCAATACCTTCTCCCAAACACAGCAGGGTTGGTAAATGATTCCCTGGCACAGAAAGTATGGTGAGAGACATCAGAGAATCGGGCTGTCAGAAAAGACCACACCATAAAGGAAGGCTTACATTGAGATTGAAGAGTAAATGGGAATCAGCCAGGTGAAGAAGAATGAAGAATACTTCATAGAGTAGGAAAAGGCATAAAGACCTAGAGGAAGAAGTGCATCATGTTGGAATATATTAACCCTTTGTCACTATATCTTTATCTCTATATATCAAACAGCTTTTTAAGGTAATTTTAAGCCATTTTTGCCAAAAGAAAGCTTTAAAAATTCTTAGTGTCAGATGCTTTCCCTCATGATTTTAAATTTTGTCATACCTTGATAGTCCAATACTATTATAAGGTTGAATTATCACTCATTGGAAGGAAAGCTATGACCAACCTAGACAGCATATTAAAAAGCAGAGACATTACTGTGCCAACAAAGGTCCATCTGGTCAAAGCTATGGTTTTTCCAGTAGTCATGTATGGATGTGAGAGTTAGACTATAAGCAAAGCTGAGTGCCAAAAAATTGATGCTTTTGAACTGTGGTGTTGGATAAGACTCTTGAGAGTCCCTTGGACTGCAAGGAGATCCAACCAGTCCATCCTAAAGGAAATCAGTCCTGTATATTCATTGGAAGGGCTGATGCTGAAGCTGAAACTACAATACTTCAGCCACATGATGCAAAGAACAGACTCATTGGAAAAGACCCTGATGCTGAGAAAGATTGAAGGCAGGAGGAGAAGGGGATGACAGAGGATGAGATGGGTGGATGGCATCACCAACTCGATGGACATGAGTTTGAACAAGCTCCAGGAGTTGGTGATGGGCAGGGAAGTCTGGTGTGCTGCAGTCCATGGGTTCACAAGGAGTCGGACATGACAGAACAACTGAACTGACTGACTGATCTTCGTTGTGGCACTTGGGATTTCATTGTCATGTGTGGGATCTGTTTAGTTGAGATATGGGGAATCTTTAGTTACAGCGTGTGTGATCTTTTTCCCCTCTCAGGGATTGAACCCAGGCCCCCTGCATTTGGAACGTGGAGTCTAAGCCACTAAACCACCAGGGAAGTCCTCCTTGCAGTACTTTAAACATTTTATTTTCTTTCAAACTTCAAAAACTTTGGAATATATTTGGTTGTAGAGTTTTAAAATGAATATCTCTTTTTAAGATGAATTTATAATCATTCTTCAAGCTTACATTATCCAAAAGACTCTTATAGTTAACTATAGAATTTTCTTAAAGCAAATGTATGTCTTCTGTCACATATTGGTTCAAATCACAGTAATCAAACACCCCCAAACATTACCAAGTCTCTTTCTCTGGCCCAATATATGCTTCTCTCTGCTCCTCACTCCTAAAAGATATCTCAATAATTTTGTAAAATCCTTACAAAGTACTCAGCCCATGACAGCTTCTCCAAATTAATGTTTTTATTAATATTAATAAAAAATAATACTTCTATTAGTCAACTGTGAAAGTAACAAGTTAGAGAACAGAAATTAATATCCATTGGGTATTCTTTGGCAGTATGTGATTTGATAAAAGTGTTTAGTAATTTTTTATAATATTTCAAAAATAAAACCAAGGAACTCACCCATTGGTTAAACTTAGATTGCATGAAATTGGCACAGATGAAACAAACAAAATCATTTAGAAAGGGTACATCACCAAAATAAGATAATTTGTATAGCCAGTTTCCACAAGGAGGATTAGACTCTCCCTAAAGCAAAGATACTTTGTTGATCTTGAGAAACACAAAATACTTTTGCTTGTAGAAGCTTGAAGTCTGGCAGATGGTCACAAAATATTACCAGGAATATGAAATAAACATTGTCAAATGCCTTCCATATTTTTACAGGCAGCTCAACTAAAGTAGCTTACAAAAATCTAGGGTCATTAAACTATATAACTAGAAATGTTATTATTTTGAAGACAGTAATAAGAATGCAGTTGTTTCCTCCTTCAATTTTGTTTTCTAATTTTAAATACATTTTGCATAAACTCTAAAATTGCCTGGGTGATAACATTAGCTTTCATATTAAAAATATGAAAAAAGAAGTGATTACTCTTTTCCTGAAGAATTATTGTCTGTGATGAACGACAAGATGCTGGCATAGAATGCAGTCATATTAACAATGTTCTTGAATTGATAAATACCTATCCCTTCTCACATAAGTTTTAGATCCTAATTAATTCAGTGGGGTAGAAGAAGGAGGGTTGATGTTAACTACGAAAAAGTGGTTAGCTTGTCACACTGATCTGAGAATCAGTCATTTCGTTTTGGTGGGGAATCCTCAGCCATGAAGCAATAATTAGCATAACCTGTAGCAAAGTCTAGATTCAAATTTAGGAGTGGCTCAAGAAAGATGTAGAGCCTTGAGTCTTAGGAAGCTAGTGAAACTCAGGAGGAATTGCCAATGCCACATCCGAGAAGATCAGGACCAGAAAAATATCAACCGTCTGGCCTAACTACACAGTTTTGGCCAGGAATCATTCTAGTCTTTTGATAAAATGTACTCTTGTACACTGTCTTGTCTGAAGAATTGCCACACATCTCCTTGGTCTGAGATTTTGCACCATGTTGTGTATTTTCGGGAAAGGAAGGGCTTGCAACCATAAACAGAAGAGGCAGCTGAGATAGAGCTGGACTGCCAGGTACTCAGTGATAAAGAATCTGCCTGCCAATGAAGGAGACATGGGTTCCATCCCAGGGTTGGGAAAGACCCATGCAGGAAGAAATGGCAAACCACTCCAGTATTCTTGTCTGGGAAATTCCATAAACAGAGAAGCCTAGAGGCTACAGCTCAGGGGGTCACAAAGAGTTTGGACAGGATTGAGCAACTGAGCATACACACACACATGCTGTAGAAAACCACTTTTGCTCATGAGCACAGTGGCGCTTGGTGGGGTGCCTGAGGACAATGTGCTCTAAAATAATACCATTCTTTTATCATTTATCTTCCTGAAGAATATAAATATCCATTTTAAGTTAAGATGTAGTATTTGCCAAAATTGTAAACCACACTGAAGAGTCAATTCTGGGGTTTAGCAAAACTTCTCCACCCCCCTCACCCCGATCTAATCTAGCATCTAGTTGTCTAAACGTTTTGTTATGTGATCTAGCATCTATGTTAAGACTAGCAAGAGAAAAAATGTAGAGAGAGCAGAGGAGTATAGAAAGGGGAATGAGGGGCTGTATTCCATTGCTAAGACTTTTAAATTGCAAGTAGGGGGGGATTATCTTGGAAGACACAAAACATCTCAAATTATTAAAATTTGATTCTTGTGCCCTAATGATGCACATCACCTTCCTAGCTCTAAATTGCTGTTCTGTTCACTACAAGCCAGTCTGCAGCTCTTCCATTGACTGCAGCATTTGCCAAACCTGTCCTATTCATTCCCTGATGTCAGTTTGCTATGAAAACAAGGCACTAGATGTGATAGCGAACTGCTGCAAGTTCTGATGTAAGAGATGCACTCACCCTGTAAGATGCTCAGGAATACACTCGGTACCAGCCCTCTGCACACAGAATGGTGGTACCCATTCTCTTCTTAAACTCATTCTGGAGCCACCACGGATATTGTTGGTATCTCCATCTACATCTTATACAAGGAAACAAACAAGAAACATATAGACTTTTCCAAAAGATAGTGCATTTCAAGGTGGAGCCCCTTACCTGACAGAGTAATAAAATAGTGTACTTCACTAAGCCTATCTACATTGGCTCTTAAAGGGCAGAAGAAGCATTTTGGCTGAATCGGAATTCACAACTCTTAGGAAGAACATAAAGCTTCTGATGATGTCTGTTATCAAGAGAGGATTGAAAAATATGAATGACTGCTAGCATTTTCTCAATAAAATGCTAAATAACCGAAGGATATCATTTTAACAAGCAGGAGGAGGTGATTGTGAGCCTCACACTTGATAAGGGATGCCAAGGTGACAATGGTTTTATTACTGATGGTTAACACTGACAACTTTCCAGGGAAATGTTTTGACTGACTGCATCACCTAGCTCATTAATGAATTCGAAATTGAGGTTAATTCTAAATAAGACTGCAACTGAGAGGAGGAAAGTCAAGTTCCAATAACCAGCTAGCTCCCTTTCAGCAGAAGTCTAAATGTCAGAGGACCATGCAGAGATAACAAGAGCTGCCTCTTATTTCTTCTTATTTCATAAGGAAGCAATTATGGACATGTACAGACAAATAGACCATGGTTCCTGCCTGCCCAACACTTGGGAGATTGTTGCAGAATTCCGAGGTAACTGAAATTGACTCTGTTGATAGGTAAATAGGCCTCTAGAAGAGAATATCCAGGTGCAGGCTGCCTCTTCATACCAAACACCCATGCTTGATGTCTTCTGATTAGAAATTTCCTTATATAACCTTTGTAATGCTGCTTCCACCTGAAGACACTCCTCCAACCCTATCTGCTCCTCACCCATGGATTCCAGATCTGGGCTCCAACAAAGTTGGGCTTACTTTTGAAAATGGGCTTCCCTGGTGGCTCAGATGGTAAAAAATCTGCCTACAATGCAGGAGACCCAGGTTTGATCCCTGGGTCGGGAAGATCCCCTGGAGAAGGGAATGGCTACCCACTCTAGTATTCTTGCCTGGAGAATTCCAAGGACAGAGGATCCTGGCAGGCTACAGTCCATGGGGTCACAAAGAGTTGGACACAACTTAGCAAAGAAACGAAAACAACAACAACCTGTACTGTGTACCATAATCCAGTTCACACTGTCTTAAGAGACTTTGGACTTCTGCAACAATAATCCCATGGATTGTGCCTGATTATACCTGACATTGTTTTGTTTTATAGAAGGGAAGAGGAGATTAATTGGTTGCCAGATCATGGATCACAAGATAAATGAAGATATAATGAAAATAGCAAAAAGAACCAAGAAATTCAAGATTGTATTGCCATACTTTATCTCAGTGGACTTATGTGATATCTTCACGTCAAAAAAATATTAATTTATGTCTGTACATTCTAAGTTCAAGCTATTAATTTGCTTTTGTGGTTTCTAGATAAACAGAGATGAGGTGGCAGAAAATAAGGTAACTAACAGAGACTAAGCAAAAGGGACTAGGACCAGGAGGCTAAACAAGTTTCACTTTATTTGCCAACTCCATTTCATTTTTAGGGATTTCCTGGAGCACTAGGTGGCCAAGGAGTGTGAGACTATATCCAGACTAAGTCAAAAAGAGGCAAAGGCTGACTAGTAATGTTGTCAAGGGCTTGGGTCAGGGAGAAAGTAGAGAAGGAGGAGTTAGGAGCAAAACTTGGGTCCTGTATTTACTATCCCTTGATGAAGAAAGTGGTATTGTATGTTAAGGACTGGAGACCCTAACTGCACTAATAAATCATAAATAGCTCACTCAAAATATTTTGAATCTTACTGAATAAGGACATGCCTGCTGCTTTTGCAGACTGAGTTACATAACTACTTAAGACTTGAGCTGAATTCACAAAAACCAAAATAGCACCATATGGAAAGAGATTCATTTAATAGGCTTTCAGTAGAATATATTGTTTGTTTGTAATGTGATGCATTGTTTGAAAAAGGAAGTCTTTTAATCTATACTTGATTTCTGATGTCAACAGTAAATTTTTAAAGAATGAAAAATAACTCCATTTGAAATAAAAAACAAAGGCAACAAAAACAAAATAAACAGTGTAACTACATCAAACTAAAAAGCTTCTTCACAGTATACATCATTAAACTAGAATATTATTTTACTTTTAGGTGTATGGCAAAAAGATTCAATATTTGTATATATTGCAATATCATCATACAGCAAGTTTACTTGACATCTGTTACCATATATAGCTACAGAAATTTTTTTTCTTATAATGAGAAATTTTAAGATCTATTCTTTCAGCAACTTTCAAATTTGTAATACAGTATTATTAGCTATACATTGGTATGTATATAGTCTCCATGCTATACATTACATCCCAGGGATTTTTTTTATTTTATCACTGGAAGACTGGAAGTTTATACCTTTGATTCCCTTCACCTATTTTGCCCATCTCCCATCTGTGCCTCTGGTAGCTACTAACCTGTTCTCTGTATTTATGTGTTTGTTCATTTTTTTTTTTTTTTTAGATTTCATATATGAGACCATATGTTGTTTGTCTCTCTCTGTCTACCTTATTTCACTTAAAAGGATGCCCTCAAGGTCCACCCATCTTTTCACAAATGGCAAGAGTACATTTGTTTTTATGGCTGAATAATATCCCACAATAAATCTATTAAAAAAAAAAAGTCACTCAGTCGTGTCCAACTCTTTGCAACACCTTGGGCTATACAGTCCATGAAATTCTCTGGGCCAGAATACTGGAGTGGGTTACCTTTCCCTTCTCCAGAGGATCTTCCCAACCCAGGGATCTACAATAAATCTATTTTATAAAATACATTATAAAAATAATATATATCTCAACCCAGGGGTCTGCAATAAATCTTTATTGATAGATAAATACATAGACAAACAGATAGATAGCTTGTTATCCATTCTGGACACTTATGTTGTTGTTGTTGTTGTTTTGGCTACTGTAAATAATGCTGCAGTGGACCCAGGCTGCATATATCTTCAAGTTAGTATCTTTATTTTCTTCAGAGAAACATTAGAATCAAAATGGTTGGATCATATGGTAGTTCTATTTTTAATTTTTTGAGGAACTTCCTTTCTGTTTCCATAATGCCTATACTAATTTACATTCCCACCAACAGTGCACAAGTTTTCCTTTTCTCCACATTCTCACCAAAACTTATTATTTTTTGTTTTTGATACCCATTCTAGCAGGTGTGAGTTGATATCTCACAGTGGTTTTGATTTGCATTTCATTTTACAATTAATGATGTTGAGTGCCTTTTCATGTACCTATTGTCCATCTGCATATCTTTTTTGGAAGAATGTCTATTCAGATTCTCTGCTCATTTTTTAAACAAAATTGTTTTGTTTTGATATTGAGTTGTATACACTCTTTATATATATTAGATATAAAACACTCATAAAATATATGATTTACAAATATTTTTTCTCCCATTCAGTCTTTTGCCTTTTCACTTGTTGATGGTTTCCTTTACTATGCAGAAGTTTTTTAGTTTCATGTAGTTACACTGTTTATTTTTGCATTTGTTGCCTTTACACTTGGTGTCAAATCCAAAAAGTCATCACCAAGATTAATATCAAGGAGATTACCTTCTATATTTTCTTCTAGGAGCTTTATAGCTTCAGGGTTACATTCAAATGTTTAATTCATTATGAATTATCTTTTGTATATGATGTTAGATAGTGGTCCAGTTTGATTCTTTTGCATGTGACTGTCTAATTTTCCTAACATTGTTTAGTGAAGAGATTGTCCTTTCTTGATTATATATTCCCAGCTCCCTTGTCATAATTGGCCAAATATATGCGGGATGAACTTTCTATTATATGATACAGGGTGCTTTTTGTTGGAATGCTTGATTAGGAGTCAAGTATCCTGGCAACACCTCCTGCTCTGGGCCATTAATTAGCTTTGTGACCCAGCACAAGTCAAACTTTAATTCTTCAATTGCCTGCAGTGAAAAATTAGGGGATTAGGCAAATAAACAATAAGTTCTTATTCAGCTTAAAATCTATAGAATTATTATAAGTTCAGAGAAATTTATGTTCTATATCAAATGAAAATTTTTTACGGTAATGGTTTTAATACATTAATAGATCTGTAATGTTTATAACACTTTAATTCACTAGCCATATGTTCTGAATACAGTCTTTCCTGGGTGGAGGTGGGGGTGGGAGGTAATACAGGCTATTAGTATGTGAAAAAGATGCATGATCTTCCTTGTCAACAAGATGGAATTGCAAATTAGCATTTATTTATTTTAATTGACATGCCTCCCAGGCATATATTTATCATTTCTAATTTGAATTAATTTTTAAAATCTGATTTTTGACACCAACCCACCAAGTTGAAACATTTTAAGAGCAATTCTTGGGAGGCCTTGATATTATAATATTTCTATATTATGTCACACAATAGGAATAATTCCAACACATTCTGGTTACAAGGAAAACCTCATGAGGAACCCCCTAGTAAGATTTTTTTTGCTTCCAAGTCTTGTTCTTCATGTGCTCAAAGCCAAAACAAAAACAAGGGATACGATAAAGGAAAACTGCATGGAATATTTGACATGAGATCCAAACTGCAATTTACGCAAATTAGAAAAATCCTGATATGTATATCAAGGCTTTGCCTGTTTGTCCATTCATTAGACATAACACACTGACCATAGGAGTCAGTGAAGTTTATTTTAATGCATTAATGAACAAAATTATAAATAAGTGATAATAGATGATTAAGAGAAGAAGCATCATTAGATTTGTTTAGATTTCTCCCTTCACAGTCCATAATCCATCTATGAAATTCTGAAGTATATTGCCTTAGTGTACAGAAATGTCTTAGCTCAAGGTAAAAATTGTTATGTTTCTTTTCATAGTATAACATGACAGCCAACAGTATATGTTCTTAGTTTCCTAACAAATTCACATTAAATTTTATTACAGAAGCTTAAAAATAAAAATAAATAAAACACAAGCAAAACAAAAAAAGAGACATTGACTAAACTTAGCAGTTGTGATCAGTTCAATTCAGTTCAGTTGCTCAGTCATGTCCGACTATTTGCGACCCCATGGACTGCAGCACTCCAGGCTTCCCTGTCCATCACCAACTCCCAGAGTTTACTCAAACTCATGTCCATTGAGTCGGTGATGCCATCCAACCATCTCATCTTCTGTCTTATCCTCCTCCTCCCGCCCTCAATCATTCCAAGGATCAGGGTCTTTTCAAACGAGACATCTCTTCGCACCAGGTCGCCAAACTATTGGAGTTTCAGCTTCAGCATCAGTCCTTCCAATGAATATTCAGGACAGATTTCCTGTAGGATGGACTGGTTGGATCTCCTTGCTGTCCAAGGGACTCTCAAGTGTCTCCTCCAAAACCATAGTTCAAAAGCATCATTTCTTAGGTGCTCAGCTTTCTTTACAGTCCAACCCTCACATCCATATATGACCACTGGAAAAACCATAGCCTTGACTAGACAGACCTTTGTTGGCAAAGTAATGTCTCTGATCTTTAATATGCTGTCTAGGTTGTTCATAGATTTCCTTCCAAGGAGCTAGTGTCTTTTAATTTCATGGCTGCAGTCACCATCCGCAGTGATTTTGAAGCTGTCCAAAATAAAGTCTGTCACTGTTTCCACTGTTTCCCTATCTATTTTCCATGAATTGATGGGAGCAGATGCCATGATCTTAGTTTTCTGAATGTTGAGTTTTAAGCCAACTTTTTCACTCTCCTCTTTCACTTTCATTAAGAGGTTCTTTAGTTCTTCACTTTCTGCCATAAGTGTGTTGTCATCTGCGTATCTGAGGTTATTGATGTTTCTCCCGGCAATCTTGTTTCCAGTTTGTGCTTCATCCAGTCCAGCATTTCACATGATGTACTTTGCATACAAGTTAAATAAGCAGGGTGAGAATATACAGCCCTGACATACTCCTTTCCCTATTTGGAACCAGTCTGTTTTTCCATGTCCAGTTTTAACTATTGCTTCTTGACCTGCATACAGATTTCTCAAGAGACAGGCCAGGTGGTCTGGTATTCCCATCTCTTCAAGAATTTTTCAGAGTTTGTTGTGATCCACACTGTCGAAGGCTTTGACATAGTTAAAAAAAAAAGGCTTTGGCAGTTGTGATAAGGAGAGGAATGGATAGGAGTTCTATTGAAATCCCACCAATATATATATTTTTTACTATCAATTCTTAATTACAAGCACTTAGAATGTCAGAGTAGTCTACATGTAAATAATGCTGCCTAATGTTCAGTCTTAGTCCATTAGAATCATCATACACATTGCACAGTTGCTTTATTTCCCAGAGAAGCTTTCCTTCTAGAATTTCATTTTAGAATTATAATTTAGAGCATTAAAACACACACAGACATATATTCACAGACATATTATAGAATAAGGTATTTTAGGCTCAGCAGAAGTTCCCTGTGGAGGAGGGCATGGTAACTCACTCCAGTATTCTTGCCTGGAGAATCCCATGGGCATAGGAGCCTAGTGGGCTACAGTGCATAGGGTCACAAAGAGCTGGGCACAACTGAAACAACTTAGCACACACACAGGTGCCAGATTCTCTGCAGACCCTGGGTTGCCTTCTTAAGACTGAAATAGGCTGTTTCAGGAGAACAAGGCACTCAGAGCTACCGTGATGGCTTGTCTCCCCAGTTTTGACCATGCGCTTTCTCTCTTTTGTAGCCCCAGTGCTAAGAACAAACATGGCCCATAGATCTGTTCAGTAAATATTTTTAAATGAATAAATGACATCATAGGTGGACAAAAGTGATATAAGACATGACTATAAATTTCTCTGTGGAGTTAAGGCAATTCATCCCATGATCACATAAATATTTACTATTAGATATTGTCAAAAGAAAAGAATATTGGTCATTACACTGTTCGTTAACACCATGTACAAGATTTGCATACTGCTTGTGCCTAAAGTTTAATATAATTTTAAGACATATATTAGGAAAGAAAAATTTTAATATTGGCCTTACTATTTTAATGAACTGCATTTTATAATTGGAGCAATCTTAAGAATTATTATTTTAAAGGTTGAGAGACAAAGGTAAACTAAAAAAAATTTAAAAAGCAGATCCCGTGAGAACTTAGTAAGAGCAGTTTGGTGATTAAAATTTTCTCATGGAAGAAATGGAGAATTTTTAATATCACACTTTTGATTGAGACATGAGTTGTATGTCTTTACATAGTCTCTAAAAGTCATTTGTAAAAATTTAAATAATCTAATGTAATTGATAATTTTTTTAAAGAAGAGACCTAGCAAGCTACCAACGGTATTTTTCACAGAACTAGAACAAATAATTTCACAATTTGTATGGAAATACAAAAAACCTCGAATAGCCAAAGCAATCTTGAGAAAGAAGAATGGAACTGGAGGAATCAACCTGCCTGACTTCAGGCTCTACTACAAAGCCACAGTCATCAAGACAGTGTGGTACTGGCACAAAGACAGAAATATAGATCAATGGAACAGAATCGAAAGCCCAGAGATAAATCCACGAACCTATGGACACCTTATCTTTGACAAAGGAGGCAAGGATATGCAATGGAAAAAAGACAACCTCTTTAACAGGTGGTGCTGGGAAAACTGGTCAACCACTTGTAAAAGAATGAAACTAGAACACTTTCTAACACCATACACAAAAATAAACTCAAAATGGATTAAAGATCTAAATGTAAGACCAGAAACTATAAAACTCCTAGAGGAGAACATAGGCAAAACACTCTCCGACATAAATCACAGCAAGATCCTCTATGACCCACCTCCCAGAATATTGGAAATAAAAGCAAAACTAAACAAACGGGACCTAATGAAACTTAAAAGCTTTTGCACAACGAAGGAAACTATAAGCAAGGTGAAAAGACAGCCCTCAGAATGGGAGAAAATAATAGTAAATGAAGCAACAGACAAAGGATTAATCTCAAAAATTTACAAGCAGCTCCTGCAGCTCAATTCCAGAAAAATAAATGACCCAATCAAAAAATGGGCCAAAGAACTAAACAGACATTTCTCCAAGGAAGACATACAGATGGCTAACAAACACATGAAAAGATGCTCAACATCACTCATTATCAGAGAAATACAAATCAAAACCACAATGAGGTACCATTACACGGCAGTCAGGATGGCTGCTATCCAAAAGTCTACAAGCAATAAATGCTGGAGAGGGTGTGGAGAAAAGGGAACCCTCTTACACTGTTGGTGAGAATGCCAACTAGTACAGCCACTATGGAGAACTGTGTGGAGATTTCTTAAAAAAGTGGAAATACAACTGCCATATGACTCAGCAATCCCACTTCTGGGCATACACACCAAGGAAACCAGATCTGAAAGAGACACGTGCACCCCAATGTTCATCGCAGCCAGGACATGGAAGCAACCAAGATGCCCATCAGCAGACGAATGGATAAAGAAGCTGTGGTACATATATACCATGGAATATTACTCAGCCATTAAAAAGAATTCATTTGAATCAGTTCTAATGAGATGGATGAAACTGGAGCCCATCACACAGAGTGAAGTAAGCCAGAAAGATAAAGACCAATACAGTATACTAATGCATATATATGGGATTTAGAAAGATGGTAACAATAACCCTATATACAAAACAGGAAAAGAGACACAGATGTACACAACAAACTTTTGGACTCTGTGGGAGAAGGCGAGGGTGGGATGTTTTGAGAGAACAGCATCGAAACGTGTATATTATCTAGGGTGAAAGAGATCACCAGCCCAGGTTGGATGCATGAGACAAGTGCTCGGGCCTGGTGAACTGGGAAGACCCAGAGGAATTGGGTGGAGAGGGAGGTGGGAGGGGGGATCGGGATGGGGAATACATGCAAATCCATGGCTGATTCATGTCAATGTATGACAAAAACCACTACAATATTGTAAAGTAATTAGCCTCCAACTAATAAAAATAAATGGAAAAAAAAAACACTATGGTTTACTTTTTTGAAGAAATATAATTTTGAGTAGCTTAGAATTATTTCATACCATTTGAAGACATCTTGAAATGTGTGTGAAATATTTACAGTTTATGACTTTTCCTATATTCTTACATATTTGAGTCTGTATAGAACTTTTTGCCTTAAAATTACTTCAAAGAAAAAAATGGTCTACTTCAAACTGTTTTCTTCAAAACTACAGGTAGAATTGTGATAGCTGGTATGAGCAGTTTTGTTTTCTAGAATCCAGTTTTAGAGTTGGAGATGGAATGAAGTGGGATGTCATCTCTCCCTTTTCTTACATTCAGAGCTTAAATAAATACTGTATCATTTTCAAGACTAATGATTCCTCATAAAGCATATTTGTCCACTGTGAGAAGAGTGGGGCATTCCATTTGGGAAGCAGATTGATGGCCAGTCAGCAGAGAGCAATTTCAGTTAGTAAAAGCACTTGGATAAGTTTTGCTCATATCATCCCTGTTCTTTTTGTTTGTTTTATTTTCCCTATGACCTAGAGGGTCCTGTACTTTAAGTTATTTATCACTTTCATGGATTGGTTTGTGTACTATTTATCTTAGCTATTCTACTTTTTATTTTTACCTTGTCTAAGGCCTTAGAGAAAATAATCTTTCATACACATCATGTGGTGTTCTTTCTCAAGTGACTCTTTGGGGATTTTGCAATGAAGTTGTATTTTTATGTATTCAGTATTTTGCTATGATCTGTTCTTCACATGTCTGTCCTTAATGCAGGTTTTATTTCCTTTAGTTAAGAATAACATTTCCATTTCTCTGCACAATACTTATTTAGAAGGCAGTTGTTAATTTAAGAGATAAAAGAATTTAGAATATTTGCTAAATCCTCTTTTAATAGAAAGTAGTGTGCTTAGAAATACATAAAATTATGAAGATAATTCTTTTGACACATCTGACCTTATCTTTATTCACATGAGAAAGTGATCTAATGAAATTCTTAGCTGATGTGCCAAATGAGTTTCTATTATCAGTAAATCTTTGCTAGTATTGTTACTTTCTTCTCAAAATATAAAATAACTTATACATGGAGCTTATAGAACACTTCTATGAAAATGTAGCATCTAGGGCAAGCTCTCTACAGTAAATTCTTAATCAAGTGGAAGTGTTAATTGCTCAGTCATGTCCGACTCTTTGTGACCCCATGGACTGTAACCCAACAGGCTCCTCCGTACATGGAATTCTCCAGGCAAGAATACTGGAGTGGGTAGCCACTCCCTTCACCATGGATCTTTCCAACCCAGGGATCAAACCTGGGTCTTCTACATTTCAGGCAGGTCCTTTAACTGTCTGAAACATCAGGGAAGCCCAATCAAGTGGAAATATACTATGATTTTTGGATGGACTCTCAATAAGGTAAAACATTACTTTAAATCCATGATAATTAGGATGAAAAGAAGTTAACAGACATGTGTGAATGCATATGTAAATATGCATAGTATACAAATATTGAAATTTCAAATCCCAGTACAGGTTAATATTTTTAATGTAAGTAAGACTAAACCAAAGAACTAAATATTTTCTACATTGACATTGACACAGAAGCATTTAAGTGTTTATTTGGTGCACTTGTTGCCTAACAGATTATCTTTGTACCTCTTTTAATCCATGAGGATCTCTTTGCATTTAAAAATATTGTTTTACAAAAGAGCACCCATTTGTATTCATACATGTAATGTTTAATAAAACATGAAATAGAATTTACCAAAAAAATGGCGGACTATTGTGATGAGTCAGTAATGAAATATTGGATTAAAATATTTATATGTAAAAAATTTTCTGGTTGAATGCAAATCAAAGATGAAAAATCATGAAATCCTCATCAAAGAAAAGGGTACTGAAACCTTGGTATCAGAAGATCAAGCCAAATGATCATGTGATCATCAGCATTGGATTTAAGCCTTAGGAGTTGCAATTGGAATGTCCTCAGAGACACAGCCAATGAGTCTTTAGTTAGATTCATTATCAAAATGACCTGCAAATGTACTTTCTACATAAATCTTGGAGTCAAGGGCTTCCCAGTTGGTGCTAGTGGTAAAGAACCTGCCTACCAATCCAGGAGATGTAAGAGACAGGGGTTTGATCCCTGGGTGGAGAAGATCCCCTGGAGAAAGACATGGCAACTCACCCCAGTATTCTTGGCTGGAGAATCCCAAGGACAGAAGAGCCTGGTGGGCTGCAGTCCACAGGGTTGCAAAGAGTCAGACACAACTGAAGCGACTTATATGCACACACCCACGCTTGGAGTCAAAGACAGCTAATGTGTCGTTAAAGAAGAGAACTGGAAAAACTCTGCTTAACAATTATGGTATGGATGTTGACTCTGGCCTAGGGTGTGAGTTTGTATCATGATTAAAAATACATTTTAAATTTTCAATGTCTTCAGCATTGAATATTAATATGAAAACTGAAGATAAAGAAAATGAAAGCAAGAAAAATCCTTTTCTAGATTGAAAAAGACAGTAATTGAAGATAATGTAAGAATCTTGAGTTGCCCTTGACTTAAGGGGAGGGAAACATTTTGCAACAATGTGAAAAATTCTAAACTAGATACTGTTTGATGTTACAGAATTATTGGTAGTTCCCTAAGGTCTGATAACAAGGCACTGTGGTTGCAGGATAATATTCTTATACTTAGGAGATATGAGCTGAATCATTTGGTAGTGATACATCCAAAGCAAAGACAGTTTGACTTTAGAAAAATAATTAGTGTGACTCAACTTAACACTTTAAAGGAAAGAGAAAAGCATGTGTTCACTTCAATATTCAAATTTGAAAGGCTTATATTAGTCATGATTTCAAAAATAATTTCACAGCACAAACTATAGAATAAAACAAAAATTAATATTTAGCCCATCAGCAATTAATATTCAAGTATCTTGACTATATAAAAATCAAGAATAAAGAAAAGGCAAAATCTAGTTCATAAATATAAGAACATGGGAGGGGCTATGACATATAGAGCATACCTTTTTGAATTTACTATTTCCACATACTCCAAAGGGGAAACAAAATTATCCATACTAATTGTAACTAAGGTGATCCTTAGCACATCTGAAACAGGAGGACACTAGAAACCACACATCATTTGTAACTTGGATAATTTATCTAACCTTTGAAAGCTTCAGGAGCCTAGTGATAAATAAACAATAAAATTTAAACTCTCGAACTGATAATGTTAACTCACTCAAAACATTTGCTTTATGAAGGACAAATTCCCATCCCTTGAGATTGTGATGTATGTAGGCACTCAATGAATATTTGCTAAACAAATTAATAATAGTGTTAAGAAATAAGGCATTGTAAGGATTCAAATAAAAGAGATAATACCCAAAAAGCACTAAACACAAGTCCTAATATACATAAGCATTCAAAATCAAAAATTGTAGTTAACATCATCATCATTATTTTCTATTACTATTATTATAAGTAATGTAATTAATACCTTTACATCCAAGGAGATATAATTATTCTCTCAAGCTTTGATAAGACTTTGCAACATATAAATTCCAGTGGACTGGAAAGGTTTGCTCCTGAGACAAAACCTCTGAGCAGATTATAATGGACTGAATTTTCTCAAGTGTGCTAACAATATCGGTGGCTGAGACTGATCATGAAATCTTTGTTGAATTCTGAGATTGAGTGATATTAGTAATAAGAAGGTATTTTATTTAAGTATTTTTAATCTAACAACTTATATACATTTGACAATATGCTGATAATTTTGTCCAACTCAAGGTATTTGTATATACTAGAGCCTCTGGGAATATTCTTTAGATACAAATTTTGAAGCTTAGTAATTTCTTACAAGTGAAAAATCATCCAAATATCTGGGTAAACCCCAGGCTCTGAAGACCACTTATACTAGTCCACAAAGAAGAAGGTTTATTTTTTAATATATTTTTTTGTAACAGAGCTGCCACCCTTCAGGAACAAAAGTGATATGCTTTCTAACTATTTTTCTGTGCTAAACTGACTTACTATAATCAGTAATTTTAAGTTATAAGATATAATATCCAAGAAAAATGCAGATGCTTTCTTGTAGATTAAATTCTGAGAATGGGAGCCTAATAAAGTCAACCAGCTAATGAAATATTCAGATTGACATTTTATTTTACTGTATTTATAAAGGATATAAACAATATGACCTTTAAATATTATACTTTTTCTTCTTTAGTTGAAAAAATGCCACATTCAATGTAGATTTCCAGTTTTAGCACTATATATGAGAATCTATAAAAAGCAAGCATAAAAGCTTGAATAGTGTATAATAGGTTGCCTATTATAAGAAATTCAAACAGATAAACACAATTTTGACTGAAGTGTAGGTTTATTATGATTAATAGCAGTCTTATTCTCAGTCTGTGGGACAGAAAATAAAATAAGAATATTTCACCTCTTACTGTAATTGTACTTTTTTTTTTGAACACACAGCTTGTGGGATCTTAGTGTTCCAACCAGGGATTTAACCTGGGCCCTTGGCAGTGAAAGTACAAAGTCCTAACCACTGGACTGCCAGGGAATTCCCTGGACTTTTTAAAGTATAAGAATTTTTGTAAAGGATGATGATGATACTAATAATAACAAAATGATCTCTCGCTTGTATGGATTGCTTGCTAATTACTAGGTATTTTTATTTTCTTATATAAATTATCTCATTTAATCTCACAATAGCCCTATAATATAAAACTAATATCCACATTTTATAGATGAAGAAAAAAGCACAAGACTCAGATCTTGAGCTTGTGCTACAAAGATGTTCTGCTATAATATGTGATACTATGATCAATCGAATATTTCTGAATATTTCTTCTATATATAAAGTCTAAGATATATTAATCAATAGATGTGTTAACAAGACAAGTTGCTATTATCCATATGCTCAGATCATAGCTAAATCAGTATCAGGTATCACAGTCCTACCTTCATATAATCTGCCACTCACAGCCTAGAGATCTCCTGCCCTCTAGCATCAGCAAAAGTGGGTTAGGGCTCTTCGTGTTCTCGAGGTAATTCTAACAGAGGCAGTGATTATATTAAAGCGTCAGATTTAATTCCATCCTCTTCTTTCCCCTTTATTCTGTTGTGATTTGAGTCAGGCTTCCCAAATCTGAGCTCAGGCAACCCTGTTAGGTTTTTACTAAGAACCAGAGCCAGGTACATCTGTAGGAATTACTCTTGAGTGCTCACATTTACCTGGTCCTCTTTCTCTGATGCCATGGCTTGCTCAAACATAAAAATTGTAATCCTTTTGTTTTTATCCATTTATTCGGCCTGGTTCTTCTATCCCCTTTTATGGAGTTGTTCACTGATAATTTTTTGATGATAACTGACTTCTCTAAGGTTGTCTTTTGGGTTGTCCATTTGAATGCAGAGTTCCAAAGAATAGCCAGGAGAGATAAAGCCTTCCTCAGTGATCAGTGCAAAGAAATACAGGAAAACAACAGAATGGGAAAGACTAGAGATCTCTTTAAGAAAATTAGAAATACCAAGGAAACATTTCACGCAAAGATGGGTTTGATAAAGGACAGAAATGGTATGGACCTAACAGAAGCAGAAGATGTTAAGAAGAGGTGACAAGAATACACAGAAGAACTGTACAAAAAAAATCTTCACGACCCAGATAATCACAATGGTGTGAATACTCACCTAGAGCCAGACATCCTGGAATGTGAAGTCAAATGGGCCTTAGAAAACATCACTACAAACAAAGCTAGTGGATATGATGGAATTCCAGTTGAGCTATATCAAATCCTGAAAGATGATGCTGTGAAAGTGCTGCACTCAATATGCCAACAAATTTGGAAAACTCAGCAGTGGCCACAGGACTGGAAAAGGTCAGTTTTCATTCCAATCCCAGAGAAAGGCAATCCCAAAGAATGCTCAAACTACTGCACAATTACACTCATCTCACACGCTAGTAAAGTAATGCTCAAAATTCTCCAAGTCAGGCTTCAGAAATATGTGAACCGTGAACATCCAGATGTTCAAGCTCGTTTTAGAAAAGGCAGAGGAACCAGAGATCAAATTGCCAATATCCACTGGATCATCGAACAAGCAAGAGAGTTCCAGAAAAACATCTATTTCTGCTCTATTGACTATGCCAAAGCCTTCGAATGTGTGGATCACAATAAACTGTGGAAAATTCTGAAAGAATTTTCATACCAGACCACCTGATTTGTCTCTTGAGAAACCTGTATGCAGGTGAGGAAGCAACAGTTAGAACTGGACATGGAACAACAGACTGGTTCCAAATAGGAAAAGGAGTATGTCAAGGCTGTATATTGTCACCCTGCTTATTTAACTTATATGCAGAGTACATTGTGAGAAACGCTGGGCTGGATGAAGCACAAGCTGGAATCAAGATTGCCGGGAGAAATATCAATAACCTCAGATATGCAGATGACACCACCCTTATGGCAGAGAGTGAAGAGGAACTAAAAAGCCTCTTGATGAAAGTAAAAGAGGAGAGTGAAAAAGTTGGCTTAAAAGTCAACATTCAGAAAACTAAGATCATGGCATCTGGTCCCATCACCTCATGGGAAATAGATGGGGAGACAGCGGAAACAGTGTCTGACTTTATTTTTGGGGGCTCCAAAATCACTGCACATGGTGACTGCAGCCATGAAATTAAAAGACGCTTTCTCCTTGGAAGGAAAGTTATGACCAACCTAGATAGGATATTAAAAAGCAGAGACATTACTTTGCCAACAAAGTTCTGTCTAGTCAAGGCTATGGTGTTTCCAGTGGTCAAGTATGGATGTGAGTTGGACTGTGAAGAAAGCTGAGCGCTGAAGAATTGATGCTTTTGAGCTGGTGTTGGAGAAGACTCTTGAGAGTCCCTTGAACAGCAAAGAGATCCAACCAGTCCATCCTAAAGGAGATCAGTCCTGGGTGCTCATTGGAAGGACTGATGCTGAAGCTGAAACTCCAATACTTTGGTCACCTCATGCGAAGAGTTGACTTATTGGAAAAGACCCTGATGCTGGGTGGGATTGGGGGCAGGAGGAGAAGGGGATGGCAGAGGGTGAGATGGCTGGATGGCATCACCGACTCGATGGACATGAGTTTGATTAAACTCCGGGAGTTGGTGATGGACAGGGAGGCCTGGCGTGCTGCGATTCATGGGTTCGCAAAGAGTTGGACACGACTGAGCTACTGAACTGAACTGAACTGAAGATTGTCTTGTCTTGTATCTTCAATGCCACACGCCACTGACCTACCCTACTCCCATTTAGAAATGCTAGTACCAGCCATTGCTTGAATCTCATCTGAGCATTCTACATACTCTGAACTTTGAGTCTATCCATTCAACTCTACACAGTCTGGAGTCAATTGCACTTTTTTCTTACTACCTTTCTAGTCTTAAAGGGCAGTTGTGTTATTTCCTGGTTTTGGGGTCCCTCCATCTTGTCTCATATCCCTATGTCTAAATGTAATCAGCCCCCCAATAACTATGATACTAAACCAAATGTAATAATTTCTAAATGTCTACACATTGTTAAGTGTCTTCAGAGATTAAATAATTTTTTTTTTCATTGTAAAAAGCAATGAGAGTGCAATCTATGAAACGTGCGGTACACGTTTTAGAATTCTGTGACAAGCAGAGGTGGTGAATTGTATGCTAGTAGAGGAATAGCCTCTGGCAACTGTATAGAACACTGAAGTCTGTTAACAGTGCTGAACTGAGGACTTCCCTGGTGGTTCTGTGGTTAAGAAGCTGCTTCCAAAGCAGGGGACATGAGTTTGATTCCTGCTGGGCATCTAAGATCCTACCTACTGAGGGAAAACTCAATAAGCCTGAATGTTATAAAGAAAGTTTCTGCATGAAGCAACAAAGATCTCATGTACCCCAACAAAGACCCAAGGCAGCCACATAACTAAATGCTCTTTTATAAAAAGCAATGTTGACCTGAAACAAATAGATTGCCAGATATTTCTCCAGCAAAGATGGGCTCATTTCAGATCAGCAGAGAATTGCAGTCTAGGGGCTGCAATCATGGTGAGCCATGTGCAAGTTCTTGCAAAGCAAGTGAAGGAGGACCCTTTTATAGAGGGGAAAAGGAAGCTGGGAGGGCTCCAGTAAACAAGGAGTTCATGGCTTTTCACTGGAGAGTCCTTGACAGTAAAGAAGAAACTTTTTTCTTCCTCTTAGCCTCTGCTGTAAACCCAGGGCATGAGAACACACCCTTCTGGTCTCCCAAGTGTTTAATTGAATTTTCTGTTTGTTATTATTATTTTTTCCAACAAAAAGACAACAGGCCTAAAACAGATTTGCTTATGCTTAGCTTCACATTACCAAACCAAGACTAAAGTTAATTGGAGTTTCAGTTCTTTCAGAAATGGAATCTTGAACCAGTCAGTCAAGACTCACCCAATCAGTGCTATTAATAGTTGGGTAATCTCCTTTCCATTCCCTAAAGGAAAGTAATCTTGTAACAACCAGTTGACTTTCTTTACTTTTCTTTTTTTCTCCCCAGTATAACTTCCTTGTTCCTGCCCCCTTCTAAAAATTCTTTCCTTGTTTACAGCTTCTCAGAACTCCTTTCTATCTGCTAGATTTGATACTTCTTGATTCATGAATCATTGAATAACACCAATAAAATATTTAAAATGGACTCAGTTGATTTTTTTTTATTTTAACAAGTCCAAATCATATACCGCAATTAAATACTTTAATTTAGTTTCTCTTTATAGTATATGGGATAGAATAATGTGAGGCAAATCTAAAAAGGCAGACTAAAATCACATTGGGAAGGATCTTGAATTCCAGATAGATGAGTTTGTACAAAATATTTTACACAGCACAAATTAATGAGAAATTTTTGTTACTCTTTATTTCACTTTCTCCATCTCTTTCTCTTTTAGAAATTAACATAAAGAGAATTAGAACAGAAAAATGTTAGAAGCTGTAAATACAGTTAGGAGGCAAGCACAACTACACAAGCAAGATGAAAATTTAAATAACAGTCTGAAATAAGCTGTTGATAATATAAGAAAAAATGTACTTAGTAAAACACAAAGCACAAAGTTAAAAGTTGATATTTGAAAGAGAGTCTTCTTGTTTCAAGAACCAGAACAATGACTAAGCCCAATTTTCCTCACAAAATTTACCTTCCCTCTGGGTCCCCATGTTGATCAGTCTCACAAGAGTGGATGACCAATGCCACCGCTCTGCCTCTGTTCTTTGACCCAGGAGTGGACAGCTAAGTTTTCTTCTCCACAGACTGCATAGCCCAGCAGAGAGGAGATTGGAACAACTAAGAAATGATATGCTGAAGACTCATCTGCACAATGATGCAGAGTATAAAAGCTGGATAATTTGGCATATAAAATACAAACATCATCTTCAGCTTGTGACCCACTAAAGAGGACCTAGCTCACAGGCTGCTGCTGCTGCTAAGTCACATCAGTCGTGTCCGACTCTGTGCGACCCCATAGACGGCAGCCCACTAGGCTCCCCCACCCCTGGGATTCTCCAGGCAAGAACACTGGAGTGGGTTGCCATTTCCTTCTCCAATGCGTGAAAGTGAAAAGTGAAAGTGAAATTGCTCAGTCGTGTCCGACTCTTAGCGACCCCATGGACTGCAGCCTACCAGGCTCCTCCGTCCATGGGGTTTTCCAGGCAAGAGTACTGGAGTGGGCTGCCATTGCCTTCTCCAGCTCACAGGCTACCAAAGTTGAATAGATTCTTGGTAATTACCAGAATCACACACCCGAACATAATCCAAGTCAAAGGAAGGCCTCAACTACTTAGGTCTGTACTTCAATTTCTAGCTTACTGCTTCAGAAATTACTTCATTTCCTGGCCAATTTGTACTAAGAACTCATCCTGTTCAATTACTTGTCCATTATTTTACCTTTAACCTATTTAGAACAACTGTATCAAAGAACAACACTAATAAGCCAAACATTAGTGGCATGCTAGTCAATTTTTAGGAGCAGGCTCTCTAGGAAAAACAGAAACAAAAACCAAACTTTTTTTGTATTGTGTCCCAATTTCTACGGCTAAATATTGCACCATGTCTAATTTCAAGCTACTAATATGAAGCCTGGCGTGTTGCGATTCATGGGTTGCAGAGAGTCAGACACGACTGAGCGACTGAACTGAAGTGAACTGAACTGAATATGAAGCCGCTGAATTAAGAGTTCAGAAGAGTGTGTGTGAGCTCTTCATGTACAACAACTACCTATTCATGTACAGCACTAATAACTAGTATTTGTTAAGTTCTCACTAGGAAGATTACTATACAATGAACATACATTCTCCCCTTTACTCTTCCAATTGCTCTCTAAAATAGGCGTTATTTTTATCATTCTTATATACAGGGTTGAGGATATTAAAGATTAAAAGGGTAAATCTCTAAAGTTCACAGAAAAAGTAAATCAAAGAGCCAACACTTGAGTCTCATTCTGTTAGTGGACTTCAAATATCTTTGTCTATCTCTTAATCAGCAAGTCCTAATGTTAGCATCATTTTTTCTACCCAAGAATCTTTCTCCAATGCTTATATTCTTGAGTACGTCTCTATATTTTCTCTTATAAAAGAGAAAGCACCAATATAAAGATTATTTACATAAAAGTCATAAGCAGTAAAATGATAAATATCATTTTATAAATATTGCAGTAGGGAGTAGGGAATGTATTATATGAGTAGGGAATGTATTAAATATGGTGATGAAAGTGACAAAAAGAACACTATATTTTTATTCCTAGGTGACTGAAAGAATGGAACAATCTTTAAACTTCTGGAATCTGGAAAAAGTCTCTCTTTATGAGAAATATATTTTAGGAATGTTGGTTTGGGAAGAGTCTAAAGATTTACAAGGAAAATATGTTTAGTAGTCCTCATTCTGGCAAGATAAATGAGAAGTCTGCTGGAATCAGATTGGGCAAGGTGGGAATAAGGTAATTAATTTCCATGACCTTAAGTTTCTCAACTTTAAAAACCCAAAGCCAGGAATTCTGCTCAAATTCAGTTTCCATAGAATGATGGGAAGATTAATGTACTTTTATCAAGGAAGCTCTTATACATATCTCTAGGAGTTGTTGGGGGAAATTAATGCCAGCTGAAATGACAATCTATCCCTTTCTCTCCATGAGAGAAGCTATCAGTTGTAACATCATTCTGATTATCACATTAATTCATTTACCTGTATTTCTTCACATTCCTTTTTTCTTTCTCATGATGATATTTGGAAAAAATCTCTTAGTATGAGAGAAGGTGATTTAAAAAAGTAGCTGTGCAATTAAGGTAGTGGCTTTTTAGCAAAGGTTAGCAGTTTCAGAGTTATCACAGATTTCAAGCCTTACCAATCTCATATTTACCAATATTTTCATATATGATACCTTTAAAATGTACTCCCCAAACTTTTTTTATTACCTCAATCAGAAACAACATGTAGTACATAATACTGATAACCTTCTTGCTCTGAAAATTCACTTATGATATCCAGAAGCATGATGAAAGCAGGAAGCAAATTTGTTTTTATATTTTGGAACTTTTGATTCACACCTAAATCACTGCCACATTGTTGCTGCCTAGGATAGACAGAAAAGAAAAAATTTATGCAAAGGATTTTTTTTTCCTAGGATATGGAGACTAGAATATGGGTAGGTTGAGAATGGAAGTGTACGGTGTGTTGAAGTCAGCAGGTACAGACTTACAATAGCTAACTGAGTACATCTCTTCCCAATGCATTTTCATTAATGTATGTTGGCATTTTGAAATGGACCGTGGTGGGGTTCTTCACACAATTGAAATAGACAGTTGCTACAATTTAGGGCTTTTTCCCCCAGAGAGTCTGCTGATAAACATTAATAAGTGCACCCCTGAAGGTATGCCATTAAGAAATCAGTGATGTTTTCCTAGGCAGATAACTAGGCATAAAACAAATAATCCTGAGTGTGAATGAAAGGATGGGTAAGAACAAGAATGACAGAAGAGAAATAAAGGCTGGCAGTGTGGAGGAAGTTCAAATACTGGATAGAGAATTTGGTAGGAATGGATGAAACCTTAATGTAGTGCTGGTAATTAAGAAAGAGAAAGAAGTGGGCAATCTAAATATAGGTTCTGGTGTTAGTCTGGGTCCTCTAAGAAGCAGATGCTAAAATTAGATTAGACATTCAAGAGATTATTAACTGACTGTGATGGATTAAAGGAAGGAATAGGAGTGTGTAGGGAGACTCAGCAGACCATGATACATATCTGATACTTGTGACAGAAGAGTGTAAGGAGGGCAGATTAAGTAGCAATGGTCTCACACTACACCTCAGTTCTAAGAAAGTGTCAACGAGACTCATAGGTACCCTTGACTCCACAGCCTTCATTAGAAAATTCCATGTACTATAGCAATAGGCCAACACAGTACTTCTGTTATTCTTTATCATTGACGGGAGAAACTGGGAGAAGCAAGGCCTTGGCATGAATGCAAGGAAACCCCATGCAGGATGTGAGTTGAACAACACAGTAGGTCCCCTATATATGAACCTTCAAGTTTTTGTGAATTTTCAAAGATGCAAATGTGCATTCTCATGTCCGATCACATACATTAGTTCACCTGTCTGGAGTCCAGTGCCACATGTTTTCAGCCTCTACCGGTAGTTGCGCTTTTGTGGACTTTATGGTGTGGTACTGTATGGAGTACAGTAGTACAGTATCTTTATTTCAAGCCCAGGATGCCTGGAAGCAAGGGTAAAAGTAGCAGTGATGTAGCTGGTACTGCTAAGAAATGCCAAGAAAGACAAGAGAGAGAAGAAGTAACTGAAGAGGTTCACAACATAGGAAACGGCAAGAAAATTTCCTTTATTTGAGGAGGCAGTGTTATTTTTTGAGGCACTGGGCTTGAATGTAGAGCAGTACACAAAGGTTGCAGCAGCTGTTCTCTCTATGATGAGAAAAAAAAAAAAGAGTTACTATTCAGATATCACTGGATTGTTTTTTCAAGATGGTAGATACAACAGAATCCAGCAAGAAATCAGAATCTGTGCCATTGAAGTCAGGGGCGAGTGAAACTGCAGTTTGCCCGCCACCTCCAATTACTGATGATCCCTAAGTTCTACCATCTCCCACCTCCGCTCCCTCCTCCAGTTAGTAGCTCTTTTTTCTTGTTCACTTGATGCCAGCCGCTGTATGCCAGATTACTGTGCAACCATACTTTTCAAAGTACTGTACTGTAAGATCTAAAGTGTTTTATTTTTTGCATTTGTTTTTATGTATTATTTGTGAGGAAAGTGTTATAAACCTATTACAGTGCAGTATTGTGTAGCCAGGAGCTTCCCAGGAGGTGCGGCAGTAAAGAATTTAGCTGCCAATGAAGGAGACGCAAGAGACATGGGTTTGATCCTTGGGTTGAGAAGATCCCCTGAAATAGGAAATGGCAATCCCCTCCAGTATTCTTGCCTGGAAAACTCCATGGACAGAGGAGCTTGGCAGCCTACAGTCCATGGGGTCACAAAGAGTCAGACATGACTGAGCACATACACACACATTGTATAGACAATTGTGTTGGTTGGGTACCTAGGCTAAATTTGTTGGACTTCTAGAGTTTTCAGGATTGAACTCACTCATATGTAGGGGATTTATTTACATACATATGGTACAAAAAAGACTTTTTGCCAGATACTGAGTTTTAATGGAGACACTCACAGTTCTCTTTAGTAAATGCATCCCACTGCATAACTCGAAGATCTGCAGCTAGGCCTTCTCTTCTATGGGGTTACCTTGAGAGAGATTACTATCTCCTCATATGATGAATCTATTGAGATCTAGTACATTCTCCTGCTACAGTTATTTCCCAGGACTTGGACCTTACTAAGCTCTTTAAACAGAACATTTTATCAACCCCAGAATCTGGGCTTCCTAGTGTCAGGTTCCCTCATGCCTTGAAATTAAAGTCATGTACATTTTCTTAAATTTGCATATACCATGCTGTTATTTGATATCTCTTCCAACATTGATATTTTTCTGATCTTTTATAATGTGTCCCCATTCCTCAGTTCTGGTCTTATATATTGTAAAGACTGTCCAGAAGCCAAGCTTTGACTATCTGACATGTTTCCCAGCTGGGTTTTGTATTTCTTGAAGGTGAGGCCCATGTCTTTTTCTAACTCCATGTATCCCCACAGCACATCAAATAGTTGGGTATATGTGGAAGATCTGAGATATTAATCAAGGTCTTTCTTTAACGACTTTACCTTTGAGATGTGGGAGACTTTTTGTGTTTTGTTTAGCATCTATCCTTCCTTCTTCTCATAATATTTAGTTTGATTTACAAGGTGCTTCCACTAGCTAGTTGGCCTTGGCTTATACTTTTTGGGAAACAGCCAGAGTAGAGGCAGACAGATAATATTTTTAACATGTTTTGATATTTATATTTAATGTTAATACCTAATCTATGTAATATTTGCAATAAGAATTTCAAATTGCAGAACTTAACTCACTGAGCAGTGAAATAATAATCACTACTGTTCCTTCTAACAGCAAATGTATACCTTACCAATGTTTCTATACGGATAAAGAAAAGCATTTATTTTGTGTATATAAATAATGATAATTTGCAAAATGAGCACCCAAAAGCAGTATGAGAAGAAAAATCTTTTAGTAAATTTTAGTGGAATCACTTTCTTTTTGTGGCAAGAAGTCTTGCCTTGCATCAAAATCAGCAAGAAAAGATAATAATTTAGTTCCTAATTATAGCACCAAATATAGCATAGTTTATTTTCTGTTAGAAAGCATGTAATTGAAATTTAAAATAAAATATAACTTTATCTTCTCTTAGTATTTAATCCTGTGCATTTAAAATAATAAAAAGACCACTCTCACTACATAGATTCAATCAAATTGGTTTCCAATAATTAACAACAAATACACACAAAAGTGTTATATTAACCTCCATATGGCAGAGATTTTGATACATTATAAAAGAAATAACTCCTCTCGCATTATTTTTAAAGATGCAAACTTTTAATAAAATTGAATTAAGCTGTGTTTTTAGATTGTAACTGAGAATGAAACTGATCACATTTTATGCTCTGAAAACTTATAGAATAAATTTGATTAGGGGTCCCATCTCTTCAAGACATCTTTCTTTTCTGATAGGTGAGGAAGAAAGGCAAATTCCTATATGACACATCACACATTGTACTAAGTTTTCTAGACAACGGCTCGTAGAAATGCTATTTCTTTCTTGCCAATAACTTGTTTATGATTATTGTTGTTGTTTAGCCACTAAGTTGTGTCCAACTCTGTATGACCCCATGGACTGCAGTGCCCCAGGCTTCCTGTACTTCCCTATCTCCTGGAGTTTGCTCAGTTTATGTTCACTGAGTTGGTGATGCTATCTAACCATCTCATCCTCTGTTGCCCTCTTCTCCTGCTGCCCTCAATCTTTCCCAGCATCAGGGTCTTTTTATTAATGAATTGTTATGCTTGTGTTCAAGTGTTACATAGTTAATTTAAAGGAATTTTTTTTTTCAGGGAAAGCAACGTACTTTAGACTCTTTGAGTTGTTCCTTCATTTAATAATTCTCTAAAATCTTAAATACCAACCTGAAATATTCTCAAAGGAAACAGATGTGATGTCATTTAGTAGGTACTAGGCACAGTTGGACACGACTGAGCGACCTCACTTTCACTTTTCACTTCCATGCATTGGAGAAGGAAATGGCAACCCACTCCAGTGTTCTTGCCTGGAGAATCCCAGGGACGGGGGAGCCTGGTGGGCTGCCGTCTATGCGGTCGCACAGAGTCGGACACGACTGAAGCGACTTAGCAGCAGTAGCAGCAGCAGGCATGTTACATTTCTAACCTCAACATTCTCATTTGATCTACTACAACATGGGTTCACAACCTAAGGTCCAAAACCCAGAATTCAGTAGAGTCAGGCATACCGGTAGGTTATATTCACTAGCCTGTAACCAAAATTTATCATTTCTTTTAATAGTGACTCAGTCAACACACCATAGCAGTAACACCAATCCCCATTGATTTGTTACTAATAGAAGCACAAATAATTTTTTCTTCCAGTTTAATTGATGTGTAGCATTGCATAAGTTTATGGTATAAAACATACTGATTTGACTATAAGTCAAATGTAAGTCAGTCAAACTTTACAATGCATATTTTGGAATGATTTCCACCACAGTAAGTTCCGTGAACATCCATCAAGCCATAAAGATGTAAAATAAAATTTAAAGATAATTTTTCTACCTGATGAGAACTCAGGATTTACTCTTAACAACTTTTATATGTCACATACAGCATTTAATCATATTATTCATTCTATGCATATAACCTTAGTATTTATTTACCTTATAACTACCACACAATTGCACTCATTTCACATGTTAGCAAGGTAATGCTCAAAATACTTTAAGTTAGGCTTCAGCAGTACATTAACTGAGAACTTCCAGATGTACAAGCTGGATTTAGAAAAGGCAGAGGAATCAGAGATCAAATTGCCAACATCCATTGGATCGTTGAAAAAGCAAGGAAATTCCAGAAAAACATCTATTTCTGCTTCATTGAATACATAAAAGCCTTTGGCTATGTGGATCATAACAAACTGGAAAATTCTTCAAGAGTTGAGAATACCAGAACACCTTACCTGCCTCCTGAGAAACCTGTATGCAGGTCAAGAAGCAACAGTTAGAGAACCAGACATGGAATAATGGACTGGTTCAAAACTGTGAAAGGAGTATGCCAGGGTTGTTGACACCCTGTTTATGTAACTTCTATACTGAGTACATCATGTGAAATGCCGGGCTGGATGAAACTCAAGCTGGAATCAAGATTGCCAGGAAAAATATCAATAACCTCAGATATGGAGATGATACCACTCTAATGGCAGAAAGTGAAGAGGAACTAAGGAGCCTCTTGATGAAAGTGAAAGAGGAGAGTGACAAAGCTGGCTTAAAACTCAACGTTCAAAAAACTAGGATCATGGCATCTGGTCCCATCACTTCAGGGCAACTAGATGGGGAAGAAATGGAAACAGTGACAGATTTTATTTTCTAGACCTCCAAAATCACTGGGGATGATGACTGCAGCCATGAAATTAAAAGACATCTGCTCCTTGGAGGAAAAGTTATGACCCATACAGACAGTATTAAAAAGTAGAGACATCACTTTGCCAACAAAGTTCTGTATAGTCAAAGCTATGGTTTTCCCAATAGTCATGTATGAATGTGGAAGTTGGACCATAAAGAAGGCTGAGAACCAAAGAATTCATGCTTTCGAACTGTGGTGATGGATACTACTCCTGAGAGTCCCTTGGACTGCAAGGAGATCAAACCAGTCAATCCCAAAGGAAATCAACCCTGAATATTCATTGGAAGGACTGATACTGAAGCTGAAGCTCCAATACTTTGGCCACCTGATGTGAAGAACTGACTCATTGGAAAAGACCCTGATCCTTGGAAAGATTTAAGAGAAAGGAGAAGGGGAAGACAGAGGATGAGATAGTTGGATGGCATCACCGATTCAATGGACATGGATTTGAGCAAACTCCATGAGATAGTGAGGGACAGGGAAGCCTGGCATGTTGCAGCCCATGGTGTTGCAAAGAGTTGGATGCAACTGAGCAACTGAACAACAGCGACCAATATAATTAACATAGTAACACCCTGTTACTTCATGATGTACAATATGGTTGTACATCAAATCAACTTGATTTGATATTTCTATTCACTACAAAATTATCACCACAAAAACTCTAGTTACCACCTGTTACTATGCAAAGATATTACATCATTATTCACTATATTCCCCACTCTGTACATTTCATCTCCACGACTCATTTATTTTATACCTAGATATATGTTTCTCTTAATCTCCCTCAAAATTTCTTTCTTTCTCCCACCTCCTCCCCCTGGCTACAACCTGTTTGTTCTCTGTATCTATAACTCTGTTTCTGTTTAAATTATTTCTCTGTTTATTTCTTTTTTTTGGTTTCACATATAGGTAAAATCATACAGTATTTGTCTTTTTCTATCTGATATAACTTACACAGCATAATGTCCCCTAGGTCCATCCATTTTTGTAACAAATGGCAAGCTTGCATTCTTTTCTATGGCTGAGTAATATTTCATATATATGTCACATCTTTATCCATTCATCTATTGATGAACACTAATAATGTTTCCATATCTCGGCTATGGTGAACAGCCAAGGAAAAGAGGGGTGAATATATCTTTGTTGAATTAGTGATTCTGTTTTGTTTGGAAAAATACCCAGCAGTAGAATCATATGGCAGGTCCGTTTTTAATTACTTAAGAAACCTTCATACTATTTTCCGCAGTGGCTGCACAAATTTATATTTGTACCAACAATGCAGGAAGTTTTCCTTTTCTCCACATCTTAGCCAGCATTTGTTATTTGTTGTCATTTTGATGACAACCATTTTGAGATGTGTTATGTGATATCTCATTGTGGTATTGATTTGCATTTCTTTAATGATTAGTGATGCTGAGCATCTTTTCATGTGCTTGTTGGCCATCTGGATGTCTTTTTTGAAAAAAAAAAAATATTTATCAGATAGAAGCAGAGACCTTTTCATATTACCTGAACTAGTGTTGCCAAGAAGAAGGAAACAGAAGATACATGTATTTCATTCATGACAATAGTTTTGCTGTCTATTTCATATAGGGGACAAATCTATCTAGTGACTGTTACATTTGAATATATTTTTTTCTTCCCATTACACATTGAATCTTGCTTAGAATTTGTGATTGATGCAATAAGAAAAACATACATATTAATAGCTTGAACTAGAAAAGGTATACTTATTATCACTATTGCAAATAATATGATTGTATGAAAAAGAATACTTATAACAAGTTCCAGGAAAAGCAAAGGACAAGTTTACAATTTATTAGCAAATTTATTGTTTGACAGGGATAAACCAAACATATGAGAATTAATGGCTTTCAGGTTTGTTACCCATAACTAATTAGAAAATCTGATGGGAATAAAGGATTATCTTTCAAAGTAGCTGTAAACCCATGGTTGTGAGATTAAGTGCATGAGAAAATGCATGAGACACTTATGGCGAGAGAAGCAGAGAAGCATTTTTTGATACAAATTATAAAACTTTCAAATTCTTTGGTGAAAAATTATTCCCAAATGTATGACAAAGAGTCGTTGAAATTTTGAAAATAATTCAACTTTTTTTCTGGCAAAAAGACAAGGGAAACATAGACAAAAACTGCTTTGAAAAATAGTAAAAATGGTATAGTATTTAATACACCTGCTCATAAATATTCCAGACACATAGTTGAACACTACTTTCTAACTTAATTTTAAATATGCGTGACCATGCAGCATGTTTTTTTCCAATGAAATGTGAGGGAAAACGACATGTGTTATCAGTAGAAGCTAAAAGGACCGAATTTTGATTTACCATGTTCTCTTTATTGTATTAAGTTAATTGTGAAAGTTCATTTAAAGATGGAGCTTCCAATTCCATAAATGACCCAATCAAATAATGGGCCAAAGAATTAAACAGACATTTCTCCAAAGAAGACATACAGATGGCTAACAAACATATGAAAAGATGCTCAACATCACTCATTATCAGAGAAATGCAAATCAAAACCACAATGAGGTACCATCTCACACCGGTCAGAATGTCTGCTATCAAAAGTCTACAAACAATAAATGCTGGAAAGGATGCGGAGAAATAGGAATCCTCTTACACTGCTGGTGGGAATGCAAACTAGTACAGTCACTATGGAGAACAGTATGGAGATTCCTTAAAAAACTGGGAATAGAACTGCCATACACCCCAGCAATCCCACGGCTGGGCATACACACCGAGGAAACCAGAATTGAAAGAGACACATGTACCCCAATGTTCATCGCAGTACTGTTTACAATAGCCAGGACATGGAAGCAACCTAGATGTCCATTGGCAAATGAATGGATAAGAAAGCTGTGGTACATATACACAATAGAATATTACTCAGCTATTAAAAAGAATACATTTGAATCAGTTCTAATGAGGTGGATGAAACTGGAGCCACAGAGTGAAGTAAGTCAGAAATAAGAACACCAATACAGTATATTAACACATATATATGGAGTTTAGAAAGATGGTAATGATGACTCTATATACAAGACAGCAAAAGAGACACAGATGTAAAGAACAGATTTTGGACTCTATGGGAGAAGGCGAGGGTGGGATAATTTGAGAGAACAGTATTGAAACATGTATATTATCATATGTGAAATAGATCATCAGTCCAGGCTTGATGCATGAGACAGGGTGCTCAGGGTTGGTCCCCGGGATGACCCTGAGGGATTGGATGGGGAAGGTTGTGGGAGGGGGTTCAGGATGGGGAACACACGTATATCTATGGCTGATTCATGTCAATGTATGGCAAAAACAACTACAATAATGTAAAACAATTAGCTTCCAATTAAAATAAATAAATTCATTAAAAAAATTAAAAAAAAGCAGAAGTGGAAAAAAATAAATAAAGATGGAGCTTCGTCAGCCTGGGTTCTGAAGTGACTATAATGTTCAGAGCACTGTGACAACATATACTTGACATGTACTGGGTGAAAGAAACTTTGTATTGTCATGTTGTTGATCGGTCACTAAGCATGTCCAGCTCTGTGACCCCATGGCACAGCATGCTAGGCTTCCCTGTCCTTCACTATTTCATGGAGTTTGTGCAAATTCATGTCCATTGGCCAGTGATGCTATCAAACCATCACATCCTCTGCTCCTCTTCTCCTTTTGCCTCCAGTCTTTCCCAGCATCAGGGTTTTCTCCCAGTGAGTCGGCGCTTTGCATCAGGTGGCCAAAGTTTTGGAGCTACAGCATCAGTCCTTCCAGTGAATATTCAGGGTTGGTTTCCTTTAGGATTGACTGGTCTGATAACCTTGCAGTCCAAGGAACTCTCAAGGGTCTTCTCCAGCACCACAGTTTGAAAGCATCGATTCTTTGGTGCTCAGCCTTCTTTATGGTCCAGTTCTTACATCTGTACATGACTACTGGGAAAACCATAGCTTTCACTATATAGACCTTTGTTGGCAAAGTGATGTCTCTGTTTTTTAATACACTTTCTAGGTTTTTCATAACTTTTCTTTCAAGGAACAAATGTCTTTTAATTTCATGACTTCAGTCTCAGTCTTCAGTGATTTTGGAGACCAAGAAAATAAAATCTGTCACTGTTCTCACTTTTCCCCTATCTATTTGCCATGAAGTGATGGGACCGAATGCCATGATCTTGGTTTTTTGAATGTTGAGGTTAAAGCCAGCTTTTCCCTCTCCTCTTTCACTTTCATCAAGAGGCTCTTTAGTTCCTCTTTGCTTTCTGCCATTAGAGTGGTATCAACTGCTTATCTGAGGTTAATGTTTTTTCTCCCAGAAATCTTGGTTTCAGCTTGTGCTTCATCCAGCTTGGCATTTTGCATGATGTACTCTGCATAGAAGTTAAATAAGCAGGGTGACAGTGTACAGCCTTATATTGTCATAGACAAATTTTTTTAAACAAGCATAACTGCCTATCTTAATTGATACAAATGGAGTACTTCCTTTCCATTAATAATAGGAATATATTAGTGCAACAAGTTTTTGACCAAATTTATATGTGCACAGTAATCTACATAACAAAAAATAACATTACTGACATGCATATGTGTGCACACATAAAATTTGAATGTTTAAAACTATGAAATAAAAATCATGTAAGATGGAAATGTTCAATGAATATTGCTGAAATTATTTCTGAGAAAAATAATTCCAGGCCTTAAAACTGTAAAATAATAAGAGCTTACAGTGACTGAGCACTTATTCTGTGCCAATGTTCTTTTCCATGCTTTACATGTATACTTTCATGTAAAATTCAGATGCACTACATGAGTTAATAATGATGTGTATTTTTAACATATGAGAAAACTAAAGCACTGAGAGTCATAATATTTGCCAAAGGTCACACAGCTAATAACTTTAGAAATTAAATTATTGAGAAGAACTCTCAAGCTACAAGCATGAGAAAATTGCAACATTAATATCATGATGGTAGAAGACTCTCTAAAATGAAAAGCATGGAAAAAAGCCATAGAAAAAGGGGATATTTGATCATATAAAATGATACCAATATATTTAAATAATCTTTAAAATCAAATACATTTTAGGAAAAAATCAAATGATACAATTTTTATACCAAGTGTATAAAAAGCACTTATAAATCAAAAAGAAGAAATTAAAAGCCTGCAAAATGTTCAAGTGTACTAGTAATCTAATATGTTGATAAATTAGAGCTGTCCCCTTTGGTAAAAATACAGGAAATATTTTTATATGATTTTTATCTGTATACCTGAATATTGTACAATACTTAGATAACTATTATAAAAAGGTTTTATTAATATGGGAAATTTTATTATAGCATCAATGTTTTCTAGGTGCTTTTAAAATGTAAGATGACATTTTAAATAAATGCATGTGGGCATATACAAAAACATATTGGGCTTTTGCATTTGTTATTTGTTACAGTCATCTCTGGGAGAATAAATAACAGACAATTATTATATATTGTCTTAAATTTCCTAATACACTTTAGTGAATGTGCATTATTTCATTTGCAGGCAAAAATATGATGCTGATTTAAAATACCAAATGCACATTCACACTGACCTGAACAAAGTTAAAATCTATCCTTACTCTCTGATGATTTAGTACTCAGATAGTTTCTGATTTGGAGATGGAGAACTTTGACTTTGAAAGATTTTATAACTCTTCATCTCTTGTGACAAATTAAAAGGTGTGTGTGAGCACGCTAGGTCGATTCACTTTTGTCTGTCTCCTTGCGATCCTATGGACTCTAGGCTGCCAGGCTCCTCTGTCCATGGGATTCTCCAGGCAAGAATACTGGAGTGGGTTTCCGTGCCCTCCTCTAGGGGATCTTCCTGACCCAGGGATTGAACCCTGGTCTCTATGTCTCTGGCATTGGATCCTTTACCCACAAGCGCCACCTGGGAAGCTCAATTAAAAGGTGAGGAACCAAAAAAGGAGCAAGGAGTGATATTCGGTTGCCAGTAACAGAGTTAATGAAAAGTTAAGCTACATTGTTACTTGGTGGGGAGGGCAGAAAACAGACAACAATAAAAGAAATTATCTTTCTTCTATCTACTCCCACATGATTCCTTCTAAATATTTGTGGAAGAAGGTGACATCTACAGAATGGGCATCATCTTTACAATTCCTTCCTACTCCTAAATTCCTTTAGGTAATATAGGATAAAAAATAGTCTGAACATTCAATTATACTGCTGTATCAATATTTAAAAATAATGATCATGGCACTAGTTGGACTCTGAAAATGTTTGGAGTTTAACTTAGGATAATGATACAGTCAAAAGCATTGAACTTACAACATTATTTTGGATTATTTTTTAAAAAATATTTTCAACAGTGTATATGCAAAAAACAAACAAACAAAAAAGCCTCCTGCCAAAAGATAGTGACCTGAACCCCATCAGTCAAAATAAGTTTGCCAAAAATGCAACTATTTTTAATGTACTTTAAATGCATTCTTTTAACTTAAAGAAAGCACATGTGCATTTATTTGGGTATTTTTTGAAAAAGGACAAAGTCTTTCTTTGAACATGAATTCTCTAACGTGAGTTTTATTTTGTCTTTATTGCAAAAAAATATATATATATATATATTCAAAGGGGATTGTCCATGATTTTCAGTTCCAGTGAAATTAAAACAACCCCATAACCACTGCAAAGTTGGTATAGAAGCCTTGTAGATTTGTAGAATATTTCCCCAATCTCTTACACTTATCTTCTTCCTAATCTGACTGATTTCTTAGCAAGTTATCATTATTGATTCTTTTCATAGAAATCAACTTAACTTTCATGGAAATAAGAATTATTTTTATTATGCTGGCTAAGTGAGATTTATTTAAATAATGTATTTATAATTGGAATTCTAAGCTAGATTTATAAATAGCTATTATGAAAACACAGTTAACTATTGATAAATCAATTGGAAGCATGAAAGTATAGGTTTAGTTGTTAACTGGTGTCCAACTCTTGTGATCCCATTGACTGTAGCCTGCCAGGCTTGTCTGTCCATGGGATTCTCCAGGCAAGAATACTGGAGTGGGTTGCCATTTCCTTCTCTAGGGGATCTTCCCGACCTAGGAATTGAACCTGGTCTCCTACATTGCAGGCAAATTTTTTACCAATTGCGTACAAGGGAAACCCCTTGAAAGTATACAAAAAAGTATGTATGAAAGTGTTTGAAAGCATGACAGTTTAGGGATACTAACAAATGTTCTTCTATTAACAATTTAGAGGATTCCACACAGTCCTGAGACTGAAATTGAAGAAAAATCATTTTGAAAATAAAGTGCTATGTGCAGTCATAATTTTGTTTTACTGAGAGTAGAGAGTGCCAATTAATCTGGCACATCCCTTCAATGAAGGTGGTAACAGAGTTGAGGAATTTCTCCACCTCATGTATATTGTCTACAGTTTCCACTATATTTACACAAAGTTGCTGTCAGGCTTAATGCACAATTCACAAACATAAAACAATCCTCAACAAAAAGGTCTCAGGTGCTAGATGATTTCAACTGTCATATTTCCTAAAATATACCAATCAAAGTTATGTGTAAATCAACTCGCAGTTAGAAAATGCTAAAGCGACCAATGAGCATCACCTCTGACTTTGTATATGATAGTGATTTTCAAGGTATCACAGAATAGAACCTCCTAATTACTATAGTCATCAACAACACTTCACACACACTCAATCATTCTCTGATGATTCAGCTTAAAGCCATTTTATAATTGTAACAAAAACACTGTATTTAG
This sequence comes from Cervus canadensis, assembly GCF_019320065.1. NCBI lineage: Eukaryota > Metazoa > Chordata > Mammalia > Artiodactyla > Cervidae > Cervus > Cervus canadensis. The sequence continues at coordinate 81,839,368 of NC_057393.1, forward strand.
AGAGAAGAAGAACACAATGAAAAAAATTTGACCTGTATATATGAAAATATTATCTAAAGATATTTGGCTAAGAGCTATAGACTTGATTTCCAAGACTGAGCAAAGTTAGATCAGGACTTGGTTTGGGAGAGAATCCAGGTGTATCAGATTCATTATGAAAAACATATAAATAATTTAGAAATTATTTTCACCTTTGTTCACCTCTTCATATTGGCGATAATATGGACTTTTGGCTTAGGAAGATTGCATGCCCTGATATGAAACTGAAAAAAATAAGCAGTTTGGAAATAAGGTGCTATGAAAATTTTAATAAAAATTTGCAGAAATAATTTTCAAGGTCTGCAAAATAATTTTAAAATTAATATGTTTCTGATAAAAATAAAGATAATCTATTGGAAAACTGGAATAATGCTTAGTAGAAAAAAATTTAAATATAAAATTTTATAATGTATAATTTCTTTTTATGATTCTTTAATATCATCCAATACTGGAACATGTTAACATATATTTGTGTCTCTAAAATTGTAATATTACAACTCCACAAACATTTATTAAATATCAATTATATGAAAATCAGTTTTCAATTGTTGGGGAAATAAATTGAGGTAGTTGCTGTTCTCAATTAACTTGCAGTGGATATTGTAAAGTAAAATTCTTTTTTAATTATTATCTAGATGTCAGTTTTCTAGTTGGTGCAATGCAAATGGAAAACTGAAACAAATATTGGCATTACAGAAGCCAAATCATACTGGTCTTCATGTGATAGGGAGGAAACAAAGGTTGAATTTAACATTATTTCTTAAATACCTTTTTCTTGTTAAGCACTCTATTACTTCTCAGGAAGACAAACAAATAAAGCATGATTCCTGCTTAGTGGGTCTCACAAGATATTAAAGGAAATATGCAAGTTATAAAACATAATGGGGAGAAGATAAAATATTTTAGACCTTTTCTAGAATCAATGTGGGTATAAGTAGATAATGTTCAGTTCCCTAGTAGTGGATTTGGTCAGTAGCCCAGGAAGCTATGGCACTGTCTTCACTCTAAACCAACAAATTTCTCCTCAAATACTCTGCTGAAGCATATTTTGTTGTCTCACGGGTGTTTTGAGAATAACTTTATTCAGTGACTTTAAGAAGTTTTCTGGAATAGGTTATGTTTAGCTCCATAACTTCTTCAAATTCTGCAGACATCAATTAAACCTCATTTATGTAATGGGAAAAAATATACCTGTACATCTATGATCGTATTTCTTTAAAAATTTATCATGTAGGAAATGAGCAATAAATACCAAATACAATGAATTATACTACCTGATTTGAGACAAATACCTTTTAAAATATGTATGCACTACATCATAGAAACACACTGCCAGTCACTGAACATATCATAAACAACTACAATAAAATGCCCTCCTTGGTTATATACTACAATAAAAAGCTACAGATTTATTTTAGGTCATGTAGATACAAAAGTACATGACGTGGATAATGTATTTTACAACTTTAAAATTTTTTATATTTGACATATAAAGATAGAATTAAGAGGAACTAACATGTATTTAGTGTGTATGTATGAATTAGAAACTTTATAATACATATTGTTTCATTTCATTCTCACAACAAGATTTTCATACTTTAGGTGAGCTCAAACTGTTTATCATGACACTACCCAAGAACAAACATGTGCTGAAGCTAGGAAGTTAAAGCAATTCTATTTCACCTGTAAGCTTTCCACATAGATGGACAGTATTTCTCAAATAGCATTCTGCAAAACAAGAATTTAGTAGAATAGTAAAATTCATCATCAATAAAAAGTGAAAGTGATAAGTTAAAAAGTTGTACCATTGCATCAGAAAGAATAAAATAACCAGAAATAAATGTACATAAGAAGTTAAAAGACTTGTACTCAAAATTGTAAGATGCTGAAGAAAGAAACTGAAGATGACACAAACAGGTGGGCAAATATACCATGTTCTTGAATTGGAAGAATCAATATTGTTAAAATGATCATACTATTCAAGGTGATCTACAGACTGAAAGCAATTCCTATATAATTATCGATGGCATTTTTCACAGAACTAGAATGAAATGTTTTAATTTGTATGGATACATAAGAGACCCTGAACAGCCAAAGTCATCTTGAGAAAGAATGGAGCTGGAATAATCAGGTGTTCTGGCTTCAAATATACTACAAAGCTATAAACATCAAAACAATATGGTGCTGAACAAAAACAGACATGTAGTGCAATGGAACAAGATAGAAAGCCCAGAAATAAATGCGTGTGATTTTGGTCAATTAATATATAAAAAGGGAGGCAAGAATACACAGTGGAGATAAGACAGTTCCTTTAATAAGTGGTGTTGGGAAAACTGGACAGCTACATGTAAAAGAATGAATCTAGAAGATTCTCTGATACTACATGTAAATATATGAGAGTCAATTCCTAGGCAGATTGACAAGAAGTCCAGGGGTCCCCAAGGAGAGAGGGGTCTGGAATTCTCAAGGAGGAAGAAAGGACAAACTTTTCTTCTCTCTTCCCCTCTGTATTCCTTAGGATTATATAACAATAGTGTATCCTGCTTGAGGACAGTCTCTGGAAAAAACCTTCTGGCTAATCCTGTTACTTTAAAATGTAAATTATGGGAGTAGGTCTAGTGAGGTCTTTACAACCTCCAGACATTCTTTTGATTCACTGCAACAACTAATTAGAGAGTATATAACTCCATTGCTAACACTAGCAAGGGGATACTCCTTCTGCCCCCTTCTAATGCCTATGTCAGAAGATTTCTCTATCTCCTTTACACTTTAATAAAACTTTATTACACAAAAGCTCTGAGCGATCAAGCCTCGTCTCTGGCCCCAGATTGAATTCTTCTCCTCCAGAGGCCAAGAATCCTGGTGTCTTTTCGTGGTTTGGCAACAACCTTTCATCTTGGGGGCTCGTCCAGGATTCTTTAGAACAAGGTAAGGATGCTTGAAGCTCTAGTTCTTTGTTCTCCTAGCGAACACACTTTGTGCTGTACTTTACTAACTCTATGGTGTGCTTGCATGAATGAATGAAACGCCCTGTGCCAAGCAAGTGAGGAGCCCTGCCCTGTGGTTCCATGGCAACCTCATATGGCTTATGGCAGAAACCTGCCAGGGGTTTATACCGACCCGCCAATGCTAAGAGGCACCCAATGTCTCCTTTGGAGACCGACCAGAAATGAGCAAAGCGTGTGGACCGAACTCTCCTTTCTCAGTCAAACTTTCCGGTCTCTTTGACCATTTCATAACTCCTTGGGAATTAGAAGTACTAACCTAATCTATTGGATCAGAGACTTTCAAGGGACTTGTGATCTGTTACTGCGTACTATGACTTAGGTTCCCAAACTTGGATTCGTAGTCAGGAAGTGCCTAGCCTCACTAGGAATCCAAAGTTCAGAAGCTAGATGGAGTTCTAACTACAAGAGCATCTCTGAGGTTAAAGGTTACTCAGATTGGAACTGCAGTGGGTTTTTTTTCCTTTGGTAACACTGGCTCTTAGTGGATCAGAGGAGGCTCTTATACTGGTGTGGTGACGCTTGGAAGGGACACCTTAGTTTTATGTTCATATCGGTCTTATTGTGGTCAGGAATATACTCAGGGTCATGCACAGGCACTCAGGTGACGAATGTTTCCCCCAGAGGTCTTAGCCTGGGAGGCATTCCCAGGCTCTGATTGCACCACGGGTGGCATCAGAGGCAAGCAAGGTTTCAATGGTGAGGAGCTGGACATCAGTCAGGGATGCCATCAGGTCTACCCCTGGTGCATCTCCACCCCATCCCGGCGGTAGAACTGGGAGGGACGGGTACGGACCCTGCGTCGGTGAGGGACAGACTAGGTCCAACCAGGGAAGGAAAGCTTTGGTGTAAAGTCTGTCCACACCCCCATCTAGAGCAGGGAGGGACGCCTCCAGTAGAAGGATGGTGCTGGTCGCTTTTTTCTCTCTTACAGATGGGAGCTAACAATTCCAGCCTCACTCCTTTGAACTGTATCCTGAAAAACTGGGATAGATTTGATCCCCATGGCTTAAAGAAGACACACCTGGTCTTCCTAAGTGATAATGCATGGCTGCAATACCCACTGGAGGATGGCAGACAGTGGCCAGTTGGAGGGTCTCTTAAGTATAATACTGTTTTACAATTATACCGGTTCTGTAGAAAACAAGGGAAATTGGTAGAAGTAGCATATATGTTGCCCTTTTTCTCTCTGTGAAACATGCCAGACTTATGTCCTAAGGGTATAGATTTGGGTGTGACTCCTTCAGCTCCCTCCTGTCCTCCTACTTTGCTAGATGAGATGGAGGACAGGAGACAAAGAGATAAAGAAAAGCAGGTTTCTCCAATTTATCCCTGGGATCATATGCACAGGGCAGCCAGAGAGACTGAGGAACAGCCGCAGAAGCTGTTGCTTCTTCATGAAGCACCCACCGGGAGAAATAACCAGTCTACGAGAGTTAATAAGCCTTTTTCTTATCAAGAAATACAAAGAATCAGGGAAGATATGGGATACTATTTAGAGGATCCAGAAAAATATATTAGAGCTTTTAAGGGTGTTACTCTACTTTATGACCTTACTTGGAAGGATGTGATCTATATCTTGGGACAAACGCTGACTCCCGACTCAAAAACTCGAGTTTTGGGAAAAGCGGTTGCTTATGGAGATGAATGGCTTGGTAATGAATCAGTAGGGAAGAGGGAGGACAAGATAACCGCCCTCCCCACTGGGAATCAGGCGGTCCCGATTACAGAACCAGACTGGGACTACAGCACAGCGAAAGGAAGATGGGATCGGAGTCATTTTGTCAGATGTATTCTTGAAGGACTTCCCGAGTTGGGAAGGACTCGGGAAGTCCTTCAAGACTGCTAAGCCTTTAAACTATGGCAAATTGGCAAACATAGAACAGGAGGAGAAGGAAGCTCCTGGTAAATTCCTAGATAGACTGAGAAGCCCTTCGCAGATTCACTGAGATTGATCCTGAAACTAAAGAGGGAAAAGTGATCTTAAAGGAAAGATTTATCACTCAGTCAGCTCCTGATAGCCACTGTAATTTATTAAAACGGGCACATGGACCAAATCAGTCTTTAGATAATCCGTTATAACTGGCACAGACAGTCTATTATGGTAGGGAATATGACGAAAGGAAAGAAAGGCAGAAAAAGACAAAGGAACAGGCGGAAGCCCTCGCAATGGCTGTAAGAACCATTCTTAAACAGCCTGAGAAAAATGCTCAGAGGGACCCAGATGAAAAGGGATGGGCTTGCAATTACTGTGGAAAGGAGGGGCACCTCAAGCGGGATTGTCCTCAGGAATCCAAGCCACCCCCAGCTCCATGTCTGGTCTGCAAGGGACCACACTGGAAGAGAGACTGCCCCCAGAGGCGTAGGTTTTAGGGGTCAGACTCTCAAGACAATCAGGACTGAAGGTGCCCAGGGGTCCCCATACAAGCTCCCATCCTAATTATACCTGAGGAACCCCAGGTATATTAATAACTGTGTGTGTGGGGGGTGGGGGGGAGAGCAATACATCCATTTCCTTTTAGACACAGGGGCAACTTATTCTGAAGCTCCCGGACCACTTTCTTCCCAATCTGCTTCCGTAATGGGACTGTTTGGGCGAACGAACAGGTATTACTTCAGTTCTTCTTTAGTTGTGACTTACTCTGTGCTATTTTCCCAAGAGTTTCTGATCATGCCAGAGTCTCCCTCACCCCTTCTGGGGAAGGATACACTGAGCAAGATCCATGCCTCTGTTTTCATGAATATGGAGCCCTCCCTTTCTCTCCCTTTAATTGAACAAAATGTGAATCCTAGAGTATGGGCTGATGGAAAATCTGTGGGTCAAGCACAAAATGCTATTCCTGTAGCTGTCAAGCTCAAAGACCCACACTTAATTCCACATAAGCAGCAGTATCCACTGAAACCTGAGGTTAAGGAAGGGTTAAAACCCATCATGGAAAATTTAAAGGAGCAGGGACTATTAATTCCCTGTAACAGTCCATGCAACACTCCTATTTTGGGTATAAAGAAATCAAATGGTAAATGGAGACTAGTTCAAGATGTATGAATATAAATGAGGCTGTAGTTCCTTTACACCCAGTGGTGCCTAATCCTTACACTCTATTGTCTGAAATTCCTGAACGAGCCAAATATTTCTCAGTAATTGATTTAAAAGATGCCTTCTATTCAGTGCCTTTGGCTGAGGAAAGTCAATTTCTATTTGCCTTTGAAGACCCCCCCGGCCAGCTTCTCAGTTAACCTGGACAGTTTTGCCCCAGGGATTTCGTGACAGTCCTCACTTATTTGGACAAAGTTTGTCACGGGATCTACAAAACTTTAATAGCTCCGAAGCAGTGGTGTTACAATATGTAGATAATATTTTGCTCTGTGCTGAGACAGAGGAAGCTTGTTCACGAGCCTCAGAAGATTTTTTAAACTGGCAGGCTGCGGTTACAAGGCATCAAGAGAAAAGGCTCAGCTTTGTCAACCATCTGTTAGCTATCTGGGCCTAATCATATCAGAAGGGACTAGGGCCACAGGCCCTGAGAGAATTAAAACTATACTAAACCATCCCCTACCTATCACTTTAAGACAATTGAGAGGATTTTTGGGAATCATAGGCTACTGTCACATTTGGATTCCTGATTATGGGGAACTTTCCCAGCCTTTATATAAACTTATAGCTGAAACTCAGCAGGCCCAAACCGACAAACTGGGTCAGTCTCTAGATACTCAAAAGGCTTTTTTTTTTTTTCATTTATTAGTTGCAGGCTAATTACTTTACAATATTGTAGTGGTTTTGCCATACATTGACATGAATCAGCCATGGATTTACATGTGTTCCCCATCCTGAAGCCCCCCACCTACCTCCCTCCACATCCCATCCCTCTGGATCATCCCAGTGCACCAGCACCAAGCACTTATCTCATGTATCCAACCTGGACTGGCGATCTGTTTCACACTTGATAGTGTACATGTTTCGATGCTGTTCTCTCAGATCATCCCACCCTCACCTTCTCCCATAGAGTCCAAAGGTCTGTTTTACACATCTGTGTCTCTTTTTCTGTTTTGCATATAAGGTTATTGTTACCATCTTTCTAAATTCCATATATATGCGTTAGTATAATGTATTGGTGTTTATCTTTCTGGCTTACTTCACTCTGTATAATGGGCTCCAGTTTTATCCATCTCATTAGAGTGATTCAAATGTATTCTTTTTAATGGCTGAGTAATATTCCATTGTGCATATGTACCAAGCTTTCTTATCCATTCATCTGCTGATGGGCATCTAGATTGCTTCCATGTCCTGGCTATTATAAACAGTGCTGCGATGCACATTGTCAAAAGGCTTTTAAGGTTCTTCAGACTGCTCCCGCTCTGAGCTTATCCAGAGGATCAGAATTTAATTTGTTTGTCACTGAAAGAAAAGGTATGGCCTTGGGAGTTCTGATACAACCCCGCGGGCCTCACCAGCAACCTATTGCTTATCAAAGCAGAGAATTAGGTGTAATTTCACGTGGGTGGTCCCACTGCCTAATAGTAATTGGGGCAGCGGCTTTATTAGCACTTGAAGCTTTAAAAATAATTAATGAATGAAACATTACTGTACTGATTTCTCATGATGTGAGTGGAATCACAAATTCCAAGGTTAATATTTGGATGACAGAGTGTAGGCTTCTTAAATATTGTTGTTAGAAGGACCAGTAACTAACCTTAAAGTTTGTGGAAATTTAAATCCTGCCCGATTGCTCCCGATTCCTAAATTTGAACTGTGCAGCTTGGGAAGATACAATGGATACCCCATTAGACAATCCTGACATGGAAATATTTACAGATGGCAGTTCTTTTGTTCGTGATGGGAAGCATAAAGCAGGTTATGCCATTGTTACTGCTCAACAGGTTTTAGAAGCAAAATCTCTCCCCCAGGGAACCAGTGCTCAGTTAGCGGAGCTTGTGTCTCTGACCCTAGCTCTCAGTTCAGTTCAGTTCAGTACGGTCGCTCAGTCGTGTCCGACTCTTAGTGACCCCATGAATCACAGCATGCCAGGCTTCCCTGTCCATCAACAACTCACGGAGTCTACTCAAACTCATGTCCATAAAGTCGGTGATGCCATCCAGCCATCTCATCCTCTGTTCTCCACTGCTCCTCCTGCCTCCAATCCCTCCCATCATCAGGGTCTTTTCCAATGAGTCAACTCTTTACATAAGGTGGCCAAAGTACTGGAGTTTCAGCTTCAGCATCAGTCCTTCCAATGAACACCCAGGACTGATCTCCTTTAGGATAGACTGGTTGGACCTCCCTGAAGTCCAAGGGACTCTCAAGAGTTTTTTCCAACACTACAGTTCAAAAGCATTCATTTTTTGGCACTCAGCTTTCTTCACAGTCCAGCTTTCATATCCATACATGACCACTGGAAAAACCACAGCCTTGACAAGATGGACCTTTTTGGCAAAGTAATGTCTCTGCTTTTTAATATGCTATCTAGGTTGGTCATAACTTTCCTTCCAAGGAGTAAGTGTCTTTTAATTTTATGGCTACAGTCACCATCTGCAGTGATTTTAGAGCCCCAAAAATAAAGTCTGACACTGTTTCCACAGTTTCCCCATCTATTTCCCATGAGGTGATGGGACCAGATGCCATGATCTTAGTTTTCTGAATGTTGAGCTTTAAGCCAACTTTTTCACTCTCTTCTTTCACTTTCATCATGAGGCTTTTTAGTTCCTCTTCATTTTCTGCCATAAGGGTGGTGTCATCTGCATATCTGAGGTTATTGATGTTTCTCCCGGCAATCTTGATTCCAGCTTGTGCTTCATCCAGCCCAGCGTTTCTCATATTGTACTCTGCATATAAGTAAAATAAGCAGGGTGACAATATTCAGCCTTGACGTACTCCTTTTCCTATTTGGAACCAGTCTGTTGTTCCATGTCCAGTTCTAACTGTTGCTTCCTGACCTGTATAAAGGTTTCTCAAGAGGCAGGTCAGGTGGACTGGTATTCCCATCTCTTTCAGAATTTTCCACAGTTTATTGTGATCCACACAGTCGAAGGCTTTGGCATAGTCAGTAAAGCAGAAATATATGTCTTTCTGGGACTCTTGCTTTTTCAATGATCCAGTGGATGTTGGCAATTTGATCTCTGGTTCCTCTGCCTTTTCTAAAACGAGCTTGAACATCTGGAAGTTCACAGTTCACGTATTGCTGAAGCCTGGCTTGGAGAATTTTGAGCATTACTTTACTAGCATGTGAGATGAGTGCAATTGTGTGGTAGTTTGAGCATTCTTTGGGATTGCTTTTCTTTGGGATTGGAATGAAAACTCACCTTTTCCAGTCCTGTGGCTACTGCTGAGTTTTCCAAATTTTCTGGCATATTGAGTGCAGCACTTTTACAGCATCATCTTTCAGAATTTAAAATAGCTCAACTGGAATTCCATCACCTCCACTAGCTTTGTTTGTAGTGATGCTTCCTAAGGCTCACTTGACCTTGTATTCCAGGATGTCTGGCTCTAGGTGAGTGATCACACCATATTGATTATCTAGGTCATGAAGATCTTTTTTGTACTGTTCTTCTGTGTATTCTTGCCAGCGATTCTTAATATCTTCTGCTTCTGTTATGTTCATACAATTTGTGTTCTTTATTGAGCCCATCTTTGCATGAAATGTTCCCTTGGTATCTCTAATTTTCTTGAAGGGATCTCTAGTTTTTCCGATTCTCTTATTTCCCTCTATTTCTTTGCATTGATCATTGAGGAAGGCTTTCATATCTCTCCTTGCTATTCTTTGGAACTCTGCATTCAAATGGGAATATCTTTCCTTTTCTTCTTTGCTTTTCACTTCTCTTCTTTGCACAGCTATTTATAAGGCCTCCTGGACAACCATTTTGCCTTTTTACATTTCTTTTCCATGGGGATGGTTTTGATGTCTGTCTCGTGTACAATGTCATGAACCTCCATCCATAGTTGATCAGGCACTCCGTCTATCAGATTTAGTCCCTTAAATCTATTACTTACTTCCACTGTATAGTCATAAGGGATTTGATTTAGGTCATACTTGAATGACCTAGTGGTTTTCCCTACTTTCTTCAATTTAAGTCTGAATTTGGCAATAAGGAATTCATGATCTGAGCCACAGTCAGCTCCTGGTCTTGTTTTTGCTGACTGTATAGAGCTTCTCCATCTTTGGCTGCAAAGAATATAATCAATCTCATTTTAGTGTTGACTATCTGGTGATGTCCATGTGTAGTCTTCTCTTGTGTTGTTGGAAGATGGTGTTTGCTGTGACCAGTGTGTTCTCTTGGCAAAAATCTATTAGCCTTTGCCCTACTTCATTCCATACTCCAAGGCCAAATTTGCCTGTTACTCCAGGTGTTTCTCGACTTCCTACTTTTGCATTCCAGTCTGCTATAATGAAAAGGACATCTTTTTTGGGTGTTAGTTCTAAAAGGTCTGTAGGTCTTCATAGAACTGTTCAAATTCAGCTTCTTCAGCATTACTGGTTGGGGCATAGGCTTGGATTACCTTATTGAATGGTTTGCCTTGGAAATGAACAGAGATCATTCTGTCATTTTTGAGATTGTATCCAAGTACTGCATTTTGGACTCTTTTGTTGACCATGATGGCTACTCCATTTCTTCTAAGAGATTCCTGGCCACAGTAGTAGATATAATGGTCATCTGAGTTAAATTCACCCATTCCAGTCCATTTTAGTTCACTGATTCCTAGAATGTTGACATTCACTCTTGCCATCTCCTGTTTGGCCACATCCAATTTGCCTTGATTCATGGACCTAACATTTCAGGTTCTTATGCAATATTGTTCTTTACAGCATCAGACCTTGCTTCTATCACCGGTTGTATCCACATCTGGGTATTGTTTTTACTTTGACTCCATCCCTTCATTCTTTCTAGAGTTATTTCTCCACTGATCTCCAGTAATATATTGGGCATCTAGCAACCTGGGGCGTTCCTTTTTCAGTATCCTATCATTTTGCCTTTTCATACTGTTCATGGGATCTTCAAGGCAAGAATACTGAAGTGGTTTGCCATTCCCTTCTCCAGTGGCCCACATTCTGTCAGACCTCCCCACCATGACCCGTCCATCTTGGGTGGCCCCGCATGGCATGGCTTAGTTTCATTGAGTTAGACAAGACTGTGATCCGTGTGATCAGATTGGCTAGTTTTCTGTGATTATTGTTTCAATGTGTCTGCCCTTTGGTGCCCTCTCGCCATACCTACCGTCTTATTTGGGTTTCTCTTACCCTGGACGTGGGGTATCTCTTTACGGTTGCTCCAGCAAAGCGCAGCCGCTGCTCCTTACCTTGGATGAGGGCTATTTCCTCACGGATGCCTCTCCTGACTTTGAACGTGGAATAGCTCCTCTCAGCCCTCCTGTACCCGCGCAGCTGCTGCTCCTTGGATGTGGAGTTGCTCCTCTTGGCTGCCGCCCCTTAAGCAAAGGGCAGCGAGTAAATATCTACAGTGATTCTAAGTATGCTTATTTAACTTTACATGCTCATGCTGCAATATGGAAAGAAAGACAGTTTAAAACAGAAACAGGAGAACCTATTAAACATTTCAGGGAGATCGAGAGACTTTTAACTTCTATATATTGTCCTAAAGAAGTATCTGTTATGAATTGCAAAGGACACAACAGGAATGGGAGTAAAGTAGCCAAAGGTAGTCAGCTGGCTGACTGTCAAGCCAGAAAAGCGGCACTTTAGGAAACCCCTTCACTACAGACGCCTTTGATCTGGACAGAACCTGTGGAACAGGAGAAAACACAATATACTGAGGAAGAATTAGAAAGATATGAGAAAAGAGGAGCAAGGATTACTGATAAAGGATAGTTACAGTCTGAGGATGGACAATTAACAATTCCTGAAAATGCTCAGTGGAAAATTCTTAAGGATTTACACCAGAGTTTTCATTTGGGTGCAGAGAGCACTTACCAGATGGCTTCTTGTTTGTTTGCAGGTAAAAATGTAATGAAAACTTTAAAGAACATTATCAAAAGGTGTGAGGTTTGTCAGAAAAATAACCCAAAGACTGAAAAGCTAGCAAAATCTGGATTACAATGAAGTGGAAAGTATCCTGGAGAGGACTGGGAAATTGATTTTACTCATATGCCAAAAGCTAATGGGTATTCTTGCTTACAAGTTTGGGTGGATACTTTTACTGGATGGATTGAGGCGTTCCCCTGTCGTAGTGAGCAGGCTAAGGAGGTTATAAAGATTTTAATCCATGAAATTATCCCCAGGTTTGGGCTGCCACGGAGCCTTCAGAGTGACAATGGCTCCGCCTTTAAAGCTGCTGTAACTCAGGGGGTGTCTAAAGCTCTAGGCATAGAGTATCACTTACACTGTTCCTGGAGACCCCGATCCTCAGGAAAGGTTGAAAAAGCTAATGACATTATCAAAAGACATCTGTGCAAATTAAGTCAAGAGATGCAGGACAACTGGATTAAAGTCCTACCCATAGCTTTAATGAGGGTTCGAACTGCCCCCCAAAAAGAGGGACTGTCCCCCTTTGAATGTATTTATGGAAGGCCTTTCTTACGCACAGACTTTGTTATAGACCCTGAAGCCTTGGAATTAGCTAGTTATGTAACTCAGCTCTCAGCTTTTCAACAGGCATTAACAGAACCCCAGGAGATGACTCCTGACCCAGCCTCTGAATCCAGCAAGCCTCTATTTGAGCCAGGAACCGAGGTCCTCATAAAAACATTGGGGTCTGGGGGCCCATCCCTTGAGCCCCTCTGGGAAGGCCCTTACCAGGTTATTCTTTCTTCTCCCACAGCTGTCAAAGTGCCAGGAATTGATTTGTGGGTACATCACACTCGAGTTAAGAAGTGGCACCCTGACCAGAACTAAATGACTTCATTTTATGTCTTTACTTTCTATGCTCTGACTTTGTACTTTTCAGATGGGCGTGATAATCTATGTGAGCCTACTTCTGCTGACTCCAAAAATCCTGAGTCTGCCATTTGATCCTCAAGACAATGCCTTCCTGTCCTGGGCTCACTTCTACTCTGCATTTCACAATCGGTCTAACTGCTGGGTCTGTGGAGCCCTCCCTTCTTCATCAGTGGAAGACTTCCCATGGTGGACATCTCCATTTCAAGGAAAATACTTTCTTCAAACCTGCAAATACCTTCAACAATTGCATGTAATGCCTCTTCTTAAACTGATGACATCTAACAACCCTAAAATGAACTGGTGCAACACTTTGTACTTTAGCTATGGGCATAATATGACTTTTCATTTTGACTTTAACTTGGTTTAATGACTATTTTGCCTTATGTTTGTAACTGTATAATGGGGTTTTCTAACCATTAAAAGCTTTTAATTTGCAAATGCTTGTCCAAACTCCTACAAGTGCCACAGCCTCCTCCAACTATTCTTTGGGGCCCCTGGATCAGAGACCCTCAATATGAGGGTTAGGAGAATATGTTGCCTTAACAATGTAGGGACCATGCCCCTAAACAGCAGACAGTAGTTATGGAACAAAAATGACACCCCTTTCCCTTGGCAACATAATTCTCCTAAAAGAAAAGGGGGAATGAGAGAATCATTTCCTAGGCAGGTTGATAAGAAGTCTAGGGGTCCCCAAGGAGAGAGGTCTGGAATACTCAAGGAGGAAGAAAGGACAAATTTTTACTTTTTTTCCTCTACATACCTTAGGATTATATAACAATAATGTATCCTTCCTGAGGACAGTCTCTGGATTAAACCTTCTGGCTAATTCTGTTATCTTAAAATGTAAATTATGGGAGTAGGTCTGGTGAGGTCTTTACAACCTCCAGACATTCTTTGGATTCATTGGAGAGTATATAACTCTATTGCTGACACTTGAAAGGGGGTACTCTTTCTAGCCCCTTCTAATGTCTGTGTCAGAAGCTTTCCCTATCTCCTTTATACTTTAATAAAACTTTATTACACAAAAGCTCTGAGCGTTCCAGCCTTGTCTCTGGTCCCAGATTGAATTCTTCTCCTCTGGAGGCCAAGAACCCAGCATCTTTGTGTGATTCAGCAACAACCTTTCAAAGGTTCTTTAAAATACTGAAAATAGAGTTTATATATGATCCAGCAATCCTACTACTGGACATATATCCAGAAAAAAATACAAAAATTAACACAAAATGGATCAAAGACTTAAATACAAAAACTAAAACTTTAAAGTTCTTAGAAGAAAGTGTAAATCTTCATGATCATGAATTAAGCAACAGTTTTTTATATACAACACCAAAAAACAAATTGATTAATAAATTAGCACACTTCTAAGAACCAACAGGGTAAAACAGATTTCACAAAAAGCATCATAAAATAGTTGAATTGAAATAAAACAATTTTAGAAACAATGTCAAAATGTATGGCATCCAGTCAAGCAGCAGTTTAATAACCTATATTAGAGAAATAAGGTGGTTTAAATAACTATCTTAAAATCTTCCACCTAGTAAACAATGAAATGAAGAGCAAAATAAATTCAAAACAAGCATAGAGAAGGAAGTAATAAAGAAATGAGTAGAAATCTTTGAAATAGAAAACACAAGCAACAGGAAAAATCAAGGAAGCCAAAGATTGGCTTCTAGAAAAAAATCAAGAGTGACAAATATTTTACCAGACTGATTAAAGAAGAATACTGAGGAAAATAATAGAAAAGTAAGAGTGAAAGAGGAAACATTACCACCAACTTTACAGATTATTAAGAAATATTATGATAAGCTAAAGGCAATAAAATTTAGACAGTATTGATGAAATGGACAAGTTCTTAGGGAGAAACAGTTTGCTGAAACTAACTCATGAAGAACTAAGAAATCTTAATAGAACTATAACAAGTACAGGAATTAAATTAGTGACTTAAAAGCTCCTCACCAAGAAAAACTCGGGATCACATGGCTTCACTCATGATATCCAATGTTTAATGTTTATTAAAAGAAGAAAATATATCCACAAATGCTGGAAATGAGAAACCTTTTCACAACTCATTCAAAGTTGCCAAGTGATACCAAAACCAGAGGACAATGCAAGCAAACTATGTACCAAGTAAACTATGAACATATTTTCATCATAAATATAGATAACGAAAATCTTAGATATAAATTTAGCAAACCAAATCCATCATAAAAGTGGAAATTATTCTAGTGATGTAAAGTTGCTTAAACATCTGAGAATCAATTAATGTTATCCATCATACTTATAGAGAAAGGGCATAAATTATATGATCATTACAATAGATTAATTAGAAAAGTTATTTAGTCAATCCAACACATATTTATGATAAAAAAATCTCAACAAACAAGAAAGAAAAGAGAAATTCCACAACGCAATAAACAACATCTTTGGTCAATAGTAAATCAACAATCAACATGATATTTAATGGTAACAGTTTTGCCAAGAGAGCACACTGGTCATAGCAAACACCATCTTCCAACAACACAAGAGGAGACTCTACACATGGACATCACCAGATGATCAATATGCTTTCTCATTAGTACCAGGAATAAGGCAAAGATGTCTGCTTTTACCCCTTATATTCAGTAGTATAACGGAGGCTCTAGCCAGTGCAATCAGGCCAAAAAAAAGAAATAAGAAAAGAGACGGAATGGGGAAAAAAAAAAATTCAGAGAAAGGAAATACATAAACTGTCTTTATTCATAGAAGACATGACTTCTTGGAAAAGCCTTATAATCTACAAAGAAGCTAACAGAAATTGTTCAACAATGTCTCAGGATATAAGACAAAAATGAAAATGAGTTTTGCTTCTATATACTAGTAATATACAATAAGAAATTGAAAATAATAAACAATAACATTTACCATAGCATCAAAGAATGTGAAATATTTGAGGATAGCCCTGACAGAAGATTTCTATACTCAAAACTATAAATCATTCCTGAAAGAAATTAAGAATAAATAAATGAAGATATATACCCTTGTCCATAGATCAGAAAAATAAATATTGTTAAAATAGCAATCCTTGAATTCATCCCTAGATACGGTACAATCATAATTGCAATGAAAGCCAGAATTTTTAACACAGGTGACAAGATGGTTCTGAAATTTGTATGGAAATAAAATGGACCTAGAAAAGCCAAAACTATTTAGGAATTATTTCAAATTTAGCATCATCAAAACTGTGTGGACTTTAACTAGACAAAAATATTAATGATTTAGAAAAAAAAAAGTATGGAATAATACTGATACATATACAGTCAATTCATTTTTGAAGAAGTTTCATAGATAATTCAATTAATAAAGGATATTCTCTTCAGCAAAAATCCTGAATAGGGTGTCATTCTCAAATGAATTATTTATCATAAATTCAGTGATTAGGAAAATGAATTATTTATAATAAATTCAATAATTTAGTGAATAAACGTAGAGCTTAGTGGTCTAGAATACATATTATAAGGAAAGACTTCCTGTAATAGACCCTGTCTTCATCTCTTAGTAAGACTATGACTTTCAAGTTATTTAATCATTCTAAGCCATTAATCCATGATCTTCCTTTTTATGCTGCTGCTGCCCCTAAGTCACATCAGTCATGTCCAACTCTGTGTGACCCCATACACTGCAGCCCACCAGGCTCCCGTCCCTGGGATTCTCCAGGCAAGAATACTGGAGTAGGCTGCCATTTCCTTCTCCAGTGCATGAAAGTGAAAAGTGAAAGTGAAGTCGCTCAGTCGTGTCCGACTCTTTGCTACCCCATGGACTGCAGCCTACCAGGCTCCTCCGTCCATGGGAGTTTCCAGGCAAGAGTACTGGAGAGGGGTGCCATTGCCTTCTCCTCCTTTTTATATC
Source organism: Cervus canadensis (assembly GCF_019320065.1). NCBI lineage: Eukaryota > Metazoa > Chordata > Mammalia > Artiodactyla > Cervidae > Cervus > Cervus canadensis. The sequence continues at coordinate 81,856,184 of NC_057393.1, forward strand.
CTACCTCAAAACAAACTATTTGTCAGAGAAGGAAACAAATAGAAACTTAACTTAACTTCAATCTTTACTTAACAATATCCCCAAAATTAGATCATTATAGATTATAAAATTTATACATGAGATTAAGGATTATAGATTTATACATGAGAGCAAAGACTATAAGATTTTTTGAGTTCAGTTCAGTTCAGTTGCTCAGTCATGTCCTACTCTTTGCAACCCCGTGGACTGCAGCACACCAGGTCTCCCTGTCCATCTTGAGACTTCTAGAGTTTACCCAAACACATGTCTATTGAGTTGCTGATGCCATCCAACCATCTCATCCTCTGTCATCCCCTTCTCCTCCTGTCCTCAATCTTTCCCAGCATCGGGGTCTTTTCAAATGAGTCAGCTCTTCACCTCAGGAGACCAAAGTATTGGAGTTCCAGCTTCAACATCAGTCCTTCCAATGAACACTCAGGACTGACCTCCTTTAGGAAAGACAAGTTGGATCTCCTTGCAGTCCAAGGGACTCTCAAAAGTCTTCTCCAATACCACAGTTCAAAAGCATGAATTCTTTGGTGCTCAGCTTTCTTTATTGTCCAACTCTCACATCCATACATGACTACAGGAAAAACCATAGCTTTGACTAGACGGACCTTTCCTGGCAAAATAATGTCTCTGCATTTTAATATACTGTCTAGGGTAGTCATAACGTTCCTTCCAAGGAGTAAGTGTCTTTGAATTTCATGGCTGCAGTCAGCATCTGCAGTGATTTTGGAGCCCCCAAAAATAAAGTCAGCCACTGTTTCCCCATCTATTTGCCATGAAGTGGTGGGACCAGATGCCATGATATTGGTTTTCTGAATGTTGAGCTTTAAGCCAACTTTTTAAAAGGAAAATACTGTCAATCCTGATGGTTGAATTAGCTCCACAGACAGTGGGGGAAAAAAGTGTTAAGTTGCTCACTTGTCTTTGAAACCGAATGAATTGTAGCCCACCAGGTTCTTATGCCCTTGGAATTCTTCAGGCAAGAATATTGGCAACAGTAACCGTTCCCTTCTCCAGGGCATCTTTCCAACCCAGGGATTGAACCCAGGTCTCCTGCATTGCAGGCAGATTCTTTACCATCTGAGCCACCAGGGACAGTGAGGAGCTTCATATTCTCCAGGAGTTACCAGAAAGAGGTCACTGCCAGGAAGAGAGACTGAAAATTGTTGGATATGCACCAAATATAAGACACCTTCAGCTTTCATCTATGAAGAACAGGACATTTGGTTTAACCAGTATCAGAGAAGAATATTATGGAAAGGTAATTCTTAATCCTGTTATGCAAAATTAAAGCAAAACAAAACCATCTCACTCATTCTTTTGGTTTCTCAATGTTGTCAAGTCTTTCATTTTCACGCCAGGCTAAAGGCTTGCCTATGTTGTTTCTCCATCTTAAGTTAACAGCAATATAGGAAGTACCTTGTTTCTGAAACCATGTAAGGTTGAGTTCAAATATTAGCTTTGCCATTTATTAGTTGAGTTACCTGAAACAATCCTTTTAAACATTCTCTGTCTCAGTCTTCTCACAAAAGAAAAATTGGAGAGGGGTGGGGTGGAGAATACGTTTTATTGTGAACAATGAATGATGAAGCATGGTCAAAATGTGTCTCATAGTAGTCATTAAAAAAAAAGTCTCATTTTTTGAATATCAAACTTCATATTTTATTTGTGACCCAAGCCAGCCCAGCTTCTTTTTAATTCCTGAAGAAACTTTCAGAGCAAAAGTTATTTTAGTACTACTCTAAGTAAAACTATTGTATAACATTTTTATTATCCCCTTGTATTGTCTTTCACTTTTTTAAACTTTTGTTTTGCTGAATTCATACATCAGGACAGAGGTAAAATGGTCCATTTTGTCTTATTTGGGCTAATGGGAACAACCAGTGAAATAGAAACAATTGAAATCATTAGTAGTAAGCCATAACATCCTTGTAACAATCTTGGTTGAAAACAAACCATTTATCATATAAGAAATGAGTAAAAATTTAACAAATATCTCTCCTTTATGCTCTTCTCTTCTCCCCAGATCTTGTCTCACCCTCTTTTAAAGTTGAAAATTGTTGTAAAAGCAATCAGACATTTTTAGCTAAAGAAGGAGGGAAGGTAAAGTGTTTATATTATCACCAACAGGAGATGAGTTTTTAGTAATAAGGAACAACCTCTTTCTCAGGAACCAGTACAAGAACATCTAGTGGTGTGTTTGTGGCCATGCTTCATTAGCTAAAACACCTTGACAACTATTACCTCCAGCAGCAGAAGCATCTAAAACCCTTTCAGAGACAAGAAAGTATGTCTAATGGTATTTTCCCTCTCACTAACAATAGCTATTATGATCCTTCAAGGTCAATATACATAAAAGGAAATGGAAATTTAGAAAAAAGAATGTAAGGGGTTTTTTGAGAACAGAAAAAATACTCAAAGTCTTTGTACAAAAGTGGCAAATTATTGTATTATTTCATGGACATGATCAAAATAGCAAGTATATAATAGAAAAATTACTTTTTAAAATTACTAATGATCATTCTGAGTATTAAGTTTCCAAAGGAGAAAAAAAAATTAACCTAGCTGTTAATTTCCTTTTGGTGCAAAGGATTCATGATATTTTGATAATGCAGAAGAATATGTGTGTGCTCAATCATGTCCAACTTTTTGTGATCCTTTGGACTGCAATCTGCCAGGCTCCTCTGTCCATGGGATTTTCATGGCAAGAATATTGGAGCAGGTTGCCATTTCCTACTCCAGGGGATCTTCCCAACCTAGGGATGGAACCCGAGTCTCATTAATTGTATCTGTGACATAATAGGAGAAATTTTCAAATATCAGGAACTCTTCACCTTTAAAATCTAACAGGGTTATTTGTAATAATTCTATTATTAATTCCTCATATCTCTGGGTACAGATATCTGGTATCTGTTATATTTATCAGTTATCTAATACTTACTACATAACAGGCATTCTGCTAAATAATTTACATGGGTTTTTAACTTTAATCCTCACAACCCTTTGAAGCAATTTTTATTTGCACTTGAGAAAAAAGATTGTTTGGTTTTTCAATATCACTCCCTGAGAAATTAAAGCAGGTTGCATTTTAAAATGGTATCTGTCTGGTTGCCAAGTTGAGGTCATTGACATAATGTCTCCAGGACAAAGCTTCTTTCCTTTGTTATCTTACTTTATTTAACCTCATTTATGTTAGGCATTCTACAGTCATTATTTCTTTTTTAATTAATGATTTATTTTGGCTGTGCTGGATTGTCATTGCTGTGTGCAGGCCTTCTCTGGCTGTGGTGTGTGGGCTTACACTCTGGTGGTTTTTCTTGCCGCAGACCACGGGCTGTAGAGCAGGAGGGCTTCAGCAGTGGTGACCCCTGGGCTCTATAGCACAGGCTCCGTAACTGTGGTTCATGGGCTCAGTTGTCATGCAGCATGTGGGACCATCCCAGACAGGGATTGAATCTGTGTCTCCTATATTGGCAGGCAGATTCTTTACCAGGGAACCACCAGGAAAGCCTGTCACTATTTCCTAAATAATGTTTCCACATTGAAAACAGAAACATAAATCTATAATTTCACTCATAAAATCATAATAACCAAAACTATTTTCTAGGATTTCAAATATCATAAAATTCGTATTGTTTTAGCAATATTCCTTAGAATAGTCTTTAGAATAATTTTTAAAAGATAAAATAATGACTCATAAAAACCTGAAATGGACACACATCAAATAATAACTATTAATGTGGGAATATGTTACAAGGGGTTCAAAGGAGAATTCAAAGAGTATACACATGTTTGGGAAGTCAGACATGCTGACATAAAATTCCTTAATAGATGGAAAACCGGACAATATTAACAAGGAAATAATCAACCCTATCTGCAAGGAAATTTGCATTTCTCTGATCAATATGTGGTATTTTACAATTTTCAGAATAACTTAAAGAAAATGAAAGGCTCAGAGAGTCCACAAAATCACAAACTCAGATGGCACCTAGGTTTCTTTTGAAGACACCCAATAATCTTTTCATCCTTCTTAAAGTCTTTCACAATTTTTCCCTAACTTCTCTAATTTCACCTAAATTGTAACACCAAGAAAATAAAAAAAATGGGGGTTGACAAACTTGTTTACAACAGCTAGTACACCGAAATAGACATACATTTATCTCCTTTCTCTCTGAAATCTCACTGGAGTTACAATATAGAAATGAAAAAAAAAAGCATAATCCCTCAAAAATAAGGGAAAGGTCACAAGTTGGACCACAGAAAGCTACCAGCATCCTACAAATAGCAGCATGTAACCCCATGAACTCTTGCCTCCCACAGGAAATTGATCCAACATTTAATATTTATAGGAATTTAACCAGAAAGACTCTGGGCTCAGTAATATCAAGAGCTCTTGATAGAGAGGAGTAAGCCCAGGCATGAAGGCAGGAGGATTAAGGGAAAGGTGCCCCAGTGAACCATGAGACGTTTTGTACCTTCTCTCTCCTCTCTGGAATATGCTTGTAGGACCTGGGGTTTGAAGATTCTTCCCTTAAGAAACCGAAAAATTCCAAAGAAATGAACTTCATGTACTCATACTGCAGATCTGACAAGTTTTGTTTAACAGACAAAAGAAAGCAAGTGTTGACGAGAACTAATTTTTCCTCTACTCTCTTAGACTGGTTTAATGAGGGTGTGAAAATTAAAACTCATGGAAGATAGATTAGCAAAGACAAAAAAATAGATTTAATTATGTATGTCTGCACAAGAGTGACAAAGAAATGTGGCTCAAAGAAATTAGAACTGGAGGTTTATATACTATCTTAATGGACTTTCCAGGGGTGCAGTGGCAAAGAATCTGCCTGCCAATGCAGGATATGAAAGAGACATGGGTTCAACCCCTGGGTTGGGAAGATCCCCTGGAGAAGGGAGTGGCAGCTCACTCCAGTATTCTTGCCTGGAAAATTCCATGGACAGAGGAGCCTGGTGGTCTACAGGCTATGGGGTCACAAAGAGTTAGACATGACTGAGCAACTGAGACCAAGAACAAGAACAAAACACAAAACTCTCTTAATCGGGGATAAGGTGGGACACAAGGGAGAACAAACAACTTATTTGTAGGAGGGAAAAGGGTCACCTATGGAGGAAAAAAAAAATCAACTTTGGGATATATAAATAAGCCCTTATAAGAAAAGATAGGTGATATGGTAGTTTTGTGACAATGTCTGATTGGGTATAACACTGATTTATCTTTGGGAAGAGAACATTGAAGTTATTCTGAGGAAAGAGTTTTTGACAACTGAATTGATTTGGAGTCTCTGCATCTAAGCAGTCAAGGATTTCAGGAACTCAAATGTCTTCAGCTTGAGATAATTTTTATGCCAATTGGCTTATTCAGGACCCTCTCACAAGTCTTCCCACATCCCACCATTAAAACAATTAAAATTGGATAGGGCTTTGCTGGTGGTTCAGCCATAAAGAATCTGCCCGCCAATACCGGCCAGTGCAGGAGAAGCAGGTTCAATCCCTGAATCAGGAGAAACCCTGAAGAAGGAAATGGCAACACAATCCAGTATTGTTGCTGGGAAATCCCATGAACAGAGGAGCCTTGCGGGCTATAGTCCATGGAATCACAAAGAGTTGGACATGACTTAGCAACTAAACAACAAAAACAAAATGTTAGAATAGCAACAACAATGACACATACTGAAACTGGCAAAGAATACAAATGACCTCTGTAGAGAAAATAAAAATTAAAACTTTGCTCTCTACACAATTCTACACACCAATAATATAATGCCTGAGATATCAAAATGGTGTAATTCATTAAATTGGCTGACAAGAGAAAGATTTACTCAATGTATTAATACATCTATTTTGGAAAGGGTTATTTCTTTTCTGGTTCAGTTCCCTGGTAGCTCAGATGGTCAAGAATCCACCTGCAATTCAGGAAACCTGGGTTCGATCCCTTAGTTGGGAAGATCTCCTGGAGGAGGGCATGGCCAGGCATTCCAGTATTCTTGCCTGGAGAATCTCCATGGACACAGGAGCCTGGTGGGCTACAGGCCATGGGGTTGCAAAGAGTTGGACATGACTGAGTGATTAAGCACAAAACATGGTTCACTCCATGAAAGTATGAAAAGGCATAAAGATAGAACACTGAAAGATTAATTTCCCAGGTCGGTAGGTGCCCAATATGCAACTGGAGATCAGTGGAGAAATAACTCCAGATAGAATGAGATGGAGCCAAAGCAAAAACAACACACCATTGTGGATGTGACTGGTGATAGAAGCAAGGTTCAATGATGTAAAGAACAGTATTGCATAGGAACCTGGAATGTTAAGTCCATGAATCAAGGCAAATTGGAAATGGTCAAACAGGAGATGGCAAGAGTGAACGTCGACACTTTAGGAATCAGCGAACTAAAATGGACAGGAATGGGTGAATTTAACTCAGATGACCATTATATCTACTACTGTGGGCAAAAATCCCTTAGAAGAAGTGGAGTAGCCATGATAGTCAACAAAAGAGTCAAAAAAGCAGTATTTGGATACAATCTCAAAAACAACAGAATGATCTCTGTTTGTTTCCAAGGCAAGCCATTCAATATCACGGTAATCCAAGTCTATGCACTGACCAGTAATGCTGAAGAAGCTGAAGCTGAATGTTTCTATGAAGACCTACAAGACTTTTAGAACTAACGCCCAAAAAAGATATCCTTTTCTTTATTGGGACTGGTATGCAAAAGTATGAAGTCGAGAAACACCTGGAGTAACAGGCAAATTTGGCCTTGGAGTACAGGATGAAGCAGAGAAAAGGTTAATAGAGTTTTGCTGAGAGATTGCACTGGTCATAGCAAACATCCTCTTCCAACAACACAAGAGAAGACTCTACACATGGACATCACCAGATGGTTGACCCCAAAATCAGATTGATTATATTCTTTGCAGCCAAAGATGGAGAGGCTCTAAACAGTCAGCAAAAACAAGACTGGGAGCTGACTATGGCTCAGATCATGAACTCCTTATTGCCAAATTCAGACTTAAATTGAAGAAAGTAGGGAAAACCACTAGGCTAATCAGGTATGACTTAAATCAAATCCCTTATGATTATACAGTGGAAGTGAGAAATAGATTTAAGGGACTAGATCAGACAGAGTGCCTGATGAACTATGGACAGAGGTTCATGACATTGTACAGGAGACAGGGATCAAGATCATCCCCAAGAAAAAGAAATGCAAAAAGCAAAATGGCTGTCTGAGGAGGCCTTACAAATAGGTGTGAAAAGAGAAGTAAAAAGCAAAGGAGAAAAGGAAAGATATACCCATTGAATGCAGATTTCCAAAGAATAGAAAGGAGAAATAAGAAAGCCTTCCTCATGGATCAATGCAAAGAAATAGAGGAAAATAATAGAATGGGAAAGACGAGAGATCTCTTCAAGAAAATTAGAGATATCAAGGGAACATTTCATGCAAAGATGGGCTCAATAAAGGACAGAAATTTTATGGACATAACAGAAGCAGAAGATATTAAGAAGCGGTGGCAAGAATACACAGAAGAACTATACAAAAAAGATCTTCATGACCCAGATAACCAAGATGGCGTGATCACTCACCTAGAGCCAGACATCCTGGAATGTGAAGTCAAGTGGACCTTAGGAAGCATCACTACAAACAAAGCTAGTGGAGGTGATAGGATTCCAGTTGAGCTATTTCAAATCCTAAAGGATGATGCTGTGAAAGTGTTGCACTCAATATGCCAGCAAATTTGGAAAACTCAGCAGTGGCCACAGGACTGGAAAAGGTTAATTTTCATTCTAATTCTGAAGGAAAGGTGACATTGCAAAAGAATGTTCAAACTACCTTGCACTCATCTCACACACTAGCAAAGTCATGCTCAAAATTCTCCAAGTCAGGCTTCAACAAAATACACAAACTGAGAACTTCCAGATGTTCAAACTGGTTTTAGAAAAGGCAGAGGAACCAGAGATCTAATTGCCAACATCTTCTGGATCATTAAAAAAGCAAGAGATTTCCAGAAAAAAAAATCTATTTCTGCTTTATTGACTATGCCAAAGCCTTTGACTGTGAGGATCTCTATAAACTGCGGAAAATTCTGAAAGAGATGGGAATTCCAGACCACCTGACCTGCCTCTTGAGAAATCTGTATGCAGATCAAGAAGCAACAGTTAGAACTGGACATGGAACAACAGACTGGTTCCAAATAGGAAATGGAGTACATCAAGGCTGAATATCGTCACCCTGCTTATTTAACTTATATGCAGAGTACATCATGAGAAACACTGGGCTGGAGGAAGCACAAGCTGGAATCAAGATTGCCGGGAGAAATATCAATAACCTCAGATATGCAGATGACACCACCCTTATGGCAGAAAGTGAAGAACTAAAGAGCCTTTTGATGAAAGTGAAAGAGGAGAGTGAAAAAGTTGGCTTGAAGTTCAACATTCAGAAAACTAAGATCATGGCATCTGGTCCCATATCTTCATGGTAAATAGATGTGGAAATAGTGGAAATAGTGACAGAGTTTATTTTTTTGGACTCCAAACTCACTGCATATGGTGACTGCTGTTGTGAAATTAAAAGGCACTTACTCTTTGGAAGGAAAGTTATGACCAACCTAGACAGCATATTAAAAAGCAGAGACATTACTTTGCCAGCAAAGGTCTGTCTAATCAAGGCTATGGCTTTTCCAGTAGTCATGCATGGGTGTAAGAGTTTGACTATAAAGAAAGCTGGGTGCTGAAGAGTTGATGTTTTTGAACTGTGGTGTTGGAGAAGACTCTTGAGAGTCCCTTGGACTGCAAGGAGATCCAACCAGTCCATCCTAAAGGAAATCAGTCTGAATATTCATTGGAAGGATTGATGATGAAGATGAAAATTCAATACTCTGGGCACCTGATGTCAAGAACTGACTCCTTGGAAAATACCTTGATGCTGGGAAATATTGAAGGCGGGAGGAGAAGAGAAAGCTAGAGGGTGAGATGGTTGGATGGCATCAAAGACTCAATGGACATGATTTTGAGTAGACTCCAGGAGTTGGTGATGGACATGGAAGCCTGGTATGCTTCCATGGGGTCCCAATGAGTCAGACACAACTGAGCAACTGAACTGAACTGAATTGAGCAACTATGCACACATGGTATAAAGGGGATAAAATTGCCTAAATGAGAAAGTGCCTTTGGCTACAAATGATGAAAGAATAAAGGAAGCAGAGACATGACCATATAATAATGTTATAAGATGTTACATTAGTTATGCTTTCATACCTCTTTGATCCTGGAATGCCAAATAACTACTTAAGTGATTTTATCATGGATTTCCTGTCATTTAGGCCAACTGCTTCATTTCACAGGTAAGTAAATCTAGTTCCTTGGAGGCTAAGAAAGACCCACGAGGTGGCTAAGTGTGCTCAGAGGCCCCAGGTGCTTAAAATCAAACTAAAGATCCAGGTCCCCTGTCTTTGGCTAGATTACATCAGTTTTTAAGAAGTGTGTGTGTGTGTGAAAGTCACTCAGTTGCACCCCGTGGACTGTAGCCCACTGGCTCTTCTGCCCATGGGCTTCTCCAGGCAAGAATACTGGAGTGGTTTGCCATGACCTCCTCCAGGGGACCTTCCCAACCCAAGGGTTGAACCCATGTTTCCTATGTTTCCTGCATTGCAGATGGATTCTTTACCACTGAGCCACCAGGGAAGTCCATTATATGTCAGAAACACTCATTTTTTATGTTGTTCCTTTGATATATTCTGACATATATATCTGTGCTACTTTTGCCATCACATTCATCTTTTATACATTGATTGATAGGACCATATAATCTAACCTTTGAGTTTTGTCAAACTAATAATAATTCTCTAAAAATATTATGTTATTTTTCATGGGATTGTGATAAAAATGCAAAGGAATTGAGAAGCGTTGTAACATTTAAAATATCTCTCCTTTTCATTAAGTAAAACATAGTACCCCATGTAATTGTCTCCTATATTTCTAAGAAATCTGCTATTTCATACACTTAAATGTACCACTAAGAAATATTACTCAGTATTTAATTTTTATTATGAAAGATAACTCATTTTTTGGTTATAATTTGTACCTGGTGATCATTGACTAGTTGTATTGAAAGCTGTATAAACACAACTGGCTTCTTTTCTAATGGTACCAACAAAGCTAAAATTAAGGTGTCAGCCAGGTGGGATTTTTGTCTGGAATCTCTAAGAGAAAATTCATCCCCAAGCCCATTTTTGTTTTCAGAATTCTGCTCATTGTGATTGTAAAACAGATTTATATTTCATTGCTGACTGACAACCAGGATGTATACTCAGCTTCTAGAGGCCACACACATATCTTGCCACATGCCCCCATTTGAACCTGAAGCCAACTTTGAATGTATGACTTTCTCCTTTCCTAACTTCTAGATCCAGATTTAAACACTGATGTGATTAGATCATTCCCTTCTGGATGATCTCATGATTTTAAGGTTTAATAGTTTGGAATTTTAATTGTTTAAAAATTCATTTCACTATACAGTGTAACATAACCACAGAAGTGATTTTTCATCATATATACAGATTTTGCCTATGTTCATGATGAGAAAATTATTATGTAAGGGCAAAGGTCATTGATTTTTGCCCACCACAGGCCTACATGAGAAAAATTATAAAACATTACTTTGAGAAATTAAGAAAAAAAAATTAGGGAACATTGACTTTTTATAATGATCTCATATCTAGTGACCTTGTTTAATTCACCTATATTCTAATACATTATCTGCTATTTTTTAAATCTTCTACATGTAAAGTCATGTCATTTATGAATAATAAATTTATTTGCTTCCAATTTGTATACCATTTTCCTGAAAATGAACGAAGAATTGATGACAGCGGGTTCTTGCTTAACTCATCTTACAGAAGGAAGTTTCAATATTTCAACATTAAGCATGAAATTTACTGTATATTCCTTCTAGCAGGAGGAAATTCTTTCTATTTCTATTAATTTTTCTATTATTATTCTATTTTGCTAAGAATTAAAAAAAAAAAAAAACCATGACTTGATATTGAAGTGTTCACATACCTTTTCAGAATCTATCACAGGGAGGACTCCTATTACTCAGCAGATAATCATACTCACAACTGTTGTTTTTTACAGTGAAGGATACAAAGAAGAGTCAGTTAAAGGAAAGGACACATGGGGCAAATTCCAGATGAATCCAAGAGCAAATTTCCAGGAGTCCTTGCCCAGTGCAGTCACACAGACATGCTTGATGCCTCCAGCAACAAGTTGTGACAACATACATGAAATGTTGTCTATCAAGGAAGCTAATTAGATATCAGTGCCCAGGGATTTTACTAGGGACTGGTCATGTTGGCATCGTCTACCCAGCACATACTAAACTGCCAGACTCCCAGAAAGAAAGCAGATGTTCAGTATAAACCATATTTTTTGTACTGTTTGGATATAACAAGTCCTTGTTATCAGAGAATGGTGGAAACCCTCTTGAAATCTAAGATCCTGGACATGAGCCAAGCAAGGCCTAGGCTATAAACAGGTGAGCAGTTTTAGGCTTGCTATGTTAACTTCTTTCTCCACAAATGTTATAGATTCCTGGATTTGCTTTCCTAATATCTGTATAGGATTTTTTGCATTTATGTGTATAAGAGAGATAGGAGTATACTTTCCTTTCTTAACATATATTATCAAGTTGTAAATATCAAAGATATATTTATCTTAAGTCACTGGAAAGTGTTTCCATATTTTCTATTTTTTGAATGAATATGTATGAGAATATGTCAACAGACTGCTGAAACAAGAAGCCAATGGCTGTCTTATTAACGGTCTTTTGAAAGAATTTTTTTTTAAACTTTAGTTGCTTTTAGGATTCACTCATTCTCATTTTTATTTGTTTAACTGTGATATTTATATACATGGTTTCTTTCTTTTTGTAATTCTATTTGATTTTGAACTCTTTATTTTCTTAAGGTATATATTTAGTTCAGGGAAATTCTTGGTCATTATTCTTGAAAACAATTATTATTATTATTATTATAACAATTATTATCCTACCTAATTCTTGAAAACAATTATCATTTCTACTGAATTTCAGTCTCTCCTTTCTTTCTGATACTCCAGTTACACATTTATTAACCTTTTCAGTGAGTTGATATATCTCTTAATATCTTCTTTATATTTTTTTCTTTAATTTTGTTTTCTTTGTAGTTTAAATATTTTCTACTAACTTATCTTCCAATTCACTAATCATCTTTTCAACTATATCTAATTTTCCAGGTAACTCTCTAAGGATTTGGTTGTTTTAGTTATCACATTTCTCTGTTCTAGATTTTTTATTAGATCTTTATCAAATACTTCAGTGCTGAAATTCTTGATGTTGTTCTTACCATTTAGAAACCACTAAAATAGTTTTTGATATGAAAAGAGATATGAATATGTGACATAAAAAATTTGGGGAGTTTTTAAGAATGCCAATGTCAGTTTTCCATTTAGACAAACCAGATCAGAATTTCCACAAAAAGAGTTCAGGTATTTACATGCTCAACTGCATCCATTAGGTGACTTAAGAACACACTTGGCTTAGATTAACTCTAATATATACTACAAGTTGCTGTCAGGGTATCCTTCTAAAGCTTGGAAGAGATTTTGCTATTGATCTACCAAAATTTTTTCAAATTTTCCCATTTTCCATGTGAAAAAGATCAGATGCTTTTGCAGGTTATCTATGTTCTTCATAATTTATTTTACTAGGATTCTTTTTTCCTTTAGCAAATCAAAGCCTATACCCCAGCTAATACAATGATCATGTTTCTCTAGCTCTTCTTAGCATCCCACAAGCTCTCCATACTCATATTTACAATATTTAAATCAACTGTGAAATCTTTTCTAAAGTTAAACTTTTTCTTTAAAGATTCAGCTAGTAAGTATATTTGTAGTCCTGGCCTTGGTCCCAATTATTCAACTCTGATACTACAGTATGAACACAGGTTTAGATAATACGTAACTGAATGACTGTGACTCCCTCCCTCTGCATTCAACTCATTTAAGAAACGTTCTAGCTTATGTCCGATCCTTCTTATCCTATATTACCATCTCACCTTCAGATCCTGCCACTTGAATATACATGTTGCTCTCCTTCCATCCTTAAGGTATCTGATTTATGAGACTCTGGTTCCCCTGTCCTTTGGGGGATTTTGGTTATTCCCCTACCACCTTGAAAAGACTCCAGTCCTATTCAAATTCATGTTTGTTTATCCAACAAATAGATACTGGATGATTACTACTGCTTAATTATGGTTAGGACTGAGGACAAAGTTGAAACCATATCAGTATGTTTCCTAAGTTTATGGACCCATGACATATTTCCCTCTAATTGAGAAGTGAGGTTAGGTATATTAATTTATTCATTCAAATCACTATTAGGACCAAAGTGCTTGGATTTATTAAATACTCTGCTGAGGCTCAAGTTACACATTTTCTGTGCTCAGATGATGCTTACAGTTCAGGTTGGCAGTCAAACATCAAGAGGAACAATTGTGGCCTGGTTTAGTAGAAGCAATATTGCGTGATATTGGATCATAAAAGGGTAAGTTCTGGGTAGTGTTAATGATTATTCAATAGAATAAAATTTGACTTAAGACTTATAGAACAATTAATTAGGTGTTATGAATATGAGGAAATGAGAACACAGTTGGAAACTTGAAATACTCTTACTGTTCAACACATTATTCCATGAGGCTGAAGAGGAAGTACTAACAGGAGATGAATCTAAAGCATGTGCATTAACTAAACCACCAGGATGCCAGCTGAGCGATTTATAAAGATATTATCTGTAATAGGTAAATTATAAAGTAAGCACTCTTATATCACAGAGACACCTTTTAGCACCCCAAATTTGCTGTTTCTCTTTATATATTATAGAGCTGTTAAAAACAGCTTCCCAGCCAGAGACTAAATTCCACATTCTCCTTTAAATCTAGTTGATGCTATATAATTACTTCTTACTCAAAAACAGTAGTTGAGGTGATATGGGTCACCTTAGACCAAAGACTTAGAAAGTGCATGTTCATATTCACCTTCCATAACCCATTGCAGATGCAGAATATCCTTAATCCCTTTGGTCACTTTAGACCAAAGAGTTAGAAAGTGCATGTTGAGTTTCACCCTTCCATCACCGATTGCAGATGCAGAGTATCCTTGATCCCTTTGGGACAAGGTCACAGAGTGGGAGGAGCCTATTTCCCTAAGTCACCACATGGAGGAGAACAGCAATGTCAATCACAGCTTTTGCTCTTACCAAATGGTAACTTAACACATATATTATTTAGTGAGTCTATATAATATTCTAAAGAAGTTAAAACATTTGCAGTTGCTGCTAAATAAACAGCAAGAAATCAGTTTGGTTCTACATTCCACATCACTGCATTTTTCTTGTCAAAAAAGAAGGCATTCAGTTTCTTTTCCATGTAAATGCTATGCTATGAAACTAGAGTTCCTAATTACAGTGAAAATATCTTTTTACTTTTTTGTTCTCACATTTTCTATGCATTGCATTGACTAATACTGTTCCCTTAAGTGCAATAAACACTTGGGGATCCACAACCTTTACTGACAACTTCATACTTGAAAAGATTTAATATCCCTATATGAGTGATTTGGATTATAGCTGAAATTGAAAATATTTTTTTCCTTTAAATTTTTTTTCTTTCCAAATAATTGTTAAGAGTCTATAAGGATATAAGCTTGGTATGCACTGGGGCAAGAATGGTTGCTTTGCACATCTCCAAATCATTATTCTTTATACTCTCAACAAGAATATCCTAGAAATGAGGATAAATAAGCAATTTTCAGAAGACAAAGTACAAGTGGCTAGTAAATATGAAAGAGGTTCAATGTCATGAACTATCAGTTTCTAGACAAATTAAAACAGAAATGCAATTCTACATATAGCAAATTGGTATAAATACTGAAAGTCTTATGTGGAAGAGTAAAATGCTCTGATAATTCTGGTGGGAGTATACATTGATTCAACCACTTTGGAAAGCAATTTCCAATATCAGGTCAACGTAATAAAGACATGAACCTCTTGAGTCAAGAAGTCTTGGTTTTTAGTATATATACTATAGAAACACTTGTACACAGCAATGCAGGTGCAAGAATGTATATTAGAATGCTGTTGGGGATACAGGAAAGAAGGAAAGGAAATAAAACTTAAAAATTTATCAATAATAAATTGAGTGATTAAATTATGATATACTTACAAATGGAACACTAAACAACAGGATTGATAAAGTAAATTAATATATATGTTCCCTGATCCAAATTTTAACAACAGCAAAAATATGATACATTAGTTGTGAATACATACCTATGTAGGAAAGGTATGAAAAACACAAATAGAAAGAATAAACAATAAATTTAGTCCACTGATTATATATCTAGGAGGAAATAAAGGTTAATGAATTAGTCAAGTTGCCTCAATTCAACTGTAATGTAGTAGTCCTTTAAAAAACAGTAAAGTTTCTGAGATGCATTTTAAAAATATTAACATGTTAAAAATTTCAATGTGAAATACATGTCTGTGTCATTATTTTCTGCTATTTTTGGTTTATTTGCTTATGTCACTTAGAAATACATCTTTATAGTTTAAACATTTATGACAGATCCCATTTTTAACATAGATCTTTGTTTTTAAACTTAGTCAATGCTTAAACCATTTCACATCTTCTTCCCAAGTGATACCCAAATTAGAGAGAGTCTCCTTTAGAAACTACTTGGATAGTCAGCATCTGTAAGCTCAGTAAGCTCTTCAATGTGAAGAACTGTGACCTTTTTATGCTATGTAGCTAGTATATATCTAACAAAGTAACAGCTTAGTTAAAAAATATTTCCAAATTAACTCACTGATAACTGGGTAGTCTCGACCAAATGTTCATACTGTAATGGAGAGTTGATTATATTTATCTCATTTCAACTATTTTTAAAAACAATTTCACAGCATTCATTGTTATGCACTTCTGGCATGTGAAAAACAAGGACCTGTGAGGAACTAAAATGCATCAATATTTTAGATATTTATCCACTTCCTGAATAAACTAGATAAAAGCATGTATGTGCATGTGTCCTAAGTCACCTCAGTCATGTCTGACTCTTTGTGACCCTAAGAATTGTAGCCCACCACACTCCTCTGTCCATGGAATTCTGCAGGCAAGCATACTAGAGTGGGTTGCAATGACCTCCTCTAGGGGATCTTCCTGACCATGGATCAAACCCATATCTTTTATGCTTTCTGCACTGGCAGGCAGGTTTTTTACCTCTAGGGCCATCTGAGAAGCCCAGAAACATATAAAACTAATGACAAAATACCTGCATGTGACACCTTTTTACTGTCTCCTATTTACTGTCAAACTCTCTTAACTGGGAATTCAGTCTTCTGTTGATGACTAGTTAGAAATCCGCTTTCAGGCTGCACCAGAGCCTGGCTGACTTTGTCTCATTTTGCCCTCTGGTTGGATTCCATGCTTGTCTTGGCAGGTCACTGCCTATTCATGTAGACATCTCTAAAGATGAACTGGCTGCAGGGATGCTGCAGGGGTTTAAGGCTTCAAATTACAAATCTTTCTGCCTAAAATGCTCTTGCATTTATCCTGCTTCCACTTACCTCTCCAACTCATCTCTCACACAATCCACCTCAGTCATGGTTTATGTCCTAGCAACACAAACTACTTCAAATTTCCTGACACATTGTATTGATTCTTAACTCTGCACCTTGGCACAAGCTTCTTCCTATGCCAGGAATGCCATTCTCTGTTTCTTGTTTATTTGGCAAGTATCTAAACCTACCTGGCAAGGCCCTACTCAGACGTCACTCCTTCTCTCATAACGTCCCTTAATTTTGCAATCCAGAATTTTCATGACCTAAGACACCCTGCTTATTTAACTTATACACAGAGTACATCATGAGAAATGCTGGACTGGAAGAAGCACAAGCTGGAATTAAGATTGCTGGGAGAAATATCAATAACCTCAGATATGCAGATGACACCAGCCTTGTGGCAGAAAGTGAAGAGGAACTAAAATGCATCTTGATGAAAGTGAGGAAGGAGAGTGGAAAAGTTGGCTTAAAGCTTAACATTCAGAAACCTAAGATCATGGTATCTGGTCCCATCACCTCATGAGAAATAGATGGGGAGACAGTGGAAACAGTGACAGACTTTATTTTTCTGGGCTCCAAAATCACTGCAGATGGTGACTGCAGCCATGAAATTAAAAGACACTTACTCCTTGGGAGGAAAGTTATGACCAACCTAGATAGCATATTAAAAAGCAGACACGTTACTTTGCCAACAAAGGTCCGTCTGGTCAAGGCTATGGTTTTTCCAGTGGTCATGTATGGATGTGAGTGTTGGACTGTGAAGAAAGCTGAGCTCCAAAAAATTAATGCTTTTGAACTGTCGTGTTGGAGAAGACTCTTGAGAGTCCCTTAGACTGCAGGGAGATCCAACTAGTCCATCCTAAAGGAGATCAGTCCTGGGTGTTCATTGGAAGGACTGATGCTGAAGCTGAAACTCCAGTACTTTGGCCACCTCATGCGAAGAGTTGACTCTTTGGAAAAGACCCTCATGATGGGAGGGATTGGGGGCAGGAGGAGAAGGGGACGACAGAGGATGAGATGGCTGGATGGCATCACCGACTCAATGGGCATGAGTTTGAGTGGACTCCAGGAGTTGGTGATGGACAGGGAGGCCTGGCGTACTGCGATTCATGGGGTCGCAAAGAGTCAGACATGACTGAGCGACTGAATTGAACCGAACTGAACTGAAAACAAGAAAAGACAAAATCCATTCAGCTTGTGCTAACATTCAGTATCTTTCACAAGATGTCCAGCATATTAATTCATCAATTTGATGGAGTGTTTCTAAGTTTTAAGCAAAATACAAGGTATTAAAGATAAAAAGATGTCACCAATACGATCTGTCTATAAAGAGCTTTGTTTGGTGTAGGTGAATCCAGCATCTTAGATATACCATTTTGTTGTTGTTTTAGTCCTAAGTCATGAGTCACACTTGTGGCTCAGTAGGAAAGAATCCACCTGCCAATGTAGGAGATGCCATTTGATCCCTGGGTTAGGAAAATCCCCTGGAGAAGGAAAGAGCAACCTACACCAGTATTCTTTCCTGGAAATCCTATGGCCAGAGGAGCCTGGTGGGCTACAAGTATATGGGATCTCAAAGAGTTCGACATGACTGAGCAACTAGCAAAAAAAAAAAAAAAGAGCTCACTGGATAATGGAAAAGACAAAACACCAAATGAACAAGCAAAACCCAACCCGTATAGCATAATGGGCTCATATATAAATTTGGTCTATGAGGCAATAAAAGAATACCAAGGATTAAGTAAATAACTTAGACTGAATCACATATGGTTTTCAACAAAGGGAGGGAAGAAAGAATAGCAGGAGCAAGGTGACAAAGGAATGGGAAAGAAAGAAAAATAAAAGGAAAATATCTTTGAAAGGAAAATTTTCCCAGAAAAGTTTTAATTTTAGAGTTAAGTTTGCACAATAGAAGACATTCACCAGGCAGGTAGTAACATCCAGAAATACCTGAAAGATTGGGAAAAATACATATTAAAAGAAAGGATGGGACCAGGTATACCATTCACAATACATAAATAGGTAGGGCTCAGATCCTAGCTTTTACACAGGATTCTGTATATATGGCTCTGCTCTAAGACTGACATAAAATGTGGAAACTAAAAACTTAGTTGACAAAGACTACTTGGTCTCTGCCATTTTGTATGTGTGAAACTAAGTGAACAAAATGTCCAGAGGTGACCACAACAAGGTAGAAGAATGTACAAACTAACAATATCTAACACAGTGTGTGAATACTAACCTAGAGTGGAAGTGCCTTGAGAGCAGAGACTTTTTATTTAAACTTTGTTCAATGCTGAATTGTTAGCCTCTATGATGAAAACTGGTATATAAAATGAATTTCAGAAATATTTATGAAAATGATACTAGCATGAATATAGCTAGTGGAAAATAAAAAGGAAACAAAAGTAAATATATTCATGTAAAATATTCGAGAGCAATAATTGTAGTGCTTCCTTTTTCAAAATCCTTTCTACCCATCTTTATTCAGATATAATTGACATATAACGTTATGTAAGTTTAAGGTGTATTACACTTTGATTTGGCATACTAACATTGCAAAATTACTATCACCATAGCTTTAGCTAACACATGCTATTACATCACATAATTACCATTTCTTTCTTGTTGGAACTTTTAAAATTTACTTTCTTAGCAACTTTCAAGTATATGAAACCATTATAATTACTATACATTATTAGATCACCAGAACTAATTCATCTTATAACTGAAATCTGTACTCTTTGACAGACATCGCCCCCTTTCCCCATAGTTCAGGCCCTGTTAACCACAATTCTTGTCTCTGTTACTATGAATATGTGATTTTTTTTTTAATTCGACATGTAAGTGAGATCACGTTTATTTGTGTGAGACCTATCTTTCTGTCTGACTTATCTCAATGTAACATAATGCCCATAAAGTCCATCTGGGATGTCACAAATAGAAGAATGTCCTTCTTTCTCATGTCTGAAAAATATTCTGTAGTGTTGGCCCTTTAATGGACCGGAACCTGGTGGTCCGGAGTCGACGATAAGAAAGTAAGAGAGAGAAAGAGGCTGATATCCCCTGGTTTACGCGGAAAGCCAATAAAGTCCTATTCTTAGGGCTCACGCTGCTGCACGTAGGCACCGGGCGCCCTCTCGATTGGGTGAAGGCACAGTGCGCCTTCTCGAGAGGGTCTTAGAAGCCCGGGCAAGAAAATGAACTCAGCGGGCCTCCGCGCTCCAAGGAATTAGCCAGAAATAGAGAGAGAGAGAGAGAGAGAAAGACAGAAAGAATAGAAAGAAAGAACGAAAGACACCAGGACCAAAGCTCTGATGGAGCAAAGGTGTTTTAATCAACATGGCATGGGCATATATACTGTCTTACAAGGTCTTACTCTCAACAAAGATAAAGATTAAAATTCCAGACTTACAAAACATAAGATGATCCCTATCAAAGAGAGAGTTGCAAACAATCACCTTTTACCATATGGCTCATAAAAAGGAAGAGGGTGCTTATCACCGTATTGAGAAATGCCTGGATTCCTCAGCCCCAGGAAAGGCGTGCCTCTCCTCTTAATTCCTGAATATTCAGGAATTAATAAGGGCCAGAGGGTTCCTGACAGATCCAAAACAGCACACAGGAAGCCTCTTGTTAAATGCTTCCTGACACTGTAGTGTATATAAACTGTGCTTCCCAGGTGGTGCTAGCGGCAAAGAACCTGCCTGCCAATACAGGAGACAGGAGACTCCTGGGTCCCATCCCTGGGTCTGGAAGATGCCCTGGAGGAGGGCACTGCAACCCACTCCAGTATGCTTGCCTGGAGAATCCCATGGACAGAGGAGCCTGGCGGGCTACAGTCTTTGCGGTTGCAAAGAGTCAAACATGACTGAAGCAACTTAGCATGCACACACATATATAAACCATGTCTTTAATATCATTCATCTATTCACAAACACTTAGGTTGTTTCCACATCCTGGCTATTGCAAATAATGCTGCTATGATGACAGGACTGCAGATGTCTCAAGTTTCTGTTTTTATATCCTTTGAATACACATTACTCCTACCTTAGCCACGGTTTCACTTTCTTCAGTTCCAGTAACCCTTAGACAACCATGGTCAGAAAATATGGAAAATTCCAGAAATTAACACATCATAAGTTTCACATTGCATGATCCTCTGAGCAGCACCACAAAAACTCAGCTGTTCGGCTCCACTCTTCCTGCATGTGACTCATCATTCTGCCTGACACATGCCACCCGTTAGTCACTTAGCAGATACCTGGTTATCAGATAGTCCAGGTCTCACAGTACTTGTGTTCAAGCGGCGCTTATTTCATTAAATGGTCCCAAAACTCAAGACTAGTGACACAGATAATTCGCATACACCAAAGAGAAGGAATTAAGTGCTTCCTTTAAGTGAACAGGTGAATATGTTACCAGCAAAGGCCATTAATTCCTCGAGAATAAAAATAGATTCTGGGGAATAAAATAATGTCTGACTTTTTTTTTTTTTCCCATTGTGCCACATGCAGAGGCCCCATACCTAGCACTTGAGACCAGAATTTCTTTGGCAAAATGGCAGTGCCTGATGCCTCAACAGGCAGGCTGAAAACCGTGCCACCTGACTCCTCAGCTGGCGGGCTGTTCAAGCTCTGCGCGTGACCCCTCAATCCAAGATGGCGGCAGCAAGCTGTCTGCAGAGACATTAAGACCTTGCATGTGGATCTTCAGCCATTAGCTACCCGCCTGCAAGAGCCCCACGAGAACCCCGCCCCCTACCCCCGCTGTGGAGAAAGATTTAAAGCAGCTCTGGTGGCTGCCTTCCCTACCCTGAAGAGACTGTGCTCCGGAGCGAGAGTTCGCAAGTGTCCACTCTCCATTCTTCAGTCAGCAATGAGACCTTTCCATAGCTTCTGAAGCTAACTCAGTCTCGTTCTGTTGCATCCAAGGACACAGGCAGAAGGACCCTTTTTGGAGACCGACTCAGGAGGGTCCATAACAAAAGTCCTTGACTGAATAAAGAAAGCAAAAAAAAAAAAAAAAAAATGCTGAAGTAGCAAAGATTTCCAGTAAGAAAGAAATTGTGAAATTGTGAGAAAGGAAAGGTGAAATTGTGAGAAAGGAAAAAGAAATTCGTGCTAGTTCTTCTGTTGCACCTCACACCGTAGAAGTTACAGCCACAGTGTGTGATAAGTGCTTAGTTAATATAGAAAGGCATTCAATTAGTACAATAAAGTGTTTTGTGAGAGACTATATTCACATGGCTTTCCTCATAGATCAGTCGGTAAAGAATCCGCCTGCAATGCAGGAGTGGCACCGACAATGCAGGGGTCCATCTGTAATGAAGGAGACCGGGGTTCAATTCCTGGGTCCAAAAGATCCTTTGGAGAAGGAAATGGTAACCCACTCAGGTATTCTTGCCTAGGAAATCCCATGAGCAGAGGAGCCGGGCAGGCTAAAGTCCATGTGGTTGCAAGAGTTGGACATGACTCAGCAACTAAACCACCACCATATTCACATAGATTTTATTACAATATATTGTTATAATTGTTCTGGTTTATTATTAGTTATTATTGTGAATCCCAACAGTGCCTAATTTATAAATTAAATTTTCTTAAGGTATGTTTGTATAGGAAAAATATTATATATATATGTTAACAGTTTGGTACTGTCCTTGGTTTCAGGCATCCACTGGGGGTCTTGAAACATATCCCAGAAAGATAAGGCCACTACTGTATACCCAGAAGTGGGATTTCTGGATACTATGGCAGTTCTGTTTTTAAGTTTCCGAGGAACACCCATACTGTGTTCTATAGTGACTGTGCCAATCTATGTTTCCACCAATGGTGCAAAAAGTTGTCTTTTCTCCACAGCTTTGTCAACCCTTCAGTTCAGTTCAGTCACTCAGTCGTGTCCCACTCTTTGTGACTCCATGGACTGCAGTAAACCAGGCTTCCCTGTCCATCACCAGCTCCCAGAGCTTACTCAGACTCATGTCTATTGAGTCAGTGATGCCATTCAACCATCTCATCCTCTGTCGTCCCCATCTCCTCCCATCTTCAGCATCAGGGTCTTTTCAAATGAGTCAGTTCTTCACATCAGGTGGCAAAAGTATTGGAGTTTCAGCTTCATCATCAGTCCTTCCAATGAATGTTCAGGACTCATTTCCTTTATGATGGACTGGTTTGATCTCCTTGCAGCCCATGGGACTCTCAAGAGTCTTCTCCAATACCACAGTTCAAAAGCATCAGTTGTTTGGTTCTCAGCTTTCTTTATAGTCCAACTCTCACATCCATACATGACTACTGGAAAACCCAAAGCTTTGACTACATGGACCTTTGTCAGCAAAGTAATGTCTCTGGTTTTTAATATGCTGTCTAGGTTGATCATAAGTTTTCTTCCAAGGAGTAAGCATCCTTTAATTTCATGGCTGCAGTCACCATCTGCAGTGATTTTGGAGCCCCCCCAAAATAAAATCTGACACTGTTTCCATTATTTCCCCTTCTACTTGCCATGAAGTGATGGGACCAGACACCATGATCTTAGTTTTCTGAATAATGTCAATTTTTATTGTCTGCTATTATTTTGATAATAGTCTTTCTAACAGGTATATCTCATTGTGTTTTTTTTTAATTTTTATTTTATATTGGAGTATAGTTAATAATGTTGTGCTTCAGGTATACAGCAGAGTGATTCAGTTATGCATGTATATGTATCTATTCTTTTTCAAATTCTTTTCTCTTTCAAGTTATTATAGAATATTGAGCAGCATTCCCTTCACTGTAGTTTTGATTTGGGTTTCCCTGGTTTTTAGGGAGGTTGAGCACCTTATAATGAACCTATTGGCCATTTGCACATCTTTAGAAAAACTGTCAATTCAGTTCTTCTCCTCATTTTTAAAATGGATTCTTTGGAGATTTTTGCTATGAGTTGTAAGAGTTATTTACATATTTTATGTATCTTCCCCTTGTCAGATATAGTTGACTTACAAGTATTTTCTCCTCTTCCTTAGGTTACCTTTGCAATTTATTGATGGTCCTTTGCAAAATCTTTAACTTCCTTATCATTATTTCCTTCCATTTTTACTTAAGAGTCAAAATGCTAAACCTGAATGAATCCTATCACCTATTTTCTCCTTAGGTTTACATTAAAAGATTCACAACTCTGTGGAAAAAATATTCAACCAGATAAGGCAATTGTGTTTTTAACCTTGATAGTTAAATTAAATTGGCAATTATAACTCTCCAGTCAGTCTTATAATAAAACTAACTTTCTCATTTCTGAGACCATTAGAGAGACACCATTTCTTTATTTTTCCCTCTTTGTTTAGATTCCTCCCATACATTCATACTCAAAAAATAAATTAGCCTCATAGAAGAGTCATCAGAAAAGAAGATTCATCACAAACCTAGGAACCTATCCTTTCCCATGCCATGTTCTCCCTTTTCTTTCCCAATTCAGTGAAGAAAGTATTCTTCCTTCTATCAATGCCCAGATCTGGAAAATCTATTCTGCACTTTCACTGTCAGTTTATTCTTAAACCATGTGTTATCCGCTCGTCCTGACTTGTCCTTTACTCCTCTCAGCATGGAGGTGTCTGCCTGTCTCTACCCACTAACATAGATGCCCATCTTATTTGAAATTGAAATACTTCATTTGTTTTCCTCAGGGCATTTATCAATATTTGTGATAATTACATTTATTTGTTTTAAACTTCTGTAATGCTGGCAGTTCTAGTTCTTGACCTAAGAGTTTACACAGTTTATATCTTACTGAACTCTTAAACTTTGAGTAATTTCTTTCTCTCATGTGACTCATACTTCTGAAATATCAGGGGATTTTTGACATATAGATTTATATCACACTTATTTTCTAATTGCATTTGTTATGAAGAACTTATCTTTATAGTGCCCAAAATGAACTCAGTCGTGTCCAACTCTTTGCGACCCCGTGGACTGTAGCCTACCAGGCTCCTCCGTCCATGGGATTCTCCAGGCAAGAATACTGGAGTGGGTTGCTATTTCCTTCTCCACATTATTAGTTAGGTTTTGAAGTAAAAATTTATTAAACAATCTTTTTTGCTTTAAATTGTTATATTGTTTTCTATTGGAATTTGGGGTCATTATTAAAATTATTAACTTGATAGAACACAGAGTGAAGAAGAGAATAGAAATAAGGTAGGAGGGACAGTATTTGCAAGAATAATGTGGATTATGGGTTGAATGTGCCCCCATGCACAGATTCATATATTGAAGTCTTAATCCTCAGTTCAGTGGTATTTGGGAAATACTGAGATTTAGATGAGGTCATGAAGGTGAGGCCCTATGATGGGATTAGTGTCTTTATAGGAAGAGAGAGGAAAAAAAAACAAAACAAAACAGAGGTCACTAGTGTGCCCATGCTCACTCACTTGCTTTCTCTGATCTCTGCCAAGTGAGGACATAGCAAGAAGGCAGTCTTCTTCAAGCCAGGAAAAGTGCCCTCATCAAAAACTAGACCATGCTAGCACCCTGAACTCAGAAGTCCCAGTCTCTAGAACTGAGTTATAAATTGTTGTTTAAGTCACTTAGTTTATGGTATGTTGTTATAGTAGCCAGAACTGACTACAACAATGCCTGGAGAACCCTCAGAATTCATGAAAGAGACAAATTCACGGGTACAGGAAGCACAGCGGGCACAAAGAAGGAAAGATAAACAGTCCTTGCCTCACACATTTTATTAAAATCTCAGCAAACTAGAGAAAAAGGCCTGGTTTAGGTAGCAGTATCAGGGAAGCCTATTGAAGAAGGCTTTGACATTTGAACAGTGGACTAAATGGTGAGAAAGAGGGAGCCATGCAGCCTACCTCGAGGAAGAGCAAGAAGCCATTGATCCGGAACACATTTCCAGGAGAAAAAGGGGTGAAGTGTGCTTGGAAATTTAAGTCAGTCGTGTGGATCTTAGAGGTTCTGCAGAGGAGATTGTATTATTTTTCCCTAAGTGTGATGAAGTTACTGGAGAGTTTTGAGCATGTGGATGGATGAAGGTTTGCTATTTAAAATGGTCACTCTGTCTTGCGAGCACTGTACTGTATTGGATCAAGGAGGTGGAAGGACTGCTTGTATCAGTGACATTGTGATCATCTGATGAGAGTGGGTTGGAATAATGTGAAAGCAGTAAAGAAGTGGCAAGGAGTTGAATTGGAAATATGCTTTAAATGTATAGCATATAAGGCTTGCTCTTGATTTGGATGTGAGTATTGAGTAAACCACAGGAAAAAAAGAATAGCTCCTATGAGTTAGGAAGATTCAGGGGTACAAAGCAAGAATTCTCTTTGGAGTAATGCATTTGAAATTAATATTAAAGATTATTATATTAAAAGTCATTTGGAAAGGATATGTAGACAGTTGGGTAAATGTGTCTTAAATTAATGTCAAAGTCATGGCTAAACATTTATATTTTGGAAGTTTCACCTTATTAATGCTATGTGTACATGTATGTGCTCAGTTATTTAGTCATGTCCAACTCTTTGTGAGTCCCATGGACTGTTGCCTGCCAGTCTCCTCTGTCCATAGGATTTTACAGGCTAGAATACTGGAGTGGTTTGTCTTTCTCTTCTCCAAGGGATTTTCCTGATCCAGGGATCTAACTCGCATCTCCTGAGTTGGCAGGCAGATTCTTTACCACTGAGTCACTTGGGAAGCCCTATTGGAAGCCCATTTATGCTACAACCAACACAAATAATACTTGTTGACTATAGCAGGTGATAATCAACTTATCAATGGGTCCCTTGGCCTGGGGAAAGCAGGCAACCTTCTTCCTAAAACCAATTATATTAACACAACTAATGTGGTCTAAATGTTTGTACCCTCCTAAAACTCATAGGTAGAAAGACTAACCTCCAAAGTGATGGTTTTTAAGAGGTGGGGACTTTGAGAGGTGATTGGTTCATGAGGGTGGAGCCCTCATAAATGGGATTGTTGTTGTTCAGATGCTAGGTCATGTCTCACTCTTTGCAACCCCATGAATTGTAGCACACTAGACTCCTCTGTCCTCCACTATCTCCTGGAGTTTGCTGAAACTCATGTCCATTGAGTCAGTGATAACTCTAACAATCTCATCCTCTGTTACCCCTTTCTCTTTTTGCCTTCAATCTTTCCATCAGGAACTTTTCCATTGAGTCAGCTCTTTGCATCATGTGGCCAAAGTATTGGAAGCTTCAACTTTAGCAACAGTACTTCCAATGAATATTCAGCGTTGATTTCTTTTCAGATTGACTGGCTTGATATCCTTGCAGTCCAAGGGGCTGTCAAGAGTCTTATCCAACACCACAATTTGAAAGCATCAATTCTTCATCACTCAGACTTCTTTATAGTCCAAATTTCACATCTGAGCATGACTACTGGAAGAACAATCGTTTTAACTATACAGACCTTTTTTGGCAAATAGTTCCCTTGTAAAAGAGGCCCAGGGGAGAGGTCCACTGCCCTTCTGTGACATGAGACACAGTGAGAAAATGTCCACCTATGAACCAAGAAGGCCTCACCAAATGTTGAATCTGCCAGTGCATGATCTTGGACTTCCCATTTTCCAGACCATGAGAAATAAATTTCTGTTGTTTGAAAACCACTCAATCTGTAGTATTTTGTTATAGTGGCTTGAAGGAACTAAGATAACAACCGAAAACGATTTCTGTGAGAATCACCTTGTTTCAACCTGATCTTTCTGGTCATGCCTTGCAAGTATACCAAGGGCTACAAGGTGATTTAATTCAAATATTTAATATCAGTTTTACATGACATTTCAACTGTTTTATTAAATAGTAAATTAATAAGATTCTGCTCTAATATTAAATATTTATTGATGTTTGTCTGCTTCAAAATTCCCTTCCCAGTGGGCTTGGGGTAATCTATGGAATTAGTTACAAAGAGACAGGGAAAGAAAAATAAAAGACAAAGCTTTCTATTCCCATTTTCTTATCCCTCAGAGAGATTCTCTGCTTTTCTTTTTCTTTTAAACAAGTTAATAAAAATGTAGCAACATATTGAGTTTTCAAACCAATGTCATCTCCAGCTGGCATGGGGAGCATCTTTCTGTGGCCTCACTGCAAAATGACACAGGGAAGCTGTCCATTCTCATTAACTTTACAAGCCAGTCTGCTACAAGCATCTGGTTGTAAATTTGCCAATAATGAACAAGGCTGGCATATACCTCCTGGAATCATCGCTTTAAACATATTGGGTATTCAGTATACTCTTTCCTATATTTCTGATCTTTTGCCAGCATTCTGATTTTTTAAGAAGAGCAAGGGATATCAGAAGGTAAAATGACAGGAAGTAGATATTGGATTCTTTACAGACTGGTGTACCACATTAGAACAGTTCCTCAATTTCTTTACTTACAACAAAGTGTACCCAATGACTGATGAGCCTGGCTACAACAAATTTTGTACTGGAAACCTTCGATTTTCTACACATCCAAACCAATCATCTGCTTGGATATCTTCACTATAATATCCATCATTGGTACTTCTGTAAAACAACTTCACCCCTCTTTTGGCAAGCCTATTCATTAGCAGTGAAATCTTTCATTCACAGTAAATGTTCATTGATGTTGAACTTGCAATCACTTTTAAATCCTATAATTTTACTGGAGAAACTTTTATTTCAAATATAAGTAGATATACTGGCTTTCCTGGTGGCTCCATTGGTAAAGAATCCACCTGCAATGTGGGAGACCTGGATTTGATTCCTGGGTTGGAAAGATACTCTGGAGGAAGGCATGGCAACCCACTCCAATACTCTTGCCTGGAGAATCCCCATAGACAGAGGAGCCTGGTGAGCTACAGGCCATGGGGTCACAAAGAGTCAGACATGACTGAGCAACTAAGCATGCATGTGTGTGTGCGCGTGCACACAGACACACACACACACACCCACAATGTTTACAGTAACCAAGATAGCGAAACAACCTAAGTGACCATGGAGAGATGAATGGATAAAAAAATATGCTGTGACATATGTATTTTCTCTCATATATGTGAGGTTTAAAAACAAAACCAAACAGAAACAAAGCTCATAAATACAGAGAACAGATTTGTGGTTCCCAGAGGAGTAGGGTGGAGGTGGGCAAAATGAGTGAAGTGAGGGTAAAAGTTACAAACTGTCAGTTATAAAATAAGTCATGAGCTGTAAGGTACAGCATGGTAACTATAGCTACTGTATTGCACATTTGAATGTTGCTATGAGGGTATATCATAAAAGCCCTCGTCACAACAAATGTTTGATGTTTGTGATATCACAATGTTTAGTGATGTTAACCAGATCTGTTGTGATCATTTTGCAATATATACAAATATTGAATCATTATGTCATACACTTGAAACTAGTATAATATTGTATATCAATTATGCCTCTATTAATATATAATTCATTTTGTTGCAATGCCGAATGGGATTGATTCCTTAATTTCTCTTTTCAATTTTTCATTGTTAGTATATCAAAATGCAAGTGATTTCTGCATATTGATTTTGTATCCTGCAACTTTGCTAAATACACTGATTAGCTCTAGCAATTTTCTGATACTATCTTTAGGGGTTTCTATGTACAGTATCATGTCATCTGCAAACAGTGAGAGCTTTACTTCTTCTTTCCCAATCTGGATTCCTTTTATTTATTTATTTATTTCTTCTCTGATTGCTGTAGCTAGGACTTCTAGAACTATGTTGAATAATAGTGGTGAAAGTGGACACCCTTGTCTTGTTCCTGATCTTAGGGGAAATGCTTTCAGTTTTTCACCATTGAGAATAATGTTTGCTTTAGGCTTATCATATATGGCCTTTACTATGTTGAGGTAAGTTCCTTCTATGCCCATTTTTTGAAGAGTTTTAATCGTAAATGGGTGCTTAATTTTGTCAAAGGCTTTTTTGACATCTATTGAGATGATCATATTGCTTTTATCTTTCAATTTGCTAATATGGTGTATAACATTGATTTGCATATATTGAAAAATCCTTGCATTTCTGGAATAAACCCAAATTGATCATGATGTATGAGCTTTTCAATATGTTGCTGAATTCTGTTTGCTAAAATTTTGTTGAAGATTTTTGTATCTCTGTTTATCAGTGATATTGGCCTGTAGTTTGTGTGTATGTTGTCTTTGTGTGGTTTTGGTATCAGGGTGATGGTGGCCTCATAGAATGAGTTTGGAAGTGTTCCTTCCTCTGCAATTTTTTGAAAGGATTTTAGAACGATAGGCATTAGCTCTTCTCTAAATGTTAGAATTCTCCTGTGAAGCCATCTGGTCCTGGGCTTTTGTTTTTTGGGAGTTTTTTGTTTTTGTTTTTTCAATCATAGCTTCAATTTCAGTGCTTGTAATTGGGTTGTTCATAATTTCTATTTCTTCCTGGTTCAGTCTTGGAAGATTGAACTTTTTTTAACAACTGGCCCATTTCTTCCAGGTTATCCATTTTATTGCCATATAGTTGTTCATAATAGTCTCTTACAATCCTTTGTATTTCTGCATTGTCTGTTGTAACCTCTCCTTTTTCTTTTCTAATTTTGTTAATTTGATTCTCCTCTCTCTTTTTCTTGATGAGTCTGGCAAATGTTTGTCAATTTTGTTTATCTTCACAAAGAACCAGTTTTTAGTTTTATTAATCTTTACTATTGTTTCTTTCATTTCTTTTTCATTTATTTCTGCTCAAATCGTTATGATTTCTTTTCTTATACTATTTTTTTTTCCTTCTTTTTCCAGTTGTTTCAGGTGTAGGAATAAAACCACCATATAACCCGGCAATCCCACTCCTAGACATATACCCTGAGGAAACCAGGGTTGAAAAAGACACATGTATCCCATTGTTCATTGCAGCACTATTTACAATAGCTAGAACGTGGAACCAACCTAGATGTCTATTGACAAATGAATGGATAAAGAAGTTGTGACACATAACACAATGGAGTATTACTCAACCATAAAAAGGAATGCATTTGAGTCAGCTCTGATGAGGTGGATGGACCCAGAACAGAATGAAGTGAGTCAGAAAGAGAAGGATAAATATCGTATTCTAACACACATATACGAAATATAGGAAAATGATACTGAAGAATTTATTCACAGGGTAGCAATGGAGAAGCAGACATAGAGAATAGACTTATGGACATGGGGAGAGAGGAGGAGAGGGTGAGATGTATGGAAAGAGTAATATGGAAACTTACATTACCATATGAAAAATAGATAGCCAATGGGAACTTGCTGTATGGCTCAGGAAACTCAAACAGGGTCTGTATATCAACCTAGAGGGGTGGGGTGGCGAGGGAGATGGGAGGGAGGTTTAAAAGGGAGGGGATATAAATATACCTATGGCTGATTCATGTTGAGGTTTGATAGAAAACAACAAAATTCTCTAAAGCAATTATCCTTCAATAAGCACATAAATTTAAAAAATATGTAATAGAGTATAATGTGGGCTTCCCTGGTAGCTCAGATGGTAAAGAATCTGCCTGCAATACAGCAGACCCAGGTTCAATCTCTGGGTTGGGAAGACACCCCTGGAGAAGGGAATGACAACTCACTCCAGTATTCTTGCCTGGAGAATTTCATGGACAGAGGAACCTGGTGGGCTACAGTCCACGAAGTTGCAAGGAGTCAGACATGACTGAGTGACTAACACACTTTCATAATAATAATTTAATATAATTTCTTAGCTTTTAGCAATATTATAGGGAAACAGGGCCAAGGACTTGATCCCAGAGGAAACCGGGATGAATTCAGGCACAAGATAAAACTCCCACATAGGTGTTGTGTTATTAGTACTGAAGAGTCATAATCAAAGTATCACTAAGAATCTCTTAGATTCACATGTCAAGCTGCCTTAGCCAGGTTATTTGTTTTTTAAGCTTCATAATTCGTGTTTTTTGTTTGTTTGTTTTTTGTTTTTTCCCAGCCTTGCAGGATAGCTTGCAGTATAGCTTGCAGGATCTTAGTTCCCCAACCAGGAATCAAACATGGTCACCCTGCAGTAGAAGCTCAGAGTCCTAACCTCTGGAACATCGAGTTACCCAAGAAATTTCATAATTCCTAAATTAAATATAATGCTGAATTTAAAGCACATAAATCAAAAATTATATTTTAAAATAGAAAAAAAAAACCCATAGTGCTTTTTGTACATTTTGTGCTTTAAGTGCTTACAATTGCAGTCTAGAAACTCTGCTTTCTACTAGTCAAAAGATTATTGCATATCATGAAAATAGAAGTTACACACAATCAAGAAACCACACCTGGTTATATTATTCATCTAGGTTTTTCTTGAGTGAACACAGAATAAGAAAATATATTCTCAAAACCAGAACCAAATATTCATCTGCTAAAAGACATAGATAAGTTACTACTTCCTAATATTTAAAAATGCTTTCAAATATATCACATCATTGATTATTTTCAATAGACCTTTGAGAAAGATACTATTATATTCCTTTTAGAGATGAGGTTAAAAGAGATTCATACACAAAGTAAATGGCAAGAAAAATAGTCTCAAATTCAGATCTTGTAGTAGTAGTTGTTCCCCATAACAAAGCTTCCATCACTGGAGAATAGACACAATTTTGTAAACCTTGATTATATTACTGGCTCACTATTCTTGAAAAGTCTTAGTCACTCAGTCATGCCCAAGTCTTTGTGATCCCACGGACTATAGTCTGCCAGGCTCCTCTGTCCAAGAGATTCTCCAAGCAAGAATAGTGGAGTGGGTTGCCTTTCCCTTCTCCAGGGGATCTTTCCGATCCAGGGATGGAACCCAAGTCCCCTGCATTGCAGGCAGATTCTTTACCATCTGAGCCACCAAGGAAGAGTAATATTCCTGAAACACAGACTGAATTGCTTTAGTTAATGTGGATATATAGTTGATCTTTTACTATTCTGTCCAGATATATTACCCTGCTCCCTTATATCCAACAATGCAGGGTGTTGGGGGCGGGTAGGAAGGAGGCTAATGCTATTGTGGCAAGCTGCGACTGTATTTTTAATTATTTATTTTGTAAATTAATTAATTTATTTTCATTAGAGATTAGTATATTTACAATACTGTGACAGTTTTTCCATATATCAACATGAATTGGCCAAAAAGGTTATTTTCATTTTAACTGGAAAATTTAAAATTAAAACACATTAATATACATACTAAGAATGTTTGCCAATATTTTAATTATTCTACTAATATATAATTATATTAGCTATTATAATTCCTTCCCCAAATGTGAAATCTGTGAGCATCATAAGGAAAGATTCCCCACAGCAAATGTATAGATCAGATTGAAATTGAAGATAAAATAGATCCACACATAACTGCAAATCCAGAGCTCTTTCTACTATGCAGTTAAATTCAAATATTAAAGATTTCATGAGTCCATTCAAATATTAAAGATTATCTCTTAGTTGAACAAGCTAAGAGATTTGAAAAAACTATGAGCTATATAAAAATATATGCAGTGCCAACTTCTCAATATTTCAAACTTGGTCATTCTGCTCAATCCATTTTAATAAAATTTTAAAAACTTTTAATTGTCACCACTGTTACTCCAATCATTTTATTGCTTTCTCTGATGGTTTATAACAAAAAGTGGGAAAGATGGATATCATCAGTATTTCACTCCATAGAGATCCACTGAAAATATTGTTTCTTGAGACACTTCTAAAAGTTATGGACTACTAGTAATTCTAAATACTTACTAGATTTATTAAAATAAGTTGAGTTAATCACCAAGTTAAGAAGAAAAGACAATCATTGTTATATTTGGTATATCTTAAATTGCTGAATTTCTGCATTTTTGAGCTTCTTAACATGAAAGATAAAATAGTGTTTGGGAAATACAGAAAAACAAGACAGTATATTTTCTATATAGAAAAACTGGCATTATGCCCCATCTTGGAAAAATAAAAAATAGAGTATAATTTAACCACATATAAAAAATACAACTGCAAAAAAAAAAAAAAAGAAGTGAATCTTTTAAACCTCTAAACTTATAACTGTTTATGATTCCAAACTTACTAGGAAATCTTGAAAAAATGCATTTGCCTTACATTCCACTTCTCTTTATATCTCTATTACTTATTCCACTACCTGAAATACAGTGCTTAAAAACATTTTCTCAATTTTAATGTTTCATAATAAATGGTATTGATTGCCACAACTTGAAACTCTAAGGTATTGAAAAGAGCATTATAGCCCAAACATAAAATGTTCCAAATGAACACTTTGCCATCCTGATAAAATTCTTCCAAGAAGGGGAAAATATCCATATGTTTTGTGATCCATTGGCTGAAAATATTACTTTATGCTTTGTCATAACAGGCTGTTCTGCTGTAGAGACTTATGAATACTGGCTTACGTCCAGTTTGTATAAGAGATTAACTTTATCAAAGTCTCTGAAGATAAAAGGCTTAGGCCAATTCATGTGACTATGGGCACACAGCATATCCAATATGAACAAGCTTACAAAGGAACAGAGGCTGCCTCATTCGTGGTGGAAGATATATGTGCATAACTACCGCAAGCTTCAGCAATACAAGGAAAATTTGGCAGACTTATTTGACTGTGGTCACCAAAACCAATTCCATTTTTTTTTTCCCCCTAAATGAAACTGCTGAACACTGATTAGATAAGTAGAGAAATACTGCCAGGACTTGGAGAAAAAACATTCTCCATCAATTAATGGTGAAACAGGGCTAGAGCATGAAATACCCTTCTTCCTAAGAACATGACTTTCAGCGAAGCAGAATCTCTTATCTCGTCCCATGATTCATTTCCTCAGCACTTATCTTTCCCTTGGGGACGGGGGTGTCTATAGCAGGATTTTGGCCATTGTGTATCAAGACCGTGAAGGGGAAAATGGAGTCAGATTTGGCAGAAGTTGTTAGGGTGGTGGCATTCATCTTAACCTTATGTTTAGAAATAGGTAATCGGGCCAACTGCCAGACATATTTGTCTGGTTTGTAGGAAAAACCACTCAGTCACACAGTGGTGTCGGAAAGAAGGATGATATATCTGTCTTTTGGGGAGAGTAAGGAGGGAAGAAATCATGACATATCCTTCTTTTTGAGGAAGAGAAGGAAGGAAGTCATTGATATTCTACCACTCTGTTTATAGTTAAGGCTCATCTTTTATATTTTTTGTCAATAGTTCATAATTTGCTTTCTCAAAAATTAAAAATGAATATTTAAAGTCAAGTTCATAGAGGAAAATCTCACTTCAAATGTGTATATATTAAAATGCAGAAAGCAAGATTTTTATTTTTTCCAAAACTCTCCATATTAATGATTGAGAATTATGTCCTTTCATTGTATTTTCCCCTTTTACATTTATTAGGATATTTCATGATTATAAGAACTCTTCCATTATAACTGCAAATTATATGCTTTTTGTTTTACCTTGTGAAGACACTAAAATGTATTTCTCGTGACAAAATATATGTAAACTCTTAAGGAAAGGCCAAAAGAAAATAATACCAAAATAATTCAATTTTTAAAATTTTCTTTCCTTTTGCCGAATAAACTCCAAACTTGCAAAAACAAAGTTTTCATTCAGGAGCCCTATTTAGCATACATATAAATACAGATTGTCTTTTCTAGTGAAAATAATCTGAGTGCTGGAAAATCTACCATCATAAATATTTGGTCCTTAGTCTCATGTATTTTATGTAGAATTTCTTCTATTGTATCTTGTATTTTACTCTTGCAAATTAAATCCTTCAGCAAATAACTCAGTTCCCACTCTAAGCAGTAAATACTTGAGGTATTGGTATGATGAGTATCATAAACTTATGATATTGTTAATTCTGAAGGAAACTTGTTCCGTGATCATTAGGTTTAGGATTAGAATATCTTTGTAAAAATCATCTTCATTCTGGCTCTAATTTTTACTTGAGAATTCCTATGTAAATAATTTCAAGGGAAGCAGAAAAAAGCAATCTTATTCCCTTGTTTGGTTAATGTATAAGGTAAACATATCTGAAAAATCAACCTTTAATGAGTGTGCACAAGTACTGTTAACTAAGTAATTTTTATAAATTAGTGCACTTTACTCTTTCAGGAAGAAAATTTTAATATTTTTATTTTACAGATGGAGAAAATTATACTTAATGACATTAAATAACTTACTTGAAGTAAGTGAATACTGGATCCAGAATGCTGAAAATCTTTTATATCATATTTTGAACACCATCAAACTGATGGCAGAATTTCTCCTGTTCAGTGTCTTAGTGACAGACAGAGCTATCTTGTCCCCTTTTGGAATTAGTTTCTTTGTAGTTTAACTCCCAGGGCCTTTATTACTTTTATGAGCCTTAAAGCAGTCTACCTTTATTGTAGACATTACAAGCTTGTCTTAATACTATTGGAGACTTTAAATTTACATCAGAACCCATACTTTTTTTATACATTAATAACAGTAGGTAATCAATAGTGAGTGAATGATTGTCAAAAATTATTATCTTTTGTAAAACATCACAAAGATTTCCTAACATCCTGTTCATTATATAAAGGTGACTTTTTAGATTAGTAAGCAAATGTTGGATCAGTAACTCACTATATCTTAACCATATTTTTTAAACTATTGCTTCTCTTGGTTGTTCTCCTGGTTGTCCTATTATGGTAACCATAAATTCATTCTCTACATCTCTAGGTCTGTTCTATAAATAAGTTCACTTGTATCATTTTTTAAAGATTCTGAATATAAGTGATATCATTATATGAAAGATAAATATCTTTCTCTGTCTGACTTACTTCACCTAATATGATAATCTCTAGGTCCATCCATGTTGCTGCAAATGGCATAATTTCACTATTTTTAATGGCTGAGTAATATTCCAGTGTGGTGTGTGTGTGTGTGTGTGTGTGTGTGTGTGTGTGTATGCCCCACATCTTTATGCATTTATCTGCTGATGAGCATTTAGGTTGCTTCCATGTCTTAGCTATTGTAAGCAGTGCTGCAGTGAAAATTGGGGTGCATGTATCCTTTTGAACCATGGTTTTCTCTGGATATATATACCCACGAGTGGGATTGCTGGATCATATGGAACTCTATTTTTAGTTTTTTTTAAGGAACCCCAATACCGTTCTCTATAGTGGCTGTACTATGCCATGTTCTTGGATTGGAAAAATGCATTATCTTCTTTCAGTTACCCAAAACCCAATTTTAGACTTTCTGACCCTGATCTCAATTATCAGTTTGGCTTCTCTTCAAACAAAAACATATGTCTCTATCTTTACCCATATTTCTATGTAAATATGTCCAATTCTTCCATATGTTTAGTTCTTGTCTAAACAAGACTCAAAAATTTCTGAATGAGACATGATCTATCTTTTACATGCCCTTAACATTGATCTAAACTTGTAATACTAGTAGAGGGTAAACCACTGGGAAATAATAAGCAAATATGGAAGTAGAAAATACTAAAATGATTAATTTCCATTATTAGGCAAATTAGTGACAGTTGCCCAGGCTTAAGAGCTCTATCACTTTTTTTTGCCAATGTTCTGAGTCAGTCACTCTAAATGTGTTTTATTAACATACTACATGATCAGCAGATGTTCACTTATACTGAATTGTCAACAGGCTCATTCATGTCAAGGTTTATTTGTATAACCATCTTGTCCGACCATATTCATAACCATTTGATCTGTGGGAGTTATTAGTTCACTTATATTATTCTCAGAATGGTAGACAGCTAAAATAATGCTGGGCTTTTATGAAAGTGCTCCAGATGTTTAGCACCAAAAAATTTAGAATTTGAAATTCAAATAGCACATTATACATTATTAGACCTATTAAGATCTGCTTCCAGAGACTCTTAAATACTTGCTCTTTTCTTTCTATCTCCCTAGTGAACTATATTTCTTTGCCCCAAATGAAAATACTTCATTGACATTTGTAAGATATTACTGGCATTAATTCTTATACCAAATTATATCATGCATTCATATAGAGTGAAATTGATCATAAACTCCTACCAGTTATCACTCTCTTATATGAACCAATAAAACAAGTGTGAATAGTTTTAAAATAAGTGACATACAACTCTATCAAAATGCTGAGAAGCAAGCTACCATAGTACTAGGTTTCTAAAAATTGTATGTAAAAGCAAGATGATTGTACTATAATCAGAAATTTGGGCTCATTTATATAAGGAAACTAGATGATATCTATAATTGGACACAGCTGGACATAACTGGACAGATCATGGGTTATAATCCAAGGGAAAAAGCTGCTTGTTGCTACTTTGAATATCTAGAAGGAACTTGGGAGAGGACAAAGAAACACCAGACTGGTTGATAACTTTCTTCTTTGGTTAAAAAGTATTGTTGAAGAGAGGAGCAACCTCTATAAAACAACACAGTTGTTACTATTAAAAAAAAAAAAAAAAGAAAGAATTCCTGAGTGAGCTCTTTCCTGGTAACACAGGTCATTGCTGGGAAGGGGTCAGGGAGAATGGGGAAAACATAGGGTAGCAGGAACCACTGAGCACCTTGTCTCCTCACTCAGCAGAGGAGGCTAAGAAGGCACAGGAGAGGTGAGGAAAAAACAGAGTGGAAGATGGAAACTCTTCTTGATACACTGTATGCGTCAAAGTCTGATCACTTATGCATACAAGTTTGATCACTGTATGCACACACTGTATGCATAAAGTTTAATCACTTAATCAAGATTTTCCAGACAAAAATTGCTTATTGTTTAACTCCATGTGTTCCCTCCACTAGGAGATCCTAGCTACCTTTTGCCTATGGAGATCAGGGCAACCACCTGTGTATCAGTTCCCATTCTGAAGAACAATCGTACAAAGACTAGCACTACACATGGAGCTGCTTCATGTATTAACATGGTACATTGTATCATTAGTTTGCTTGTTTGGCCTCCTTACATTTCTGTGGTGCCCAGATAGATTATAAATGACATTTATTATTACACAAGTAATAGATGCTCATTTAAAAGAGAACTTTTAATGCAGATAAGGTCACCTGATGTCTTAAAGACAGATTCCCAAATGAAGTCAGTAATGGAGGGGTCCCTTTGGCTCACAGCACTATTGGAAGGTCCAAGCTACACCCAGGCAGACACTCACACAGCAAATTTCAATGGATTAGCTGATTGGCAGCTTAATCAATTTAAGATATGCTATACCCTTTTGGAGAAGCTAATTTAAAACAATGTTTCTATGTGCATGTGACACAAACTTGGAAAATAGGTTAATATCAGAGATTTAAATATATGTACAAATAACTTCCTACAGGTGGCATTGTTGGGAGTAAGAATAGATATTCGCATTTCCTGATAGTGATCAGGTGATAATTTCCTCAAGGAAAATAGTAGATCTAGGTTAACATAATTTTTCAGAACTAATATTGTTAAGAACTGGATTGGATCTTTCTAATACATGCATGTTGACCAGTCCAGGTTGGATGCATGAGACAAGTGCTCAGGGCTGGTGCACTGACCCAGAGGGGTGGGATGGGGAGGGAGGTGCGAGGGGGCTTCAGGATGGGGATGCAGATAAACGACATGTAAATCCATGGCTGATTCATGCCAATGTATGGCAAAAACCACTACAATATTGTAAAGTAATTAGCCTCCAACTAATAAAAATAATTGGGAAAAAATTAAAAAATAAAATAAAATAAAAACTTAACTTTATTGAAAAAAAAGAAAGAAAGAAAACAGAGCCTTTAAAAAAGTAATTCAGTTAGAATAATCTGGGACTTCCCTGGCAGTCCAGTAGTTAAGCCTTTGCCTTCCAATGCAGGGGATGCAGGTTTAATCCCTGGTTGGGGAACTAAGATCCCACATGCCTCATGGCCAAAAAACCAAAACATAAAAAAGAAGCAATACTGAAACAAACTAAAGACTGTAAAAATGGTCAACACACACAAAAATATATATTTCCAAAAATATAAATGAAATAAGGTTATAAGGATACCTGGAGTAAAGTAAGTACTTTACTTAGAGAGTAAGAGACCAGGAAATTTGGTCTCAGAGTACAAAATGGAAGAGGGCAAAGGCTAACAGAGTTTTGTCAAAAGAACACATGTCATAGCAAACACTCTTTTCCAGCAACACAAGAGACAACTCTATGTGTGGACGTAGCCAAATCGTCAATACTAAGATTAGATAGACTATATGTTGTATTCTTTGCAACCAAAGATGGAGAAGCTCTATACAGTTAGCAAAAACAAGACTATAGGTGACTATGGCTCAGATCATGAGCTCTTTACTGTAATAATCAGGCTTAAATTTTACAAAATTAGGGAAAACCACTAGGCCATTCATATATGACCTAAATCAAATCCCTTAGGATTACAGTGGAGGTGACAAATAGATTCAAGGGATTAGATATGATAGACAGAGTGCTTGATGAACTATGGATGGAGGTTTGTAACATTGTACAGGAGGCAGCAGAGTTGGACTATAAAGAAAGCTGAGTGCTGAAGAATTGATGCTTTTGAACTGTGATGTTGGAGAAGACTCTTGAGAGTCCCTTGGACTGCAAGGAGATCCAACCAGTCCATCCTAAAGGAGATCAGTCCTGGGTGTTCATTGGAAGGACTGATGCTAAAGCTGAAACTCCAATACTTTGGCCACCTGATGCGAAGAGCTGACTCACTGGAAAAGACCCTGATGCTGGGAAAGACTGAGGGCAGGAGGAAAAGGGGACGACAGAGGATGAGATGGTTGGATGGCATCACTGACTCAATGGACATGGTTTGGATGGACTCTGGGTGTTGGTGATGGACAGGGAGGCCTGGCGTGCTACGGTTCATGGGGTCACAAAGAGTCAGACACAACTGAGTGACTGAACTGAACTGAACAGAAGGCAGTGACCAAAATCATCCCAAAGAAAAGGAAATGTAAGAAGGCAAAGTGGTTGTCTGAAGAGGCTTTATAAATAGCTGAGGAAAGTAGAGAAGCAAAACCAAGGGAAAAAGGGAATGATATACCCAATTGAATGCAGAGTTCTAGAGAATAGCAAGGAGAGATAAGAAAACCTTCTTAAATGAAGAATGTAAAGAAGTAGAGGAAAACAATAGAATGGGAAAGGCTAGAGATCTCTTCAAGAAAATTGGAGATAT
Source organism: Cervus canadensis (assembly GCF_019320065.1). NCBI lineage: Eukaryota > Metazoa > Chordata > Mammalia > Artiodactyla > Cervidae > Cervus > Cervus canadensis. Next base: position 81,896,947 of record NC_057393.1, read on the forward strand.
CAAGGGAACATTTCATGCAAAGATGGGCTCAGTAAAGGACAGAAATGGTGTGGGCTGAACATAGCAGATGAGATTAAGAAGAGGTGGCAAGAATACACAGAAGAACTATACAAAATAGTTCGTAATGACTGGGATAACTATGATGGTGATGTCACTCACCTAGAGCCAGACATCCTGGAGTGTGAAGTCAAGTGGGTCTCAGGAAGCATTACTATAAACAAAGCTAGTGGAGGTGATGGAATTTCAGCTGAGCTATTTCAAATCCTAAAAGATGATGCTGTGAAAGTGCTGCACTTGGTTATGTCAGCAAATTTGGAAAACTTAACAGTGACCACAGGAGAGGAAAAGTCAGTTTTCATTTCAATCCCAAAGGATAGTGCCAAATTTTTTTTCAAACTACCAGACAATTGTGCTCATTTTGCATGCTAGTAAGGTTATGCTCAAAATTCTTCAATCTAAGCTTCAGCAGTATGTGAACTGAGAACTTCCAGATGTACAAGCTAGGTTTAGAAAAGGTAGAGGTACCAGAGATCAAATTGTCAATACTCATTAGATCACAAAGAAAGCAAGGGGATGCCAGAAAAGCATCTATTTCTACTTCATTGACTATACAAATTTTGACTGTGTGAATTACAACAAAATGTGGAAAATTCTTAAAGAGATGGAAATACCATACCATGATACTTGTCTACTGAGAAATCTGTGTACAGGTCAAGTAGCAACAGTTAGAACTGGACATGGAACAATGGAATGGTTCAAAATTGGGAAAGGAGTAAGACAAGGCTGTATATTGTCACCCTGTTTATTTAACTTACATGCAGGCTACATCATGGGGAATGATGAGATGACTAAATCATAAGCTGGAATCAAGATTACCAGGAGAAATATCAATAATCTCAGATATGCAGATGATGCCACTCAAATGTCAGAAAGTGAAGAAGAACTAAAAAGCATCTTGATGAAGGTTAAAGAAGAAAGTGAAAAAACTGGCTTAAAAGTCAACATTCAAAAAACAGAGATTATGGCTTCTGGTTCCATCACTTCATGGCAAATATAAGAGGAAAAAGTGGAAGCAGTGACAGATTTTATTTTCTTGGGCTCCAAAATCATTGTGGATGGTGACTGCAACCATGAAATTAAGACACTTGATCCTTAGAAGGAAAGCTATGGCCAACCTAGACAGTGTATTAAAAAGTGAAGACATCACTTTGTCGGCAAAGATCTGTATAGTCAAAGCTGTAGTTTTTCCAGTAGTTATTTATGGATATGAGAGTTGAGCCATAAAGAAGGCTGAGCACTGAAGAATTGATGTTTTTGAATTGTGGTGCTGGAGACTTTTGAGAGTCCCTTGGCCTGTAAGGCTATCAAACAAGTCAATCCTAAAGGAAGTCAACCTTGAATATTCATTGGAAGTAATGATAATGAAACTGAAGCTCCAATACTCTGGCCACCTTTTGTGAAGAGTTAACTCATTGGAAAAGACCCTGATGCTGGGAAAGATTAAAGGCAAAAGGAGATAGGGCTGGCAGAGGCTGAGATGGTTAGATAGAATCACCAACTCAATGGACATGAACTTGAGCAAATTCTGGGATATAGTGAAGGACATGGAAGCCTGGTGCACTGTGGTCCATGAGGTCACAAAGAGTCAGACAGAACTTAGCAACTGGACAACAACAACAAGGTTGTAACAATCGGTCTTAATCCAATCCTACTGGTATCCTTGGAAGAAGAAAATAACTGGATGTACATACATACAGAAGAAAGATAATTTGAACATACAGGGAGAAGATAGCCATCTACAAGCCAGAAAGAGACACCTCAGAATAAACCAATCCTGCCAATTCGTGGATGTTAAACTTTTAGTCTCCAAAGTTGTGAGAAATTAATATCTGTTGTTTAAACCACCCAGTCTGTGATATTTAGTTGTGCCCTATCAGACTAAGGCACATGCTAGCACCCCAGCTGATGGTGTGTATGAAGCCATATATGCCCTCTGTTCAGATGACTCAGAAGCTTTCCTGGGTCAAGTCAGTTCTCTCTGAGGTACTGTATTGGTGTTTGAGTTTTCCATGTCAAAAGTACAAAGAAATAAGGAGCTGAGCCTTACATAATGACTTTGAACTGTCTGCTGATCTCAGGGAGTTGTGCCACCTGAATTCTGGGATTACAGCCAGGTTTCTGCCGGTCAGCAGATGTTATCTGTTACACCTCTGCATGGCTATGGTTCAGCCCTTGTAAATAGGTTTATTACCTTTGACTCGCTACTGATGACAGGGAAAAATTAAAAGGAGGATATCATTTTGTTCTGGGAAAGGATTCATAGGGATCTGTGTATACTTGACCCCCATGGTGGTAGACTGTGAAGACTTACTAGGCTTACTAGAAAACTTATGCTACTGATTCAAACCAAAGTCCCAGTTCTACCAAAGAGCTTCTGATCAGGATTAAGATGTTATTTGGCATGAAGTGAAGTGAAGTGAAAGTCACTCAGTTGTGTCCGACTCTTTGCGACCCCATGGAAATATTGGGGAATGACATAGATTTTTTTTTTTCCCCTGCACACTGTCCCTGAAAGGAGTAGTAACTATGGCCTTGCACCTTGTGAGGGTACTATTATCACCCAGGCCTCATAAACTAAAGCATAGTTAGTGATCCACAGGCCAGAGAGTCTAGAATATAGTAAAAGTTAAGGCTACCATTCCAGTTAATGTTGGCTCTGAAGGAATTAATTATTTATGGCCCATTTGGGGCAAAGCAATCATAACTATACCACATTAATAATTTTCTTCTTATAGCTCATTGGGCAGTATTCTTCTATAGGTTAATACATTTAAAGGACAATGTGCTATTTTTTTAGTATCAAAGCTAATAAGCTGGCTATTTTCCTCTAACAGAATTGACCTTTGAACACAAAATATCTCCAGATATTTTTCAAATGAATAATTTTTCATTACTACCTCTCTGAACCCTGGACCAACTGGGGAGAAAGTTGAGTTTCCTAGTCCTGTGAGCATAAAGTTTGTATTTCTCAAGTCTCCAGCAATATGGTACATGTTCGTCATACCTTGATATGAAATTGTTCCACATCACCCAATCAGAGGAGGAAGTACAGTTATGTGTGTTGATTAAAGCAGAGATAAAAACAAAAACTTGCACTAAAGTATGCATCCTATTATATCAGGGCACATCATATGACATGGTTAGCTAGTCATAGGCGCTATCAAGTAAGGTATACTTTACAGGTTACACTGTTTCAGCATAATTTTTTAAATGTCCCAAGTTCTATCATCAAAACCCACTGACAATAACATTACCATAAACTGGCAAAGTAAAGACCTCTGAAAATGTTTCTCCAAAACAAATTTTTTTTTTAATGTAAAAACTGTTTCTTTCAGAACTCTGAAAATCAACCAAAGATTTGCTACAATTCAGGCAAAACTTATTCAAGAAAATCAGCTGAATCTCAGTTAAGCACAGCAACTTTTGTGGCATTTTAACTTGCCCCACTCCCATTCCTTGCTCTCCAGCTCTGTGGAAGCCTTGAAAAATAGCATCCCAATGCAGCCTGGTAGCTATTGGAGGGAGCAGTACAGGACTGCATTACTTCCAAAGCCTCATCACCAAAGAGTTGTCACTATTAACCTGCTGATAGGTCCTTAGAAGATCCCACTTACAAGATTGCCTGCATTGACCTAATTTGGAGCTCACCTGGGGCAAAAATTCTTCACCTAGGGGATGCTTGTCAAAAGCAATTACAGGCAAGTGTCTTAACTTCATACTTCTTGGCATAAAATAGGATAATGGCTGATGCAGACAACAGACCAATCAAAAAGATTAAAAGGAAAGCTGAGGAATGAGATATCCATAATATTTCTGAAAAGTTGTGCCATATTCTGAGAACCTAGGAGACCATACATAGATGTACTTGCCCAGGTAAGACTTGGAAGAACCTAAGCTGTCATGTCTAGCTAACTTTGAAGCTCTACATAAGCATGAAATGAAGGAGAATGCAGAAGAGTTAACTGCTTAATGGAGTGTTGAAAACAGGCCTGGACATAAACACAAAGCCACTCAGCAAAGACTGGGGGATTTGTTGGTTCTTGACATTTAAGGAAATGTCTGTTCAATCATTAGTTTAGCCAAAGGGTGATTGCAGCCATGAAATTAAAAGACACTTACTCCTTGGAAGGAAAATTATGACCAATCTAGATAGCATATTAAAAAGCAGAGACATTACTCTACCAACAAAGGTCCGTCTAGTCAAGGCTATGGTTTTTCCAGTAGTCATGTATGGATGTGAGAGTTGGACTGTGAGGAAAGCTGAGTGCTCAATAATTGATGTTTTGAACTGTGGTGTTGGAGAAGACTCTTGAGAGTCCCTTGGACTGAATGGAGATCCAACGAGTCCATCCTAAAGAGATCAGTCCTGGGTGTTCATTGGAAGGACTGATGCTGAAGCTGAAACTCCAATACTTTGACCACCTCATGAGAAGAGTTGACTCATTGGAAAAGACCCTGATGCTGGGGGGGATTGGGGGCAGGAGGAGAAGGGGACGACAGAGGATGAGACGGCTGGATGGCATCACTGACTCGATGGACATGAGTTTGAGTAATCTCCGGGAGTTGGTGATGGACAGGGAGGGGAGGCCTGATGTGCTGTGATTCATGGGGTTGCAAAGAGTTGGACTTGACTGAGAGACTGAACTGAACTGAAGCCAAAGTAAAACTAACAGAGTAAAACTAACAGGTCTTGTATGATCCCATACAAGAAAAAATACTGAATTTACAGAGTTAATTTAGAAGTCCCTACAGATAAAAAAAGATAACAACAGCAGACTCTGGAAAGGGGGAAATCTGGTTTCTAGAGTTACCACACTGTATTATTTTTAAATTTCCAGTTATCCACAACAACAACAAGAAAAATAAAGACATGCAGATAAACAGCAAAGTGTTATCCATATAAATAGATATGTCTCTTAAGGATGCCCAGACATTGGGATATCAAATAGAGAATATCATTTAATATTATTAAAACACAATAATTATATATAGACATACACACATATATATACATATATATGTATGAATATATTTATTTGAATTATATATATATATATAATGTAGAAATTTTAAATTTGAAAGTATGATAGCTGAAGTAAAAATATTCACTAGAAGGGCCCAAGAGCATGTTGGGTAAAAGAAAGGATTGATGAACTCGAATGTAGTCCATTTGAGATTATCCTGTCTGAGGAGTTGAAGCAAAATATGTGAAGGAAATTTGCCAGAATCTCAGATATGTGTAAGAGCATCAGTTATGCAATGGGAGTCCCAGAAGGAGGGAAAGGAGGGAAAGGGGCAGAGCCTTTTGAAAAGATATTATGCCTCAGTAATTTGAGTATAAAAATTATACAAATTGTATACTTTAATCATAGTGTGACAAAATTAGTAATCAATAATAGAAAAGAAGTTGAGAACTTACAATATTTAGTGTAAATTAAATATATCCTCCTAAATAGCCAATGTATTAAAGAAAAAATCACAAGAAATTTGAAAATATCTTGAGATTAATGACAATGAAAACAGGGGCAAAGCTTATTCTAAAACTACACAAAACTTATGAGATGGAGTGAAACATGATTTAGAAGGAAAATTAACATCTGTAAATGCATATATCAAAACTTTAAGTTCCTCAAGAAAAAAAAGCTGAATTTCCACCTTAAAAAGATTGAAACAGAAAAGCAAATAAATTCCAAACCAAGCAGAAAGAAGGAAACAACAAAAATAGAATAGAAATAAATGAAATAGAAAATAAGAAAAAATAGAGAAAAAAAATTTCCTTTTAATTTTTATTTTATATTGGAGTATATTTGATTAGCAATGTTTTGTCAGTTTCAGGTGTGCAACAAAGTGATTCAGTTATACATATGTATGTATCTATTCCTTTATTTTCCCATTTTGGTTATTACTAAGTATGAATCAGAGTTCCTTGTGCTATACATAGGTCTATGTTGGTTATCTCTTTTAAATATAGCAGTGTGTATATGTTAGTCCCCTAGACAAAGACAGATATCAGTGGTATCACTTAGATGTGCTCTCTAAAAGAAATGATACAAATGAACTTATTTACAAAATAGAAACAGACTCACAAATTTAGAGAATTTTTTTTTTTTTATAATTATACATGCTGCTTTATCGAGTATATTCCTGCGGAAAGAACATTTCCATTTTGTTTAGGCATCATTGAGAACTGAATCCTCCATTTATAACTTTTTTTTTTTTTAATTCTTTTTTTTTTTTTTTTAATTTTTTTATTAGTTGGAGGTAGAGAATTTTTTTTTTTAAAGGAAAGTGTCCCTTTGAAAGAATGAATGGTAAACAAACTTTAGCTAGATGCTAGACTGACTAAAAAAAGGAAAAAAGTGAAGCAATACCAATTATTATGATGAAAAATGAAACAGGGACATTATAACTGACCTTAAAGGGTAAAAAATTAATTATAAAAGAATAGTAGTTAACCTGGATATAATAAGTAAATTCCTAGAGAGACATGAACTACCAAAACTGATTCAAGAAGACATGAAAAACCCAAGTAGCTATAACAAGTAGAATACTGGACAGCAAACAAAAAACCCAACAATGAAGAGGCCAGGACTAAATGCATTCTCCAGAATTCTACAAATGTTTAAAAAAGAATTAACACCAATTGGTCTTAAAATCTTCCAAACAGAAAAAAAAAAAAAGAAGAGCAGGGAACTTGTCATAATTTATTCTAGGAGGCTGATTTTGTTTTAATACTAACCAGAAAAGACCTTATTTTTACTTATAATAACATTGAACATTAAAGCTCTGGCATACCTCATATAAGAATTAACTCAAAATTGATTGAAGACATAAATTTAAGAGGTAAAACAATAAAATTCTTAGAAGGGAAAAGAAGTATAAATACTTTTGAGTTTAAATTAGGCAATGATTTCTTACATATGACATTAAAGCACAGGCAATCAAGAATAAAATATAAACTGGACTTTTTCAAATTAAAAAAACAAATGTGCCTCACAGGACACTCTCAAGAAAATGAAAAGATGGCACACAGAGAAAGAGAAAATATTTGCAGATCATGTATCTGACAAGGGTCTAATTTTCAGAATATAAAAAATCTCACAACTCAATGATAAAGAGAAAACTAGATTACAAATAGACAAAGATTTGATTAGATATTTTCCCAAAGATTTTATACAATGGCCATGAGCAGATGTTCAACATTATTAGTCACTAGGTAAATTAAAATAAAAACCAAAATGAGATATTTTATACCTGCTAGAATAGCTATAATCAGAAATGGAAAATAGCAAGTGTTGAGGAGGATATGGAGAAGTTGGTCCTGAGAAACTGATGGTAGGAATGTAAATTACTGTAGCAACTTTGAAAAGCAGTTTGGCAATTCCTCAAAGGTTAACAACAAAATAACCATGTGACTTAGCAATTTCATACTCAAATATGAATCCAAGATAAATGAACATATATTTGCACAAAAAACTTGTATAAAATGTTCAAAGCAGTGTTATTCATAATAACCAAATATGGAAACTACCCAAAAGGATGAACGGGTAAATGATATATGCTCTATCTATATAAAGGAATATTACTCATTCATAAAAAAGAGTGAGGTATTGATATGATACAACATGGGTGAACCTTGAAAATACATTGCTAAAATAAAGAAACCAGACATAAAGGCCACATATTGTATGTTGTCATTTATATTGAATGTCCAGAACAGGAAAATCCATAGTGACAGAAAGTAGTTTACTGGTGTCCAAGGGCCAGAGGAAGGCAGAAATAGAGAGTGACAGATAATAGGTATGAGGTTTCTTTTTGAGGGTAATGAAAATACTCTGGGCAGTGGTGATGATTGCACAACATTTGGACTGTACTATAGACCTCTGAATGGTTTAAAGGGTGTATTTTGTGATAAGCTAATGAAATTTCAATTAAAATATCTACACACAATGTTTTAAAAGGCCAAAGCAAAAAAATAATGGGAAATTTTTTCCCATTATTTCCAAAAAATAATTTTTAAAAGGTGTAGCTATAAACCCAATGAATGAATTGCATGGTATATGAATTATACCTTCATAAAGCTGTTTTTTAAAAGTATAAATACGTGAAAGTAAAGAAAACAAATGATGTGGATGGACAAGGTTTATGAACAAATTTTTGAAGATTAGACAGCTGGCAAAAGAAGGCAACTAAGTTAACAGTGTAAAAAAAAAAAAAAAAGCTGAAATCTAACGGCTTGCAGAAGGCAATGTAAAGAGAAGCAAACTAATCCACACTATGAAATCTAGGAAACGATCAAGAACAGGAACATCTAGTTACCCTAGAAGGGACAATGAACTGTGGCATTGAAAAGAAGATAATTGATTAGACTTCTGTATAAAGGACCAGTCAAAGTTTCAAGTTACTTTTTACGCCCTAGCAGAGACCATATTTAATCCTTTGGAGAAATTAAACTGAAAGTCTCCAGAGATAACACACACAGAGAGTGTGCATAAGGGACTGCACGGAAAACAGGGAGATGCCCAGAAATTCTGTACAATGTTGGTGACAACATATTCCCCAGCCCTTGATTAGCTCCCAGACTGAAGGAACACTCGCTAAATGTCTTCAGGCAAAAGATTAGAGAGCTTTCCCCTGGAATACCTTCTGGTAAAAGAAAGAATACTTATTGTTACTTATATTTAGATATCCCATGGTGAGGGTTAATTTTATGGTCAACTTTGCTGGGCCATAGCTAGTCAAACATTTTTCATTATTCGGATATGTCTGTGAGGATGTTTTAGATGAAACTAACATTTTATTCGGTGGACTAATTTAAAAGCAAATTTTCCACCATAACATGGATGGGCCTCATACAACAAGTTAAAGGCTTGATTGGAACAAAAGACTGACCTTCCCATGGGCAAGAGGAAACTGCCAGCAAAGGCCTTTAGACTTGAACAATAGCACGGCTCTTCTCTGGGTCTCCAGCCTCCCAGGCCAATCCTGCAGATTTTGGACTTGCCAGCCTTCATAATCTCTTGAGCCAATTCCTTAAAATAAATATCTCTCTGTCTCTCTGTTTCTGATTATATATAATGTGTGTGTGTGTGTATGCACGCACATATGCTTAGTTGCTTAGCTGTGTCTGCTTCTTTGCGACCCCATGGACTATAGCCTGCCACATTCCTCTGTTCATGGGGATTCTCCAGGCAAGAATACTAGGGTGGGCTGCCATGCTCTCCTCCAGGGGAACTTCCCAAACCAGGGATCGAACCCAGTTCCCTCGCATTGCAGGCGGATTCTTTACCATCTGAGCCACTAGGAAAGCCCTATATATATATAATATACTGATATATTAACATACTGATATGCTAGTATACTGATGATAATCTGATCATAAATGTATATGTGTTTTCCTTACCAGTGGCTCAATGGTAAAGAATTCACTTGCAGTTCAGGAGCCACAGGAGATACAGGTTTGATCCCTGGGTTGGGAAGATCCCCTGGAGGAGGACATGGCAATGCTATATATATATATATATACACACACATATATATATATGTATATGCATATATATACACACATATACACACATATACATACACATATATACACATATATATACACATATATGTATATATATATATACATATATATATACACACATATGCTGATTCTCTCTGGAGTACTCTAACAATACACCTCTGAAGAAAAGCCCAGATCATAATCCTATCCATTATGATGAGGTCCATCATTCTCAGACATGAGCAACATAGAATTTCAATCTTAATAGTGCTTCAAGCCTTAAATACTTACATTTGAGGAAAATCTGAGATCAAATCAAATAGATCAAAGGAATTTCAGAAGAGAAAACGACAATGCAAGAAGAAGAAAATTTTTCCAAATTAGAATTAACCCTCATAGCAATGATAGAATGTAGGTTATCCATTATAGAAGAAGAAAAATAAAAAGAGGTAGATAACAAGTAAAATTTCTTAAATTAACAATATGATTATTAAAATTTAAAAATCCAATAAGTTCTATGAAGGTATTATTGAGGAAAATCTTCTAAAAATACATCATTATGAAAGCTGGGAAATAGGAGATCAGATGGGTGATAAACAGATTTTCAGACATGACAATTTGTTGTGTATATGAGCATGACATTCATTCTCATGATGGTAATGCTAATATTATTTCACTAAAATGGATAGTGTATCAGGGAGATTCCACCTAGAGTCCAGAAAAGAGGATCCAACACCGCATTCAAGCAAAGGGTCTTGCCAGGATGTGAATGACCGGTGGAGCCAGGGAACAGAGAAGTCCTGGAATTAGAAAACAATCAGTCCATGGAGGAACAGGAGAACAGAGACCTCCCAGAGAGGGACTGTAAGTCAAACATGTTTTTAAAATGAATCATTATTTTATCAGAAGTGTGTGAGAGCTCCATATAAGAATTTGGGGGAATTTGTGACAAGTTTATAGAAAATTTAGCACATAAAATAATGAGAAGTCTAGGAGAATAAGAATATAAAACATATAATATTGTTGACGTTCAGTTGCTAAGTTGTGTCCAAGTCTTACAGCCTCATGGAATGCAGCATGCCAAGCTCCCTGTCCTTCACTATCCCCAAGTTTGCTCAAATTCATGTCCATTGAGTCAGTGATGCTTTATTATCTAACCGTCTCATCCTCTGCTGCCCCCTTCTCCTTTTGCTTTCAATCCTTCCTAGCATCAGGTTCTTTTCCAGTGAGTCAACTCATGCATCAAAATAGAACAACACATAATTCAATGCAATTCAGTAGATAAAATATAAGAAATTACAGATATAAACAGCAAATGACTAACGCATATAAACACATCAATATGAATTAAAGAATTTGTAATTAGAGAAATTAAAACTGCAGCAAGTATAAGACATCATTTCATACCCATCAATAGGATTAAATGTAAGAGTCTAACCCAGTGTTATAGAGTATGGTGACCAATGAAAATAGATATATGCTGGTTGTAGGAGTATAAATTTGCCCAAATATTTGGAGCGCGATCTGGCAACAGGCATTAAGTTGAAGCTGTGCTCAGGAATTAAGTACTGAAGAAATTCTCACATAGTTGCAATGTGGACATATGAGCAAAAGCATTTACTACAGTCATAAAAATATAATGCATTTTTCTGGATATACATAAATTGGTTGAAAGTATCAAAACATATTTGGCATGATAAACATAAATTCAGTATCAAGGTTAACAGGGAAGAGAGGGAAGGAAATGGAATTGTGTCATAAATCCATAAATGCTGCTCTGAAGCAAAAGTAGCCATATGTTGCTTTGTTTCATTGTTTTTTTAAACTGAATAGCTACATAATTGTTCATATGATCCTCTATACTTCTAGGTATTCTAGAATTATTTTTTAAATTTTGAAAAATGGGTAAGTAGATGATGAAGAAATTGATATTTGGCAGATTCATGCCAATGTATGGCAAAACCAGTACAATATTGTAAAATAATTAGCCTCAAATTAAAATAAATACATTTATATTAAAAAAAGAAATTGATATTTGTATCAAACCAATATGAAAAGTAAGGAGATGGAAAGACAGAGTGGGATGAGGTTGAGGTAGACTGAAGGGGAAGAGCGAGCTCATGAACTATCACGAAGATCAGTGAGAAGGCAGGTGAACATTTTAGGACAACAGGAAGAACACAGTGTGGGAATCAATAGGAAATGGCTCCAAGGTCTCAAGTGCTGGAGTGAGACTTAGGAAGATGCAAACTAGTTTCCCCCCAACAACGCCTTTGGTGACAGAAGAATCAGGGACCTGAGATCTTCTCATGGCTCTGCCCTTCTGTAGGGAGGTTAGTGGGCTTACCCGATAGCTCATCAGGTAAAGAATCCACCTGCAATGCAGGAGACAGAAGAGAAAAAGAGAAATGGGTTCAATCCCTGGGTTAGGAAGATCCCTTGGGGGAGGAAATGGCAACCCACTCCAGTATCCTTGCTTGAAAAATACAGAGGAGCCTGGTGGGCTACAGTCCAAAGGGTCACGAAGAGTCAGACATGAGGGACAGACTAAGCATGTGTGCAGGGAGGTCAGCTTGAGTCAGTGTCTGCCCCACGACAATTCCTTCATCTGTAAAAGACTGGAACACATACGTTAGTCCAGTCACTTTTTCATGAAAGGCTTTCGGGCTTCTACCTCTATAGTGCATAGGATTACTCTTATTTTCTAGTTGTAATATTTTATTCTTAAAAATAAAATAGAAAAAGTCTCCCCCTACCCAAACTACTATGGCATTTTACCTTTCATGTATCTTGTATCAACATCTTTGGGCTTTTTTTTTTTCTTTAATATTCTGGTCTCTATTAATTTTCAAACATTTCCTTTAATTCTTAGTTTTTTCACACTAAACACAATCCATTTTCCTATTCTTTAGCTGAATGTTATTTTCCAGTGAATTTCAGTCATTAATAAGAGAATTTCCAGGAATGTCCTAGAAAAAAAAAATGTAAGAAACAGAGTCAAAATATGATGCTACTAATTATCAGTGCTGAAATTTACTCAGATTCTCTAATCCATAGGTAAAAAAGAACCATAAATACTTGTTATATTTATATAAGGTGTTTCCCATTTCAAAGGTAAAATAAGAATCAGGAAAATAAAAGTCCTAATAATTTATTTGATTCAAAAGAAAAGCAAAATCATTAGCCATTTAATGATTTGTCATTTAAGTCATTTAAACACCAAATAACTTCAAAACATTAGAAGAAATGTCTTTTACAACTGAAGTATTGTTCAGGACTAGACCATTTTACTTGGGAAAGCCAACTTAGGTAATGTGATAGAAAATCTTAACAGAATTTTCCCCAAAGTTTCATTTTAATAACTGCTTTACATTAAATATTTACCAAATCAGCTGTATTGTTCCAGTAATGCTTTTTTACTGGCATATGTGTGTGTGTGTGTGTGTATCTATAATTATATATGTGTATGGGTGTGTATATGTATAATATACAAAAGTATATATGTATGCTTAAACACATATTTAAGCATATATTTAAATATATGTATGCCTGCCTGCTAAATTGCTTCAGTCTTTTGTTCAACTCTTCATGACCCTATGGACTATAGCCTGCCAGGCTCCTCTATCCATGTGATTCTCCAGGAAAGAATACTGGAATGGGTTGCCATGCCCTCCTCCATGGGATCTTCCTGACTCTGGGATTGAACCCATGTCTCCCATATTGCAGGTAGATGCTTTACTGCTAAGCCACCGGGAAGCCCCATATTTAATATTTAATTTAGCTGTGTTAAATGCCAGTATATGTATCTATTAAGCTTTTTGTAGAGTTCTGCTTAGTGTTCTCACATCTCCAGTGTTAGGCACTTTGGAAATCAAGAGCAAAGAAGTGAAAAAAGAGGAAATATAAACTAACAGGTTGAAAGGATTCATCCTTTTCGAAAGGGTGACTGAAGCCTTTGAATAAAGGCTAAACCCCACTGAAATAAATAAAATATAAGTAAAAGTAAAAAGTACAAAACTCTATATACATATAAACATGCTATTTTTACATTCCTTTGTTTTGGTAATCATGAGAAAAAGATATGAGTTTAATATATCAAATCCTTCAGATTGTATCAGCTCAGTGCAACCCCTTCTGACTTCCTTCTCCGTCTCTTTAAACATCTGTCCATTAGCAACAGTAAGCACCTCACTGAAAAAACTGAATTATTAGGTAAATGAATTAAAGACAAGCATAGCTGTAAGTTGGATGTAAAATGAGCAAAGTGGTAAATTGTTAAACAAAAAAAAAAAACAAAAATACTCTCTACTGCTGAATATCACATCAACTCAGCCTTCAGGAATACTGACCATCATGCGACTCTTGGAAAAACAATCAGTGTGGTCAGTCAGGACCATCAGAGGACTTATAGAGTTGGTAGCCAGTTAGGTGGCCTAGTATCAATCTTGGTTATATTCTAGGATGTCTGATCTTTTAGATGAAACAAAGGACCAGGAATCTCAGGGCAGGGACAATCCTTAGGAGGATTGTAACAAAGGTTATTTGTTTCAGAACAGAACCCACCCATAGCCTGGTAATACAAGGGAGAGAATCAGTCAAGTTAACTACAGCTGCTCTTGTCCAGTACAGCAGCTGCTAGCTATAGGTGAATTTGAATGTTTTAAAAATAAATAAAAATAAAGATGCAGTTCCTGAGTAGCTCTCGCCACATTTAAGTACACAGTGGCTGATGTACTATACAACACAGATATGGGAAATTCCCACCATCTCCATGAATAAGCAGCATTGGCATCACCCAGAAGTTTTCAGAAATGCAGGAACTTGGGCCCTAGTACATCTTCATGTGATCTGTGTACACATTAAATTATAAAGAGTACTGTTAATCATTCCAGGGAGCTCATTCCAGGGCTATAGTCATTAAAAGATAAATGGAATACAAGTCAGAAAGCTGAGACAGAATAGCTCAGTAGATGATTGTTCAAGAACTATCTCAATTCATCCAGATAACCTTGGTTGTGTAATCTCTTTTTGTGGAGAAAAGATGACTAAAATTATATTATATATCCAATCTATAGATTGGATAGATAACAAATATACTGGCAAATGAATGGCAATAACAAAGTCCAATAGTACTTACTATGTGTCTGACACTTTGCTGGGAATATTAGGTATTTTCTAAATTATTCTACATAAGTGATTGCGGGGAGCCGGCCTGACTGCTCAGGCCCCTTCTCGGCCCTGAGAGAGATCAAAAGGTCCCTCTCTGTCCCGCCACCCCTGATTTGTTAAAGTGCAAATTGGCCTTTCTCACCTCCCTCAAGGAAATCGCTGCAGCCACCATTTGCCCATTTTCCTGACTCTGATAAGATTATCGGGCTCCTGTGAATGGCTTATGTCTAGGTAGTCTTTACCTGATTGTAAGACGCTGGTGCCATGCTCTGCTGGAGTTAAGATAAAACTCCTAAAACTAGTATCTGCAGTTCTGCACGTATGCAAGTCTTTGATCTAAAATTTGGTGAATCCTGTTAGTATATATATGTATGTTACCCCTCAATAAAGTCGTCGGAATCAGTCACAAGCTGACTCCGTCCCTCTCAACCCCATCTTTCTTAGTCTTTTATTTCTCAGGTGCACTGGTGATTGCGTCCTTGACCTGTTCATCTAGCCGGCAGGCCCGGCAAGTGATCTTTAAATGGTTTGAGTGATGATATAATTTAGCCTCAACAAGTCTAAAAATCATGCCCAGGATCACACAGCTAATAAATAACAGAGCCAAATTTGAATAAAATGAAAAGAAAGGATTTTTTCCTTAATCCAAAGAAAATTAAGAAATATGTGCTGTTATTTTTGTTTCAAGGCTTAGAACTTTTAACCATAATTACTACTGTGGCAGCAATTATTAATAAATAAATTTTATCTGAGATTCAACTAAGAGAATACAACTAAGAAAGATTTTTTCCCAGACTCAGCAGTGTTGGAGAGGCTCTAATCTGCATTAGCAGAGGTTGTACCCTTGACATGACATTCCGTTTTATCCTTTATGCATTTTGAAACCTGAACTTCAGTTTCTTTCTACCTCACTTAATTGAAAGACACTTTTCTGCATGCAATCTTAACTGTAACTCTTACTGTTGCTTCCCCAGAATCAGACAGCACTATGATCTTTCATTAGCTATGAGAGCAAGCTGCAAAGTTCTAAAGTTCTGAGTAATACAGGCAAAATTGAAAGTTCTACTGGTGAGCATAGAATTCCATAGTGCATAGAAGCTGTTGTATCGAGAGAACAGTTAAGAAAATATGGTTTGAACAGTTTTTATACTGACCAGCACAAGCAGCTGCTTGTTCACTAGATTTATTGCCACAGGCTACTTATACACAAGTTGAATATACGAATTCTTTAAATCATACTCAATATCGCAAAAGCAGCAGACAAAGCTGGTATTTAACAAGTGAATTTTTCATTTTAAGCAGACAGTGCAAGCAATTATTTTCTTAGTGGAGATTTTTTAAAGAAAAATAGAAGCCTATAGAGTGAAAAGAAAATTTAATGAAGATTAGCCTAAAGCAACTATTCTCCAAATTACTAAAATTAATAAAAATGAATGAAAAAAATGCTAGCCAAAGGAATTCTCATTAAGTATATAGAATAGTCCCATGTATAGTCTTTTGATATCAACTGTTTATTACTTATTTATGAGTTTGCCCTATCTTAAAATTTTTAACACATTTCCTATAATTTAAGTTGGCTTATGTATTTAAATATATTTCAAATATCTATTTAATATTTAAATACAAACGGATGATTTTGTATCAAAAAATGATTTCATAAGAGAGCGCATATACTTTCACATTTTGTTCAGCTCAGTCACTCAGTCGTGTCCGACTCTTTGCGACCGTATGGACTGTAGTACACCAGGCTCTCTTGTCCATCACCAACTCCCAGAGCATGTTCAAACTCACATCCATTGAGTCGGTGATGCCGTCCAACCATCTCATCCTCTGTTGTGCCCTTCTCCTCCTGTCTTCAATCTTTCCCAGCATCAGGGTCTTTTCCAAGGAGTCAGTTATGTGCATCAGGTGGCCAAAGTATTGGAGTTTCAGCCTCAGCATCAGTCCTTCCAATGAATATTCAGGACTGATTTCCTTTAGGATTGACTGGTTTGATTTCCTTGCAGTCCCAGGGACTCTCAAGAGTCTTCTCCAACATGACAGTTCAAAAGTGTCAGTTCTTCAGCACTCAGCTTTCTTTATAGTCCAACTCTCACATCCATACAGGACTACTGGAAAAACCATAGCTTTGACTAGATGGACTTTTGTTGGCAAAGCAATGTCTCTGCTTTTTAATATGCTGTCTAGGTTGGTCACAGCTTTTCTTCCAAGGAACAAGCATCTTTGAATTTCATGGCTGCAGTCACCATCTGCAGTGATTTTGGAACCCAAGAAAAAAAAAAGTGTCACTGTTTCCATTGTTTCCCCATCTATTTGCCATGAAGTGATGGGACCAGATGCCATGATCTTAGTCTTTTGAATGTTGAGTTTTAAGCCAAAATTTTCACTCTCCTCTTTCAGTTTATCAAGAGGCTCTTTAGTTCTTCTTTGCTTTCTGCCACAATGATGGTGTCATATGAGTATCTGAAGTTATTCATATTTCTCCCAGCAATCTTGATTGCAGCTTCAGTTCAGTTCAGTTGCCCAGTCATGTCTGATTCTTTGCAACCCCATGGACTTTAGCTTGCCAGGCTTCCCTGTCCTTCACCAATTCCTAGAGCTTGCTCAAACTCATGTCCATTGAGTCAGTGATGGTATCCAACCATCTCTTCCTCTGTGATCCCCTTCTCCTCCTGCCCTCAATCTTTCCCAGCACCAGGGTCTTTTCCAAGGAGTCAGTTCTTCATATCAGGTGGCCAATGTTTTGGATTTTCAACTTCAGCATCAATCCTTCCAATGAATATTCAGGGCTGATTTCTTTTAGGATTGACTGGTTTGATTTCTTTGCAGTCCCAAGGACTTTCAAGAGTCTTCTCCAACACCACAGTTTAAAAGCATCAATTCTTCACTGCTCAGCTTTCCTTCTTTATAGTTCAACTCTCACATCCATACATGACCACTGGAAAAAACATAGCTTTGACTAGATGGACCTTTGTTGGCAAAGTAATATCTCTGTTTTTTAATATGCTCTCTAGGTTGATCACAGCTTTTCTTCCAAGGAACAAGCATCTTTGAATTTCATGGTTGCAGTTACCATCTGCAGTGATTTTGGAACCCAAGAAAAAAAAAGTGTCACTGTTTCCATTGTTTCCCCATCTATTTGCCATGAAGTGATGGGACCAGATGCCATGACCTTAGTCTTTTGAATGGTGAGTTTTAAGCCAAAATTTTCACTCTCCTCTTTCACTTTTATTAACAGTCTCTTTAGTTCTTCTTTGCTTTCTGCTATAAGGGTGGTGTCATCTGCACATCTGAGGTTATTAATATTTCTCCTGGCAGTCTTGATTTAAGCTTGCTCTTCATCCAGCCCAGCATTTCACATGATGTACTCCGCTTATAAGTTAAAAAAGCAGGGTGACAAATACAGCCTTGGTGTTCTTTCCCAATTTGGATTCCAGATTGGAGGAAAACCAAATTTCAGAAACTATCATTTGTCCGTTTAAGACGGTCAGGTTTGCTGATAGATTTGGAGGAGTGACTGGGAAAATCAAGTATCTTTAGCTTAAAGAATAGAAGTTTAAATAATTACTGAATTCTCATGTGGGGAAATTTTGTGTGGCATCATAATGCAGATCTAGTGTCAGAAAATGATTAAACAATGCTGGAAAAAAATTTAAAGCAATAAATTCTAACAATATGCTTTTTGAAAAAATATAAAAATAATAAGAAATAAGGATTTGGGGTTGTAGGTAACCAGCTAACCTCTTGGGGGAGCTCATTTCATTCCATCCTCAAGAAGTTCTATAGGTGAGTCAAGGGGAAATGGAAGTTCTGAAAGATTTCTAATCAGCAAGCTACATAGGTGGGATTTTAGGAGCCATATCAATGGAGTTCTAAGTGTTCTTACTTTTACAGTCTTTTTTTTTTTTCTTTCTTCCCTCTCCTGTTGCAATTGTGATAGGGTAACTTGAAGATTACTTCTGCCTGTAGGTGTTCTTACATTTGGAAGATAAACCAATGGTCACAATACAGAAGCCCAATGTACTGGAAATTAGTTTAGGCAAGTTTAACTCTGGACCAAAAGGAAAAGATGTCCATAGCCTTCGTGCCTTTCAGGAGAACTGGCATGGAGTACATTTCTCTAGCAAATAACTCTTTGGGACCTAAAGATGAAGGCAAAGTATAGCCATCCAAGTTTTTTTTTTTTTTTTTTTAATTTATGTTGTTTAACAATATGAAATATTGACAGTATCTTGTCAATATTCAAAAAGTAATGAAGAAATGAAAGTTTTTTCTTTTATATTAGTTCCTTGTAAAATATGTGTTAGCTTCTTATGAAGGCACAATGTCAATAGTCAATAAATATCATAAATAAATTTTATAACTTAGGCAACACATTTAGCAGCTCAGAACAAAGTACTATGAATATTACTCCTCATTACATTGTTTAACATACAAATTACAGTTATAAATATGTCATTGTCATATTGTGTGTTCTTCCCATTTATAAATGGTATTACCATTTCAATGCATTTGCCTTAGCAAAACGTGTAAATTTACATGCCTTTGTTTCTAAAATAATCACCTGAAGTTACCAGTTATTCATTATACTCACTGAAGAGTTGATTAATTCATTTAGTAAATCATCCTATGATCCATTAAGCCAAAGTTTTGACAGAGACTTAAATAAAAAGTAACTATGTTAATTTTTCTTTAAAACATTGTAACCACTTTCTCAGTTGCCTTTTATCTGTATGTCTGTCAAATTGATTTAGACAAAATTGAGTTGGTGATACTTTGATAGGCAAATAAGTTCCTTGCTTTAGCAGCAGACCATCCACTAGAACACATCTAAATTCTCATAGATAATTTGACAGTGAAAAAACAAAAGATAATAATAGAGTGACAGATGTAAGAAAATAGAAGACATTTACAATAATATAGAATGATAATAGGACTTATTACTCAGTGCTTATGAAAGGTTGCTGCTGAGTCACGCAAAGACGTCGGGGTTCTTGGCCTTCTGAGGAGAAGAATTCAATCCAGGGCCAGAGACGAGGGTGGATCACTCAGAGCTTTTGTGTAATAAAGTTTTAGTAAAGTATAAAAGAGATAGAGAAAGCTTCTGACATAGACATCAGAAGGGGGTAGAAAGAGTACCCCCTTGCTAGTCTTAGCAATGGAATTATATACTCTCAAATTAGTTATTACAGTGAATCCAAAGAATGTCCGGAGGTTGTAAAGACCTCACCAGACCTACTCCATAATTTACAATTTGAGGTAACAGAATTAGCCAGCAGGTTTTTTTTTAGAGACTGTCCTCAAGCAGGATACATAAATATTTAGTAAATATATAAAATATTTATATTCTATATGGTATATTAACTATTATAATAAATATAGTAAGTATATAAAATGTTTTTATTTTTATAAAAATAAAAATTAATTATAGTTAATTTTATAAAATGTAATAAATATAGTAAATATATAAAATATTTAGTAATTATTATAAATATTTAATAAATATAAATAAAATATTTAGTAAATAAGAACACTACAATGAAATATAAACCATACTGAGAGATATTAAAAATAACTTGGACTTCCCAGGTGGCTCAAGGTAAACAGTCCGCTTGCCAGTGCAGGATACACAGGAGATGTAGGTTTGTTCCTTGGGTAGGGAAGATCCCCTGGAGAAGGCAACTAATTCCAGTATTCTTGCCTGGAAAATCCCAAGGACAGAGGAGCCTGGCAGGCTCCAGTCCATGGGACTGCGAAGAGTCAGACACGACTGAGCGACAGCACACATGCAAAGATGACTTAAATAGAGACATACCACATTCATAAAGTGGAATTAATATTGATAAGATTGTAATTATCAAGTTAAACTAGTGATTCAATGTTATCTGGATGAGAATATCAGCATCTTTTTGGGAAAAAATGAAAAGAAGTTTCTAAAGTATATGGAACTGAAAAGGATCTAACATAGCCAAAGCAATCTAGAAAAGGGGGGGAAAAAAGCAATTTCTGAGGGCTTTCACTACTTGGTTTCAAGGTAATATACTATATAAGATATACTTACTTCCTAATTGTAAAACTTACAATTTTAAAGCTACATTAATTTTAGCAACATAGTATCAGGAGAAAGATAGGCAAATAGATCAATGAAATAAAACAGAGAGTCAGGAGAAAATGCAATTCAGTGGAGAAACAGTCTTTACAATAAATGATGCTGAAGCAAGTGGAACAATGCACCTTGACCCTACTTCACAATATTCAAAAATTTAATTCCAAATATATCATGCTGCTGCTGCTAAGTCGCTTCAGTCGTGTCCAACTCTGTGCGACCCCATAGATGGCAGCCCACTAGGCTTTGCTATTCCTGGGATTCTCCAGGCAAATGTATCATAGACCTGCACAATAAAAGTTAAACGATAAAGCTATTAAAAGCTTACAACAGAAAATATTTTCTCAACCCTGGAGTAGACAAATATTTCTTAGACTTGTCATAAAATATTCCACCTATTAGAGAAAGAAACAATGAATTGAACTACTGTTCATCAAAAGACACCATTCTAGAAAATGAAAGGAAAAGTCAGAGACTGGGAGAAAATATAATATAATAGGTCTACCAAGGGCTTATATTTAAATTAGATGAAGAAATCCTGCAACTCAATAATATAGAGCAAGCAATCCAAATAAAACTGGCAGAACACAAACAGACACTTCCTAAAAGAAGGATGGCTAATAAGTACTTAAATAG
This sequence comes from Cervus canadensis, assembly GCF_019320065.1. Classification (NCBI taxonomy): domain Eukaryota; kingdom Metazoa; phylum Chordata; class Mammalia; order Artiodactyla; family Cervidae; genus Cervus; species Cervus canadensis. The sequence goes on from NC_057393.1 coordinate 81,918,426, forward strand.
ATGCTCAATATCATTAATCATTAGGGAAACACAAATATACAATGACTTGCTGCTTCATATCAACTAAAATGATAATAATAAAAAGCCCAACAATGCCCACTGTTATTATGGAGATGGAGCTACAGGAGCGCTCAATGTGTTTCTGGAGGAGTGTAAAATAGAGCAGCCACTTTGGAAAACTGATAAGCAATTTTATTTGAAGTTTAATATGTATCATGTCCTAGAAGTTCCTCTTCTTGTGTAATAAACACAACCAAGATAAAAGCATGTAATGACAAAGAAGACAAATACAAAAACGTTCATAGCAGGAAATATTAGACAAGAGAATAATGGTTAATCAACACATAGATAATGTTAGTTGCTCAGTCGTATCTGACTCTTTGTGACCCCATAGACTGTAGCCCACCAGGTTCCTCTGTCCATGAAATTATCCAGACAAGAATACTGGAGTGGGTAAATATTCACTTCTCCAGGGGATCTTCCTGACCTAGGGATTGAACCCAGGTCACTCGCATTGCAGGCAGTTTCTTTACAGTCTGAGTCATCAGGGAAGCCCACATAGAGCATGAAAGAAAGTGAAGTCACTCAGTCATGTCTGACTGTGACCACATGAACTGTAGCCTATCAGATTCCTCCATCCATGGGATTTTCCAGGCAAGAATACCGGAGTGGATTGCCATTGCCTTCTCCAGGAGATCTTCCCAATCCAGGGATTGAACCTGGGTCTCCCGCATTGTAGGCAGATGCTTTACTGTCTGAGCCACCAGGAAAGTCCCACATAGAGTGTGAATGTGTCTTAAATGCATTATGCTGACTAAAACAGTGCAGAAACAAAACATACACACTTCATGATTCCATTTACATCAAATTCAATTAAGAGCAAAATTTAACTATGCCAACAAAAATTAAAGTAGTTTTTGTTTCAGGAGAAGTTTGAGTGTTGACTGAAAAGAGGCATGAGGTTGATAGTACTGTTCTGTTTCTTGACAAAGATTTTTAGTTACATGTGTATATACATTTGGCAGAATTCATGAGACCATATCCTTAAGATCAGTTAATTGGATAAAGGAAAAAACGATACCCATGTAGGTCACCAAAAGCAAGACAGCTTCCTTAGAAAAAGTCCAGAACTAATTAAATCTTATTCTTTATTATGTGCATCCTCAGTCCACTTGTTTAAAACTAAGTTAGAAAAAGAAACAAAACAGTAGGTTAACAAACTATGAGAAGCCAGTATTTTTAAAGTAGCACCTACTTGGTGCTCAAGTTTTATCAGGACTGAAATTCTCTCCACAGCTTATTCAACAGCTGTTTATTTGGAGTTTACCATGTGCCAGATACTATATGATAAACATAGGGTATACTACACAGACTGCCTGGAAAAAAGCGATACCACCGTTTTCTACTTTTGGGGTGTGCCTTTGAATGGAGTGAGTGAATATCTATTTAAATAACTCATTAAACATTATATTAATAGAATACAAAAAATGTAGTGTTTCCTAATGAAAAAAACTTGTAAAATCAAAGTTAAAATTTATTTAAGTATCTATAAAATGAAGCATTGTTACCTGTAATTGTCAATTTGATATTCACAAGAACTTTTTTTAAATCAAGAATTTGTAATTTAATTTCTTATGCTACAAAACTTACCAGGCTTATACTGTGATTAAAGACAGTCTATTTGCCAGTTGTATACTAAAGGTTTTTATTTAGATATATTTTTGAAATAATAATCATAGATATTTTTTTAAAATTCATAGAAACTATTTTAATATGGAATACAGATGTATTTCAATATGTCTCGTACGATGTGTGAATTGGGGTAGAGTATACTGGAGTAACAAATAGGCCCAGAAATAGGATGAGTCAACAAATTAGAAGTGTTTAATTCTCACACATGTAACAGTCTATGGTGGGTGGGCTCATGTTAGTAGAAAGTGGGGCTGGGAGGAGTCAACGTTCTACTTTATCGGAGCTGAGTAGGAACAATGGGTTAGTCATGTCCATTGGTATTCTTTATGACATGCATTACTCTGACCCATTTTCCATCAACTAGAGTTTGGTCATATGGCTGTGCATAGGTGGAGACTTTGGAGACTAACTTAAAGAATAGAAAATAAAGTATGGTGACAGCTTATCAGTTTCTTGGTCAAGGAATGCCTTAGAGATGATGAAGACACCCCTACCGTTTGTTACCACTACTTTTAAAATCGTGCATTTGTTTATTACCTATTTCTTAAGTCTTAGACATTTTCAAAACTCAGAATTGGTTCCAATAGAATTTTACTTTAAGTAAATGACTACAATGACTACTCGTTTTACAACATAGATATTTTTTCCAACTCTTTTTATAACAAAAGTACCTCTTGGTTTTTGTTTTCCTTATTGAAAAGTGGGGACAATAATTTCTTCAAAATAGTTATTTTATATTATCACTAAGTGAAAATAACTTAAATATCCTCATGCCACCTTAACTGAATCCATCAACTTAAACTCAAATCAGTGTAAAACATGACTGCATTTTATACTTGTATTTTCTCCTTAGACTCTAGCATGAGACCTTATGCCCATAGTAAGTGTTACTGCATGTTTGTTAAACAAGTTAGAGTTACTGTGCTTGAAGAAAAGCAAGGTGCATGATATATTCAAGAATTTTATGCAGTAAAATTGCCTTGAAAGATTTGTTGGCTGTTTTCAAAGATGATCAAATATTACTTTTCCTACATAGTCCCTTTATTGCTTGTTGTCTCTAATGTGAAAGCCAGCATACTTGGTTCTATGAGAATTACATATATTTTCAAGACACTGGTCCTTGACTTCAAAGTGCTCACACAGAAACAAGGAAGAAAATGATGATTATGACAGTGAATGAGTATTGAAAGTGAAAGTGAAGTTGCTCAGTCGTGTCCAACTCTTTGTGACCCCATGGACTGTAGCCCACCAGGCCCCTCCATCCATGGGATTTCCCAGACAAGAATACTAGAGCGGGTTGCCATTTCCTTCTCCAAATGAGTATTAGATAAGACTAATTAGAGACTGAACAATTGAAAAGAATATTTTTGAAGAAGACTATCCCTGTCAATGCAGCAGGTGCAAGAGAGCCAGGTTCAGTCCCTGGGTTGGGGAGATCCCCTGGAGAAGGAAATGGTTACCTACTCCAATTACTTACTCCAGGATTCTTGCCTGGAAAAATCTCATGGACAGAGGAGCCTTGTGGGCTATAGCACATGAGGTTGCAAAGAGTTGGACACGACTGAGTGCTTGTCCGCAGCGATAAACCACCTACCTTTGGAATTTTAGTCATTTGTTTCTCTAGAGTTCCCAAAATAAAACCAGTCAACTTGTGAATATCTCCTTTAGATCCTTTACTTTAAATATCATAATGTGCTGTTTCAATCATACTTTTAAAATTTATTTCCCCAACTGTTCTCATGGTTGTAGTATTATAAAGGTTAAACTTACAAACCCATAAATTTACAAACCCATTCATCTCAATTATTCCATTAACTTTAAACATATAAGGGCGAGTATGTTTAACAAAGTTATCACAAGAGACTATTAATGGAGCAGTACTTCATAGAAATGCTTTTGAAATTATTCCTCATTTCTTAAAGTGCTCATTGACTTCAGTTTGGAAGGAAGAAAATTGACTCACAAGAGTGGTCCTTATTCAATTTATCCCTAGTGGCATTCCATTAGTAGTAAGATGTGTGTGTGTGTGTGTGTGTGTGTTACTTCTCAATAGCTTAGTCACTTTATGAATCTCTGTCAATGCCTACTTATGATCTTTCTGTTAACTCTAGATCAATGCAGGCATCCCTAGTCTAACCAAAGATACAACTAAAACTCATAATATATAGAAATTAGAGATGGCTGCAAATTCTTAGTCTTCTCATCAAGAGGTTTAATTTAGTTCCCTGCACCTTGAATCTGGACTGACCCTGTGATACATTTAACAGATAAAAAGTGAAAGAACTTCAGTGGAAGCTACAAATGAACTTACTTACAAAACAAACACACCCACAGACTTAGAGAATGAACTTATGGTTATCAGGAAGACAGGGTGTTGGGAGTGATAGGGAGTTTGGGATCGGCATGTACACACTGCTATGTTTAAAAAGGATAACCAACAAGGACCTACCATATAGTACCGGGAACTCTGCTAAATGTTATGTAGCAACCTAAATGAGAAAAAAATCTGAAAAAGAATAGATATATATGTATAACTGAATCACTTTTTCTTATACCTGAAGTTAATACAACATTGTTAATCAACTATATTCTAATATAAAATAAAAAAGAAAGAACTAAGTAACACTGTATGAATTCCAAGGCTGAGTTTTATGAGTAACAACCACTCCTGCTTGGTTATTTTAGAACACCTGCTCTAGGACTTCTTCTGAGAACCCAGCCATCAGGTAGAATCCCAAGCCACAAAATGAGCACTTAGGCAGACACTCCAATCAACAGCCATAGCTGAGCTCTGCCTAGAGCCAGCTGAGCCTAGATTCAGCATCAAATTTCAGTCATGTGAGTGACCCATCTACCACAAGCAACTAGTGAAGGCTTCAGCTGATTGCGGCTTCATCTACAGCGTGGGAGAGCCACGTTGTGACAACCATCCACCTAAGGTCAGTACAGTCGTTCTTTGGTATCCACAGGGGATTGATTTCAGAACCCTCCTCAGATATGAAAATCTGAGGATGATCAAGTGTCTACTATAAAATGGCAAATTATTTTCATATAACCTATACACATCCTCCCATACCCTTTACATCATCTCTATAACTTATAACATCTAATACAAAGCCAATGCTATAGAAAGAGTTGTGAGCACAATGTAATTGCTTTATAAATAGTTGCCCAATCTGGCAAAATCAAGTGTTACTTTTTGGGACCTTCTGGACTTTTTACAAATATTTTTGACCTGCAGTTGGTTAAATCTAGGTCTCAGGAAGCTATGGATATGGAGTGTTGACTGACTATAGTCTACAAAGCTGGCAAGATAATAAGTGAAATCCCTAAGTTCAGTGGTCATTTATTGCAAAACAATAGGTAACTACAAGCCAGTGAATTCCGAAACCAGCATTTCAGTCTAATTTTGTTCTCTATTTCAAACCAAGAATAACTATGATAAAAACAAAATAACTCGTACTTTGAAGAAGTACCTTCCTACTCTGGGGAACAGTCATCTTGGTATAATTTTATACAACTAGGAATAGAAAAATTCAAATGATCTTTGAGTTGTTTCTTTTAGGTTGGAATTCTGCTTTATAAGGGAGGTTTGCATGCAAGTACTTACAAATTTGGATCTACCTTTCAATTTTAAAAAAATTTAAAAACTTTAAACATTTATTATTAATAGATAAGTTATCTGGTAAAATTGAGAGTTTATTATGTTTTATCTAAGTGTACTGTGTATATAAATAGACACTCCTTTCCCCAAGACCTAGGCAAGATTAATCTAAATCACCAGATAATGATTAGTAAAAAATCCAATTCCTGCCTTCAAGTTTCACTGAAGTAACTGAAGAGCTTCCCTGGTGGCTCAGCAGTAAAGAATCTGCCTGCCAATGCAGGAGACGTGGGTTGCATCCCTGGGTGGGAAAGAGTCCCTGGAGAAGGAAATGGCAACCCACTCCAGTATTCTTGCCTGCAAAATCCCATGGACAGAGGAGCCTGGTGGGCTACAGTCCATGGGGTGGCAAAAGAGTCAGACATGACTTCGGGACTAAACAAGAAAAACAACACCTGGGCTGAGGTGGCTAGTTCTTATGTTCTCAAAGCTTCTTCTCATTTTAAGTTCCTGCTTCTTCTGAATTTCATCAATTTCAGTCTCTTATTCATATAGTCCTTATGGCCAGTTCTGTAGACTAGACAGAATCCAGTTCCTTAATTTCCTCCCAGAAAATGTACATAGATTTTACTGAGCACTTAAGGGGAGATAGAGACACACATCAAACTAAACAACAGGTATGCCTGTTTTCTTAAAAGTGAAAAACACTTTGGCATACTAGGAAATGGGTGATAGCAAAGTCATGGGACTGGATGAGGCACAGGGTCAGTGAGACAAGAAGAGAAATCTAATGCTAGATCCATGGGACATGGTAATAGAGTCAGGAAAATGAGGCAAAGTCAACAAAAGAGGGTGAAAACGGACAGCCAGTGAATTGAGAAGTCATTATCCTGGGTCAGGAAGATCCACTGGAGAAGGGACAGGCTACCCACTCCAGTATTCTTGAGCTTCCATTGTGGCTCAGCTGGTAAAGAATCTGCCCGCAATGCAGGAGACCTGGGTTCGATCCTTGGGTTGGGAAGATCTCCTGGAGAAGGGAAAGGCTACCCTCTCCAGTATTCTGGACTGGATAATTCCATGGAACCAAGATGAAAGTGATAGGAATCTCAGTGAAATGAAAAAATGATAGCCTTATTAGAATAAGAAAGACTGGGAAGTAAGAGAGTATAAATACAGTGAAGGCATTTTTTTCCTGTAGTTTTATTGAAATATAGTTGATATTTTTGTTGTTGTTTAGTTGTGTTTGACTCTGCAACCCCACGGATTGTGTCCTGCCAGACTCTTCTGTCCATGGGATTTCCCAGGCAAGAATATTGGAGTGGGTTGCCATTTCCTTCCCCAGGGGATCTTCCTGACCTAGGGACTGAAACTGTGTCTCCTGCATTGCTGGCAAATTGGTTACTGCTGAACTGACCACCATATAAGATTGAAGTGTATAGCATAGTGATTTAACTTACATATATTTTGAAATGGTTATCACAGTAGGTTAAATTAACATGCACCATCTCCAATAGATATAAAAAAAGAAAAAAAAAATTTCCTTCTGATGAGAACTCTTAGGGTCTATTCTCTTCACAATTTTCAAATATGCCATACACCAGTATCAGCTATAGTCATTGTGCTGAATGTTATATCCTTAGTAGTTATTTATATTTTAACTGAAAGTCTGTACCTTTTGACCACGTTTGTTCAATCTCTCTCCTCCCCAGCTCCCACCTCTGATTATACAAGTTTCATCTTACTTTCTATGAGTTTGTTTTGTTTTTGTTTTTTAGGTTCCACAAATAAGTGGTGAGCATACAGTATTTCTCTTTCTCTATGTGTTTTATTTCCTTTTGTCACTTAACATAGCACCCTCAAAGTCCATCCATGTTGCGAAGGACAAACTTTCCTCCTTCCATGGCTAAGTAGCACTCCACTGTATGCATGCACCACACTACCTTAGCTTCTCATTCTTCAGCTGAACCCTTAGGTAGTTTCCTTTTCTTGGCTATTATAAATAATGCTGCAAAGGGCATGAGGTTGCAGATATGTCTCATATTTGCATTTTGTTTCCCAGAAGAGGAATTGCTGGACAATATGGTAGTTCTCCTTTTAATTTTTTGAGGAACCCCCATGCTATTTTCCATAGTGAGTGTATTAATAGCGCACAAAGATTCCCTCTTCTCCAAATTGTCATCAGTCTTTGTTATCTCTTGTCTTTTTGATGATCACCATGCTAATGGAAAAAGTAACATTCTCATTGTGTTTTGGTTTATATTCACCTGATCATTAGTGATGTTGAGCACTTTTCATGTATTTGCTAACTATTTGGATGTTTTCATAGGAAAATGTCTATTCAGCGCCCCTGCTCATTAAAATGGGCTTCCCTGATAGCTCAGTTGGTAAAGAATCTGCCTGCAATGCAGGAGACCCTGGTTTGATTCAGAGTTTGGAAAGACCCTGTTAAATATAAAATAATCAAATTGTCTTCTATTGAGTTATATGAGTTCTTTATGTATTTTAGATATTAACCACTTATCAGAAATAAGATTTACAGATTTTTTTGGTATAACATACTAATATGGTATGCTATATTTTCATTTTGCTGACTGTTTCCTTTGCTATACAGAAACTTTTTAGTCTGATGTACTCATGTTTGTTTATTTTTTACTTTGTTGCCCATGCTTTCAGTTCAGTTCAGTTGCTCAGTCCTGTCTGACTTTTTGCAACCCCATGGACTGCAGCACGCCAAGCTTTCCTGTCTATCACCAGCTCCTGGAGCCTACTTAAACTCACGTTTTGATTACTGTATCTTTTAATACAGCGTCAAATCAGGAACTGTGAGGCCTCATGCTTTGTTATTCTTTCTCAGGATTGCTTTTGTGGGCCCATATACGTTTCAGGAATTGTTTATTCTACTTCTGTAAAAATACACCATTGAAATCTTGATAGAGATTGGTTGCATTGAATTTATAAATGGTTCTTGGTAGTATGCGCACTTTAATATTAATTCTTCCAAACAATGAACATGGGTTACTTTTCCATTTATTTTCATCTTCTTCAATTACCCTCATCAATCTTCCAGTTTTCAGTGTTTAGCTCAGTCGCTCAGTCGTGTCCAACTCTTTGTGACCCCATGGACTGCAGCATGCCAGGCCTTCCTATCTATCACCAACTCCCAGAGTTTACTTAAACGCATGTCCATTGAGTCAGTGATGCCATCCAACCATCTCATCCTCTATTGTCCCCTTCTTCTCCCACCTTCAGTCTTTCCCAGCATCAGGGTTTTTTCAAATGAGTCAGTTCTTCACATCAGGTGGCCAAAGTATTGGAGTTTCAGCAATAGTCCTTCCAATGAATATTCGGGACTGATTTCTTTAGGATGGACTGATTTGATCTCCGTGCAATCCGAGGGACTCTCGAAAGTCTTCTCCAACACCACAGTTCAAAAGCATCAATATTTCGGTGCTCAGTTCTCTTTATAGTACAACTCTCACATCCATACGTGACTACTGGAAAAACCGTAGCTTTAACTAGACAGACTTTGCTGGCAAAGTAATGTCTTTGCTTTTTAATATGCTGTTTAGGTTGGTCATAACTTTCCTTCCAAGGAGCAAGCGTCTTTGCATTTCATGGCTGGTGTCACCATCTGCAGTGATTTTGGAGCCCCCTCCACCCCTCTCGCCAATAAAGTCTGTCACTGTTTCCACTGTTTCCCCATCTATTTGCCATGAAGTGATGGGACCAGAAGACATGATCTTAGTTTTCTGAAAAGCTTTAAGCCAACTTTTTCAATCTCCTCTTTCACTTTCATCAGGAGGCTCTTTAGTTCTTCTTCGCCTTCTGCCATAAGGGTGGTATCATCTGCGTATCTGAAATTATTGATATTTCTCCTGGAAATCTTGATTCCAGTTTGTGCTTCATTTAGCCCAGCATTTCTCATGATGTACTCTGCATATAAGTTAAATAAGCATGGTGACAATATACAGCCTTGACATACTCCTTTTCCTATTTGGAACCAGTCTGTTGTTCCATGTCCAGTTCTAACTGTTGCTTTTTGACCTGCACACAGATTTCTCAGGAGGCAGGTCAGGTGGTGTGGTATTCCCATCACTTTAAGATTTTTCCACAGTTTGTTGTGATCCATACAGTCTAAGGTGTTGGCATAGTCAATAAAGCAGAAGTAGATGTTTTTCTGGAACTCTCTTGCTTTTTTGATGATCCAGTGGATATTGGCAATTTGATCTCTGGTTCCTCTGCTTTTTCTCAGTCCAGCTTGAACATCTGGAAGTTCACGGTTCACATACTGTTGAAGCCTGGTTTGAACAATTTTGAGCATTACTTTGCTAGCGTATGAGATGAGTGCAATTGTGAGGGTAGTCTGTGCATTCTTTGGCATTGCGTTTGTTTGGTATTGGAATGAAAACTGACCTTTTCCAGTTTTCAGTGTAGAGATCATTTATTTCTTTAGTTAAGTTTATTCCTAAGTTTTTAAATTTTTTGATGATTTTTGTATGTAATCATTCTTTTTCAAATAATTCATTAGTAGTGTATAGAAATTTTACTATTTTTGTTTGCTAATTTTCTGTTCTACATATTTACTTAATTCATTGATAGATCTAGGATTTTTGGTGTGGTCTTTAATAATTTTAACAATATAAAACCGTGCCCCCTGTAAATAGTGACCATTTTACCTCTTCCTTTCCTATTCTGATGCCTTTTATTCCTCCTTCTTGCCTGAATGCTCTGGCTAGGGTTTCAGTACTGTGTTGCATAGGGGTGGTGAGAGTAGGAAATCTTGTTTTTTCCTTAATTTAAAGAAAAAGCTATTAACCTTTCAGTGCTGAGTATAATGTTAGCAGTGTGCTCCTCATGTATGACCTTTACTATATTGAATTATATTCCTTTTATTGTTAATTTGTTAAGTTTTTTTTTAATCATAAATACATGTTGAGTTTTGTCAAATGCTTTTTCTGCATCTATTAAGATGATTTTTGTATCCTTTTCATGTGATATATCACATTTATTGATTTGTTTATGTGAACCAGCATTGTGTTACAGGAATAAATTCACTTCATCATGATGAATGGTTCTTTTAATGTGCTACTAAATTCAATTTACTAGTATTTTATTGAGAATTTTTACACCTAAACTCATCAGGGATACTGGCCTGTAGTTTTCTTTTCTTATACTCTCCTTTAATGGCTTTAGTATCACAGTAATTCTGGCCTCATAAGATGAATTTAGGAATGATCCATATCTTTTATTTTTTGGAAAATTTTGAGAAGAATTGTCATAGATTTTTATTTAAATATTTGGTAAAACATTTTAGTGAAGCCATCTGATCTTGAGATTTTTTTTTTCCAACTGGTAGTTTTTTGATTACTGATTCAATCTCCTTACTAATAATTGGTCTGTTCGACTTTTCTACTTGTTCTGGTATAGTCTTGGTTTATCATCTGTTTTAATAATTTTTCTATTTCTTCTAGGTTGTTCAGTTTGTTGGCATATAGTTCAGTCCAGTTCAGTCACTCAGTCATGTCCAACTCTTTGCGACTCCATGAATCACAGCATGCCAGGCCTCCCTGTCCATCACCAACTCCTGGAGATTACTCAGACTCATGTCCATCGAGTCGGTGATGCCATCCAGCCATCTCATCCTCTGTCATCCCCTCTCCTCCTGCCCCCAATCCCTCCCAGTATCAGGGTCTTTTCCAATGAGTCAACTCTTCGCATCAGGTGGCCAGAGTATTGGAGTTTCAGCTTCAGCATCAGTCCTTCCAATGAACACCCAGGACTGATCTTTAGGATGGACTGGTTGGATCTCCTTGCAGTCCAAGGGACTCTCAAGAGTCTTCTTCAACACCACAGTTCAAAAGCATCAATTTTTCGGTGCTCAGCTTTCTTCACAGTCCAACTCTCACATCCACACATGACCACTGGAAAAACCATAGCCTTGACTAGATGGACCTTTGTTGGCAAAGTAATGTCTCTGCTTTTTAATATGCTATCTAGGTTGGTCATAACTTTCCTTCCAAGGAGTAATCATATAGTTAGTCATAGTAAATTCTTAAAATCTTTCATATTTCTGTGCTGTCAGTTGAAATATCTCCTCTTTCATTTATAATTTTGTTAATTAAGGTCCACTCTCTTTTTTCCCTTGGTTAGTCTAGCTGAAGTTTTGTCAATTTTGTTTACCTTTTCAAAGAACCAACACTTAGTTTTGTTAATAACTAAACCATTTTTAAAGGTCATTTGTTTTAAAGGGGAGAAGACACTAGATCAGTATGTACAATGCCAGGAGTTTGGGGTTTGGTTTTGTTTTGTTTTTATTCTAGAGATATTATAGTTGTTCTGAATTTACTCACCCCTGGCTCATTTACATTATTAGTGTGAAAGTAAACATACACACACACACAATTAAAATAAAATCATAAATAAATATTTTTGAACTGTAAGACTTCTACTGCCTTACCTGTCCAATCTATTCTACATGTCATTTCTTACCTGATTCATTCTGTGATTAAGCAGGAAATGAGTTTTCCCTTTTCTTTCACTTGCCTCATCCTGTCAATGAGTCAACAAATCAAGCACACCTTGTCAGGCTCCCTTGCCAACAGAAAAACCAAGAAAAAGAAGTCATGATTATTTTCATCCACTGAAGTCATCAAGCTCTAGTAGTTGAAACTTAACAAAATTCTTCTAAAATCTGATTTTACAGTAGAGCACAAGCAACGCAATTAGCACCATGCAGCAAGTGTCAGACGGGTTGTCGTTCAGTCACTAAGTCAGGTCCAACTCTGCAACCCCATGGACTGCAGCACGCAAGGCCTCCCTGTCCATCACCATCTTCCGGAGTTCCTGGCCATTGAATCAGTAATGCCATCCAGCCATCCCATCCTCTGTCACCCTCTTCTCCTTCTGCCTTCAACCTTTCCCAGCATCAGGGTCTTTTCCGTAGCTGTTCATCAGAGGACAGGAAAGGTCTATCAAGATAGATGAGGTAAAGAGGAGAGGACAACATCAGAACCTGTAGTTCATGGATGTTGGCTCTCTAGCCATTACTACTAATAATTTCTGTTTGAGCCCTTTATGTCTGAGGTTCACTACAGGTTATCAACTTTATTAACATTTTCAAAAACTCAACTTTTGATTTTGTTAATTGTGTTTGCTATTTATCTGCTTTCAATTCCATCATTTTCCTATTTGTTTAATTTTTCTGTATCTACCCCCTTTAATTTTCTATTCTTTTTCAAACTTCTTATGGTGGAAGGTTTTCAAGCTTCATTAATTGAAATTTTCTTCATCTTAATACACATATAAAACTATAAATTTCTTACAAAACACTAATTTTTTATATTTTCCACAAATTTTGGTATATTTTATTTTCTTAAACATTCATATTAAATATTTTATAATAACTTGAGATTGTCTCACTTGTGGGTTTCTAAGATTTATATTGTTTAATTTTCTAATGTTTGATATTTTCCAGATATATTATTGTTACTGATTTCTAATTTAATTCTGTTGTGACAAGAGAACATATTCTAACAATTCAGTATTTCAGCATTCCTATGTATTTTCTTAAAGTCTTACAGCTCTATGTCTCACACTTAGTTTTTATTTGAGTTAATTTTCATATATGTTGCGAGAAAGGAGTCCAGCTTCATTCTTTTCATATACAAATTGAGTTTTCTCAGCATCATTTGCTGAAAAGACTTTTTTCTCATTATATAGTCTTGGAACTTTTTATTAAAAATCAATTGTTCAGTATTATTTTATTAACCTGTATTTCCATCCTGTCTTCATTAATACACTATCTTGACTACTGTTGCATTTTAGTAAATTTTGCTGTCAGGTTATTTGAGTCTTCCAACATTATTCTGATAATCTTCCAAGATTATTTTGAATCTCTTGTATTATTTGATAAGAATTGTATAGAATCTATGGACCAATTAAAGGAGGTACAGCATGATAACGATATTGTTATTCCTATCCATGGATATGGAATGTCTTTCCATTTATTTTGACCATAAATATTTTATTTTATCCCATTTATTTTGAGATATTCCAACTTTCTTTTGGTTAGAGTTTCCATGGAATATATGGCATATTTTTTCTTTCATTTTACTTTTAATTTATTTGTATGTTTAAATCTAAAGTATGTCTCTTACAGATAGCATATCTATATTTTATCCATTCTTTCAATCTCTGCTTTTTATATGGAATGCTTGATTCATTTACTTCTAATACTGATAGTACAGGATTTACATTTGCCATTTTGCTATTTGTTTACTACATACTATATACAGTAAACACTATATATCATCTAAATGCATTTACTGTATATCATACATAAACATTTGCTGTTATTGTTCCTCTTCTTCCATTACTGACTTATTTTGAGTTAAGTAAATATTTTCTCATTTACCATTTTAATTTCCTGTGTTTCTTTTACTGACATTTTTGGACTTCTGTTTTTAGTAATTTACTTGGGATTTATAATTAAAACCTTATGTTATAGACTATTTCATATTGATACCATGCTAATTTCAAATTTCAATTATGTAAAAAGATTTCCCAAAAGAGCTTGATCCAATAAATTTCTCATTCTATGGAGAGGGACTCCATATATGTTGTGGCTCATATATTCTGGGCTCTGGCAGTTCACTCCTGTACTTTAGGCTTCTCTTCCTACTTCTGTGTAGCCTCTGGGTCAGGCAGATGTAAGAGACTGGGGCCTTCTTAGGGCTCCCCAGGGCAAACACACAATTCTGCACATATGCATTATGTTGAAGATTTTCAGAGTCCCTGTGAACTTTCCATCCCTCAGACATTCCTTTTGTTTCTTACCAGCCTCTTTTTTGCTCCTACTGATACGACTCCTTCAGTCAGCTGCAGTGTTAAATACTTGTTTGTTTTTGGTGTGTGTGTGCATATGTTTATGTGTGGTTCTTGTTGCTATTAACACACTGAGTGAGTACTGATTCTAATCAAATAAGAACAAGTCTTACAAAAGAGTTTTATGTCAGACAGATCAAATGGTGACAGTTGGCTTTTGTGTGAGCTCCATACCCAGTTTGGCTCCTCCAGTGACCACAGGGATGCTGGTTTTTACAGCTACCATGCAGCCAGGAAGAAAAGACCTGAAATAGGACAAGATAACATGTAAAAAACTCCCTGTTCTCACTGAGATTCAGTCAGTTTTCTTGAGTAAATGCCCTTTTTGATTATTGCAAATCTTTAGTTAATTTCCTGGGTTCTGAAAAAGTTGAGTTTGACTACAGTTGACCCTTGAACAACATGAGTTTGTACTGTTGTGCTGGGTGCATGCTCAGTCTCTCAGCTGTGTCTGACTCCTTGCAACCCTATGGACTGTAGCCCACCAGGCTCCTCTGTCCACGGAATTTCCCAGACAATAATACTGGAGTGGGTTACCATGCCTTCCTCCAGGGGATCTTCCCAACCCTGGAATCCAACTCTCATCTTTTGCATCTCCTGCATTGGCAGGCAGATTCTTTACCACTAGTCCCACCTGGGAAGCCTGTTTGAACCTTAGGTTTCCACTTATACACAGATATTTTTCAATAGTAAACACTAGAATACTACAGGTTGGTTGAATCTGTGGATGCAGAGGAACCATGGATACAGAAGTCATGCATGGATTAATCCCTGCATTGTTCAAGGGTCAACTGTATCTTTTTGTCATAATTTTTTGCTCTTATTGAGTGGCAGATTTCATTATAGATGTGCTCTAGCTTGATAATTAAATCTTACATTCACTGTATATAGCTAGACTTTATACTCTACTTTACTTGAATAATTTATATATTTGAATTACTATCATATTGTATTTTTATTTACTCTCTTTTATTTATTCTCATTTCCTGCCTTATGTTGTTTTTTGTGTCCTGGAGTAAAATTTATACATGTTTTAATTATTATAAGTAATTATCTTAAATATTTAATGTGTACATTTGACTTTAAAGTATATTGTCAGTCATGATCCTTAACTTTCTTCAAATAACAGCAAGACCTCAGAATGCTACATCTCAGAATGCTACATTTCTGATTACTTAACTACCATTTTCCATGTATACTATTATTTCCATGTATACTATTTCCATGTATCCTCTTGGTTAACCTGCGATGCAGGAGACCCAGGTTCAGTCCCTGGGTTAGGAAGATCACCTGGAGAAGGGAATGACAATCCACTTTCTTGCCTGGAGAATTCCCAAGGACTGAGAAGCCTGGTGGTGAGCTATAGTTCATGGGGTCTCAAAGAGTCAGAAGTGACTAACACTTACTTTCTTACTTATCCTCTGGATTATTCATCTTCCAGAATAGTTAATATCATCATTCTTTCCTAGAGTCTGGGATAATTTAATTTTATATTTAACAACTAACTTCTTAATGCACAATTTTGTATCTTACTCCAAAATTATAAAATAGATTTCCATCCTTCATTCTGAAGTGCATTTTAGTACTTTATGGGTGAGTATCTGGAATTACTAAGACCTTCTTTATTGTGTGTAATGCCTTTATTTCCACCACACACAGTAATTCTTCGATTATAGCTTAGCTAGATATTATGTATAAATTGACAGCTATTTTCCTTCAGTGCTTTGGAGCTCTTTTTCTGCTACTTTTATCTTGTATTATTGTGTTGTGAACTCTGGTTTCAATCTAATTATTATTCCTTAGTAGGGAATATCTACTTTCTCTAGTTGCTTTCTTTTTGCTCTTGATTTTCTGCAATTTTTTCAACACTTTATCTAGAGGTTTATCTCTAATTTCCACAATATTTCAGCTTAGGTATGCATTTAGTTTAGTCCTTTAAAAATTATTGGCATGTTATCTGGTACCCATCGTCTTTATTTGCTCCTTTTCAAACTATTGTTAGACTACATATACTGAATGTTCTCATTCTATTCATTCTGTCTTTATCTTCACATATTATCTTTTTGTCTCTTTTGACTAAACTGTAGATAATTTCCTAAAATCTACCCTTATTTGTAACCATTCTGTCCTCATTCATGTATACATGTTATTTAACATATTCACTAATGTTTTAACATCTATGGCTATATTTGGTTTTGGTTATGGAAGTTCTAGCTCTGTCTCAAGCCATGTTAATTTTTGCCAGTAGTATTGATTTTCCTTATTGGATTTTTTTATCCTTTCTGTCTTTAAACTATTAAAATATAATTACTATCTAATTATGTGTGTATTTGTTTCATCTTTGCTGAAGTTCTTAGGATTGGACCTTTCTGTTTGTTGGGCTCACTTGCTCACATTCAAGTAAGATTTTTTTTTTTTTCTTTCTTTTTTTTTTTTTAATTTTTTTTTTTGTCATACATTGATATGAATCAGCCATAGATTTACATGTATTTTTTTCTGATATTCTCTACAATTTTGTTATTATATTGTCTACACCAGGGTTTTTTTTTTTTTTTTTTTTTTTTTTTTTTTTTTTTTTTTTTTTTTTTTTTTTTTTTTTTTTTTTTATTCCTGTGGTAACATCCCAAGACCTGGCCTTTGAAAAGTCCTTCAACTAGTTTTGTGTTTGCTTATACCAGACACACCAAAGTTCTCACTTTAATTTTGGAGAATATTGATGCCTAGTTAGCCTAAATGTATTCAGTCAACGTAAAACCACATTCTGTTGTTCATAGGATATGTCTTTTACATCCAGTACCCAGGCAGCTTATTAGCTTCCTGGACTAAGTGGTGGTGTCGTTTGACTGAGGGAACAACTCTCAATGTATTCCATATTGAAATGTGGTCACAGGAACAATTTCTGCCTAACAAGTACCTAGACCTTTTCTTCTTTCCTGGCTGCTAAACTGAAAGGTCAGTTTTCATTCCAATCCCAAAGAAAGGCAATGCCAAAGAATGCTCAAACTACCACAAAATTGTACTCATCTCACACACTAGCAAAGTAATGCTCAAAACTCTCCAAGCAAGACTTCGACAGTACGTGAACAATGAACTTTCAGATGTTGAAGCTGGTTTAGGAAAAGGCAGAGGAACCAGAGATCAAATTGCCAACATCTGTTGGATTATCAAAAAAGGAAGAAAGTTTCAAAAAAACATCTATTTCTGCTTTATTAACTATGCCAAAGATTTTGACTGTGTGTATCACCACAAACTGTGTAAAATTCTTAAAGAGATGGGGGGACAACAGAGGATGAGATGGTTGGATGGCATCACTGACTCAATGGACATGAGTTTGAGTAAACTCTGGGAGTTGGTGATGAACAGGGAGGCCTGGCTTGCTGCAGTCTATGGGTTTGCAAAGAGTCGTACACGACTGATCAACTGAACTGAACTGATCAGATCTTTTCTACCTCTTCTAAAGACCTCTATGACAATGTCAATTCACTTCTGATTTCTCTGATTTTCTCATCTGGGTCACCTGGAGATTTTCTGTTGTTATTTTTTTTACTATAATTTACTTAGTGCTTCTTGCTGTCTTAAGTGTATTTTTTAGTTGAGTCCACCAATTTTCATTCACTATATACTTTCCTAACATAATTTTTATTTTAATGATTGCAGGTGTATGGGGGGAATGGCTTAGATCAAAGTGAAAGTAACATTTGCAGAGATAGGTTCAGTTCAGTTCAGTCACTTCATTGTGTCCGACTCTTTGCGACCCCAAGGACTGCAGCATGCCAATCCTCCCTGTCCATTACCAACTCCCGGAGTTTACCCAAACTCATGTTAATTGAGTTGGTGATGCCATCCAACCATTTCATCCTCTGTCGTCCCCTTCTCCTCCTGCCCTCAATCTTTTCCAGCATCAGGGTCTTTTCCAATGAGTCAGCTCTTCATATCAGGTGGCCAAAGTATTGGAGTTTCAGCTTCAACATCAGTCCTTCCAATGAACACCCAGGACTGATCTCCTTTAGAATGGACTGGTTGGTTTGCCTTGCTGTCCGAGGGACTCTTGAAAGTCTTCTCCAACACCACAGTTCAAAAGCATCAATTCTTCGGCACTCAGCCTTCTTTATAGTCCAACTCTCACATTCATACAGGACTACTGGAAAAACCATAGCCTTGACTAGATGGACCTTTGTTGATAAAGTAATGTCTCTGCTTTTTAAAATGCTATCTAGGTTGATCATAACTTTCCTTCCAAGGAGTAAGCGTCTTTAAATTTCATGACTGCAATCACCATCTGCAGTGCTTTTGGAGCAAAAAAAAAAAAAAAAAGTCAGCCACTGTTTCCCCATCTATTTGCCATGAGGTGATGGGACCAGATGCCATGATCTTAGTTTTCTGAATGTTGAGCTTTAAGTCAACATTTTCACTCTCCTTTTCACTTTTATCAAGAGGCTCTTTAGTTCTTCTTGGCTTTCTGCCATAAGGGTGGTGTCAACTGCCTATCTAAGGTTATCGATATTTCTCCCAGATATCTTGATTCCATCTTATGCTTCTTCCAGCCTAGCGTTTCCCATGATGTACTCTGCATATAAGTTAAATAAGCAGGGTGACAATATACAGCCTTGATGTACTCCTTTTCCTATTTGGAACCAGCCTGTTATTCTCTGTCCAGTTCTAACTGTTGCTTCCTAACCTGCATACAGGTTTCTCAAGAGGCAGGTCAGGTGGTCTGGTATTCCCATCTCTTTCAGAGTTTTCCACAGTTTATTGTTATCCATGCAGTCAAAGGCTTTGGCATAGTCAATAAAGCAGAAGTAGATGTTTTTCTGGAACACTCTTGCTTTTTTGATGATCCAGCAGATGTTGGCAATTTGATCTCTGGTTCCTCTGCCTTTTCTAAAACCAGCTTGAACATCTGGAAGTTCATGGTTCAAGTATTGCTGAAGTCTGGCTTGGAGAATTTTGAGCATTACTTTACATAGTTTGAGCATCTTTGGCATTTCCTTTCTTTGGGATTGGAATGAAAACTGACCTTTTACAGTCTGTGGCCACTGCTGAGTTTCCAAATTTGCTGACATATTGAGTGCAACACTTTTACAGCATCATCTTTTAGGATTTGAAATAGCTCAACTGTAATTCCATCACCTCCACTAGGTTTGTTCATAGTGATGCTTCCTAAGGCCCACTTGACTTCGCATTCCAGGATGTCTGGTTCTAGATGAGTGACCACACCATCGTGATTATCTGGGTCATGAAGATCTTTTTTGTACAGTTCTTCTGTGTATTCTTGCAACCTCTTCTTAATATCTTCTGCTACTGTTAGGTCCATACCATTTCTTTCCTTTATTGAGCCTATTTTTGCATGAAATGTTCCCTTGGTATCTCTAATTTTCTTGAAGAGATCTCTAGCTTTCCCCATTGTATTGTTTTCCTCTATTTCTTTGCATTGATTGCTGAGGAAGGCTTTTTTATCTCTCCTTGCTATTCTTTGGAACTCTGCATTCAGATGCTTTTATCCTTCCTTTTCTCCTTTGCTTTTCACTTCTCTTCTTTTCACAGATATTTGTAAGCCTTTCAGTATCATGGTAATCCAAGTCTATGCTCTGTCCAGTAACATTGAAGAAGCTGAGGTTGAATGGTTCTATGAAGACCTACAAGATCTTTTAGAACACCCAAAAAGATGTCTTTTTCATTATAGGGGGCTGAAATTCCAAAGTAGGAAATCAAGAAACACCTGGAGTAACAGGCAAATTTGGCCTTGGAGTACAGAATGATACAGGTTGAAGGCTAATAGAGTTTTGCCAAGCAAACGCAGTGGTCATAGCAAACACCCTCTTCCAACAACACAAGAGAAGACTCTACACATGGACATCACCAGATGGCCACCACCTAAATCAGATTAATTATATTTTTTGCAGCCAAAGATGGAGAAGCTCTGTACATTCAGCAAAAACAAGACTCGGTGCAGACTGTGGCTCAGATCATGAACTCCTTATTGCCAAATTCAGAGTTAAATTGAAGAAAGTGTGGGAAACCACTAGACCAATCAGGTATGACCTAAATCAAATCCCTTATGATTACACAGTGGAAGTGAGAAATAGATTTAAGGGACTAGACCTTGATGAACTAGGATGGAGGTTCGTAACATTGTACAGTAGACAAGGATCAAGACAATCCCCAAGAAAAAGAAATGCAAAAAGGCAGAGATAAATATTATTCCTCAATATTAATTAAAGGTTAAATAATTTCTCAAAGTTACATCTTTTTTGCAGTTTACGTTCAAGATGATAAGTTTGTTATTTTCTGTGTCCTCTGGTACTTAAGAGAGAAAAAATAAAGGCATATGTTCCCAGATTTTAGCCAAATTTCTTAACAGCCAATTTAATCATACTTTATCTGTTCTTTTTATTTCCTGGACTTGAAATAATGCACTGCTTTGCTGGCAGCATGACAAATGAGGATCGACTGAAGCAGTGTATCCATTATTAAATTAACTCTCATCAGTAATCAGCTTCTACAAACACTCCTGGGAGAATAAAAGTTGTAAAAGTTGACATGTAGTCCAAAAAACCCCCAAACAGATGTAAAAGACCTTTAAAAAATATACTATTTTGGTCAATAACAGTTTAATAGGATTGTTAAGAAGGTGCTGTCCTCAAGTTTCTAGGCTGCCAGTAGACATCAAAGGCATTTTTGAAAGCCTTTTTATCTTTTTTCTGTACCTGCTATTTCAAAGAATCATATGGTTCATTCTCATGTCCTTGCACTATTTTTATCCTAGCAGGGAATGTCCTTCAAAGATAATACAAGCCCCACCTCTATGAGATGGAGTAATAAGAGGCATGTTTTTCTTTTTGTAGCACAGAGGAAAAGTTCAGATGAATTCAAGCATACGTAGGTGGCAAGCTCTTCACATAATATCCAGAGCAGGAAATTACAAATAAGTGTAGTGAGGTTGCAGAGTCTACATGGGCATTTAGTAAGGTAATCTCAATTAAAGGAAAACACTTAGTAAAGGGCTTAGACATTTTCCATAGAGATTTTCAACAGAGCAACAGTTTTGTATCAAGATTTGTGAATATGGTTTATGATTAAAAATAATTATGTATAACACAGTACAGTATATCTCCTATTGATAATGGAGAAAGACTCACCAGGCAAATTTGAAATTGAGTTTTGGGTATCTTATATTAAGCATGTTGTTGTTCAGTTGTTAAGTCGTGTCCAACTCTGCAACCACATGGACTGTAGCACAGCGGGCTTCCCTGTCCTTCACTGTCTCCTGGAGTTTGTTCAACTTTTGTCCATGGAGTCAGTGAAGCCATCCAACCATCTCATCCTCTGTTGCCCCTTTCTCCTCCTGCCCTGAATCTTTGCCAGCATCAGGTTTTTTCCCAGTGAATCAACTGTTTGCATCAGGTAGCCAAAGGATTGGAACTTCAGCCCTTTTAATGAATGTTAGGTATGCTTATACTTAAACTCAGTTAAAAATACCAGCTCTATTACCCAGGAATTATTATTAGTTCCTCAAAACATGAAGAAAGAAAGAATGTTCTCCTATAGCTATAATATGCAATAATACAGTGGTCATAAAAATACATTAATGTGCTGCACCTGCAGGCAAAATCCTGCCCATATTGATGGAGCTGGCATGTTTATGGACTGGGAAAGAGGCAATTCCTTAAGTATTCTTTCAGTGGCCATATCTCAAGTTGATTTTATTAATAGTCTTACTGTAAACTGATTATTTATGCCCCCTCAAAATTTACACATTACAGCTTACCTACCAATATGATGGGGTTTGGAGGCAGAGCTTTGGGAGGTTATTAGGTCATGAATGTGAAACTCTCATGTTTGAGACTTGTGTCCTTATAAAATAGACCTCAAGAGCTTTATTCTTCCTCCCAGAATGTGAGGACATACACAATTAAAAGATTTAAACAACTAAAATGAATGCAAATGCTGGGATCTGGCCAAAATGCTATTGAGACAACAGGTACTCAACAAGAAATAGAGTTCAACATGGAATAGGAGGGGAGCAGTAATAAGTACAAACAAAATCTTTTCTTGTTTATACCACATTGCATTGAGATTCCTCATTAAACATAAACTTATGCTAAAAGGTGATAGAGAAATCAGTAGTTTTAGACATCAACATGTGATCCTAAATAGGTGTGGAATTCAAGAAAACAGAGTTTGTTTTATTTCTTTAACTGGATATTACTATAAGCAAAATATGCTTCACTCTGCTGTAAATGTGTCATTTAATTTATTAATATTCTTTCCTGCTTCACCAGTCAAAATCATATTTCATGATCCTTCCTCTATTTCCTTTCCAAAATACTTGTTTTCACTACAATACAATAAAGCAAAAAAAAAAAAAAAAATTCTCAAGTGATTTATGGAATCAGTCTCAGCATTTTATTTTAATTATTTTTTTTTCCACCTTGGATATAAATAAAGATTTTAATGGATTTTTTTTTGGCTTGTGAATCAAAGGAAGGACTCAACTAGAAGGACTTTAGATTTTACTATAAAAAAATCCAAAAGCCAGTTTAAAAGTCAGAGTTGGTCACTTGTTTATTTAGTCACTGAATAGATTTTTATTCATAAAGCACCTGTGGTATCTTTAGTGAAGGAGAAGAAGATGTCTAACAAATTACCATAAGTTAGCAACTTAAAACTGCATAAATTTAAAATTTTCCTGGCCTAGGCTTCCACCAGCTGAGGTCAAGGTTTTGATCAGGGCTGTGAAGGCAATTACACCCCACTCCAGTACTCTTGCCTGGAAAATCCTATGGACTGGGGAGCCTGGTAGCTGCAGTCCATGGGATCTCGAAGAGTTGGACAGGACTGAGCGACTTCACTTTCACTTTTCACTTTCATGCATTGGAGAAGGAAATGGCAACCCACTCCAGTGTTCTTGCCTGGAGAATCCCAGGGACGGAGGAGCCTGTTGGGCTGCCGTCTATGGGGTCGCACAGAGTCGGACACGACTGAAGTGACTTAGTGGCGGCGGCGGAGGTGTTCTTATCTGGGGCTCAGAGTCCTCTTCTAAATTCACTTCTCGTCATCAGGATTCAGCTCCTTGGAATTGTCGAACTTTGCGTTCCATCTTCTTGCTGGCTCTTGCTGGAGTCAGTCTTAGCTCTGAGAAGCTGCCCTCAGGTCCTAACCACAAGACCCCCTCCTCCTACAGCGTACGTATTAGTCACTCAGTCATGTCCAACTCTTTGTGACCCCATGAAATGTAGCCCACCAGGCTCCTCCGG
Organism: Cervus canadensis; assembly: GCF_019320065.1. Classification (NCBI taxonomy): domain Eukaryota; kingdom Metazoa; phylum Chordata; class Mammalia; order Artiodactyla; family Cervidae; genus Cervus; species Cervus canadensis. The sequence goes on from NC_057393.1 coordinate 81,941,862, forward strand.
CCCATGGGATCTCCCAGCAAGAATATACTGGTGAAGTCGCTCAGTCGTGTCCGACTCTTTGTGACCCCATGAAATGTAGCCTACCAGGCTCCTCCATCCATGGGATTCTCCAGGCAAGAATACTGGAGTGGGTTGCCATTTCCTTCTCCAGGGGGTCTTCCGGATTGCGGGGATTGCAGGGAGACACTTTACCCTCTGAGCCACCTTAAGGGACTTCCTTAAGGAATAGGTTGCTATTTCCTTCTCCAGAGGATCTTTCTAACACAGGGATCCAACCCCCCCCCCCTCCGCCCCCCCCTCCCCCGCCCCCTCCGCCGTGTCCTGCATTTCAGGCAGATTCTTTACCATCTGAGCCACCAGGGAACCTACTCCTGCAGTAGGACAGCTCATTTTTCAAGGCCAACAAGAGAAACTCTTTCTTTACAAATTTATCTCTGCAGTCTGCTAAGCCAGTCTTATGTAATTCAACCTAATAGAGTGATTGCTCCATGTTCATAGGCCCCACTCACACTGGGAGGGAATTATACAAAATGTATACACCAGGAGCCAGAATCTTAGAAGTCATCTCAGAATTTCTACAAGGACACCAACTCTCAAAGATCTTTTCCAAGAAGGAAAGAAGATGTATTTCCAAATAGCTATGATACGGAATTCAGCCCCTCTGTTGATCTATCCTCCTACATTTTCAAATAGAACATCTGAATATTAGGATTAGATATTTAAAATCGATTTCTATATAGTAAATGTACTATAATAGAGTTGGAGTTGACATATCTAATTAGCATACCACTTTTTCAAGCTGAAAAAAAAATCAGGTGATTGTATATAGTTTGCAAATATGATGTATAGATTTTGGAGAACTGTTTTTCTTTTCCGACCTCTGTATTTGTGCTGAGTTGCTTCAGTTGTGCCCAACTTTTTGCAACCCCATGGACTGTAGCTTGCCAGGCTCCTCTGTCCATGGGCTTCTCCAGGCAAGAATCCTGGAATGGGTTGCCATGCCCCCCTCTAGGGGATCTTACAGACCCAGGGATCTAACTCCCGTCTCTTACATCTCCTGCATTGGCCATCAGATTCTTTACCACTAGTGACACTTGGGATGCTCATCTGACCCATTCTGAACATCTTCTCTTGTACTCCATTGCATTCATTGCTATACTTATAATGACTCATAGGAATGCCTTAGGTTGGTATGTCATCACACTGATTTTTCCTATTAAACAAACAGTAAGCTTTTTCCTCTCAAATGTTACCATTTTTGATAATATGATTGATATTTTGTGTTTACATATGCTACATATGAAATACAATTTTATCTTATAATTTAAGTATTCACTCAGATATATTTTATTTTGTGGATATTTATATGCATTGATAAATTGCTTCACAAAGTACAGTACCAATTAGAGCCCTAGTTTTTGTTTAAGAGAACTAATAAATTGTTATTTAAGCTTGAAAAAACTACACTGAAATTTATTTTATTTTGTAAACATTAAAAATGTTTGAATGCTCAGTCCTATAGAAGCATTGAAAGACAACTAGGAATTCATCAGAGTAAATGTCTGAATTTTACAGATGAAAAAGCTGAATTCTCTAGAGGTTTCTTTGAGGCTGTTCTAGGTCACAAAGCTAATAATTGTCAGAAATGGATGAAAAACAGCTCTCATATTCAGCACAATCCTTTTGCATTGTAGATGTGCTTCTTAGAATTTGGTGGCTTTCAGATGATTTCCTTGGGGACTATGAAAAAATAAATTAAGAGGCCCACTTTTGTTGTTTCTGAATCAATCTATTTTTATTCTGTAAAAGCACTCATTTTATTCTGACACAGACTATTTGGGAGGCTATCGTACTCAGCAAACTACTAACAAATTTGTTATATATATAAAGAAATTTTTTAAAAGATACAAGAGAAAAAAAATATGAACATTTGGAGCCTGCCTTTGGTTTAAGCTGAGAGTTAACTTCAATGTTTTTGTTTTCCCTAATGAATCTGAGACAGACTCAATATACTTATTTATTGTTCTTGTCTTTAAAAGCAATACAATTCCTAGTTTTGTGAGAAATTTTATGAGAAATGTAAAGATCACGTCAGTTATAAAACATTTCGGCACCATAAAAAGATATAAAGTGAAAAAAAACCTTTCCCTATCACTCCAAGGACACTTCCCAAAGATAACTTCAGGGAATGGAGTATCCATTTTTTTTCTTCTAGGCAATATTTTTAAGTGTTTAAGCATAAATCTATGAGTGAATTTTTCTTATGTGAATGTCAATATATATTGACATTATATGAACTGTTCTGCAATTTCCTTTTTCCACTTAATATTTCAGGCTTCATTCCAGTATCACAGGTCTATATTTTAAATGGTTGCATAGCATCTTATTAAAAGCTACATCAATACTTTCTTAATCAATGCCCTACAAACATACTCACGCATTTGTCCTACTTTTGTGCTATTACAAACAATGCTTTAGTGAACGTCACTTTGGACATGTACTGTTTTGTCTTGCTATGGCTATTTTTTTTTAAGGTAGACTGCCTATAGATCAAAATATATTTTCATTTAAAATTTCCATTAAAAAGACCTTTACTTTCAGTAGAATTTAAGAGTATATTTTTTTTCATCTTTACTAGTACAGAATACTGTCAATCTCTTCAATATTTATCATTATAGTAGATAAAATGTAACATCATAGTAATACATAATACATATGCAGTGCTTACTGTGGCTAAATGTCTCATGAATGCTTAAGAAGTTTAACTTAATTAATTCTGGAAGCAATCTATGAATTGCTACTATCCTCATTCTTCAGATGAGGAAATTGAGGCACAGAAAGGTTAAATGATGGGTCTGAGGCCACAAAACCAGCCAGGTTTTAGAGTTGAGATTTGTACATAGATTGTCTGATTGTGTAACTCTAGAGTTCTTGTTTTTAAAAGGAGCACTCAACTACTTCGGGTTTCATAAATTTTAGGGTAATGTTTAATATTCTGCAAGTTTTAAAGATTCAATAAGTATAAGCTTATTTATCAAATTTTGTATTTAAAATTCTAGGTCATGTCCTTGCCCAGTAAGCTCCTATTATTTATGAGTTATTTGTAAAAAATGAAATTAGAAAATATATTTCCATTGTATTATATCTCTTTTTCAGGTCATTTAAGCTAATTTTCTGCAATACAGTCATTTTAATCTTATTTAATCAGTCTTTCTATTTGGGTATCTGGGTATGGCCTAACATTATAAATATACTCATTTATATATTAAGTTAATATTTTCAGAATAATTTCTAATTTGATTATAAGTAAACATTAAAAGACATGTTTATGTATTTTGATTTCTATCAAATTTATTTTGGTAATTCTTTTTAAATGTGTTACAAAAGGTTATTATGCCAAATATTAGTGTTGTTATGGCCAAAAAGAGAATTTGATGTAAAGTGAGTAATATTTTAATAGCAAATTCAATACAAATTTTATCTACTTTAATTTAACCATGTAAGATATATTATTGGGAATAAAAATGTTAGAAGAAAATATACAAACATCATCATAACTTAGAGTGATAGAATCATGGACTGTTTTTACTTTTTTCTTTTCTCCCACAAACCATCTCTACTACTTTAAAATTCTCTTCATTTTTTGTCAATTAATTTTACACTATAATATAGGCCCAGAAAAAAAAAAGAAATTATTTTCCTTAGCTTGTAGTAAATGCCATAGAAATATATGTACTTATTCTCTATTGCACGAATCTAAAATAACTAGTTTTTTCTTAAAATGTCTGGGATATGAGGAATAGTGTTACATAATTTTCTTGTTGCTTTTCTGTATTCCCTTAAATTAAAAGTCTGGTCATGCATATTTTTAAAAAAAATTTTTTTTTCATGCATATTTTTTAAAGATGAAACATAATTTCCTGAGAAGGAAAACATAGCTCATTAATAAATTATAATTTAAGGTAATATAAGAGCTGTATGCCAGAGTGTGAATGCAGCAGATCTGGCTTCCAAGTTGAGACCCAAGCAGATGGTGTATAAAGACAGTATGTCCGCCTTGACATGAGCTGGTCCGCACCACACATACAAGTGAAGGAGGGAACTTAGCAATGATAAGGCATAGTGTGACTTTCCAGTGTCCCTGAATACCATGTTCGGGAAGACCATATTTATTGTGAAGTAGGAAGAGGCCTTCCCATTCTCAAAGCTGAAACTCTATTGAAAGTGAGGAGTATTGTTCTTAGAGATCAGTCTTAAAGACTGTAAGGGTCTTCAAATATTTGGTAAGGCAGCATCATTTTAAAATGTTTTACACATTTACAAAAAGGCTTTCCTTTTTACTTCCCTTTATTTTATAACTCCATTTTTGTAGGTTCAAACAACTCTTTCCTCATCTATAAAACTCTGTGTGTGTTTATAGGTATGTGTTCTACTCTACATTTTTTAGTGTTTTTTCTTATGTGGCCTTATTAATTTTTTCCCTGTGGATCATTGACTCTTATTATTAAGTAGGATACCTATACCTGTGTTATGATGAGAATAAAGATAAAAAAAATTTAGTGAAACAAAGCAAACCAAATATTAGAGCAACCACTGCCATTGTATTTTTCCATTTAAGTTTTTCACATTTGACTGAATAGTTAGAAGTTCTTTTATAATCTATATAAATTTCTTCTATCACTGGAAAGAACCATAAGACTTTGGATTCACCTGTTTTACATGAAAAATACTTGGACTATAGAAACCAAATCTCCTGGCTTTAAACTAATCCATGTCAACATGATAGCAAATGTTCAAGGACAGCAAAATAGCAGCTGCTTATTTGGCCAAGACAGCGAAAAACATTGCAGATTTCAAATCCCTCACATATGTCTTCCTTCATTAAAATGTAGCTGCTTTGAGTCTTAAGTCCCATGGTACTCTGTGCCTCAGTCATTTAAGTCAACTTGACATCTGCTGTGCCCTCTTGGTATAATGGGATTCGCTCATGTGGAAAGTAAGCAGCCAGAATGAGAGCCTAATATTTTCCTGCCCAACCTACAGGGCAGAAATGCCTCCCAATCTTAGAATATACCCTTCCCAAAGGCTTATGGAAATATGCAAACCTACAAGTTAGATGAGTCAAATTGCGATTTTTCCACGAGTATGTCATATCTTGAAACTATACTCCATAACAAACATTTTTAAGATTTTTTCTTCTCTTACCCAGTACAGTACAGTGTTAATCACTCAGTCGAGTCTGACTCTTTGCAACCCCATGGTCTGTAGCCCATCAGCCTCTTCCATCTATGGAATTCTCCAGGCAAGAATACTGTAATGGGTAACCATTTCCTCTCTTACCCAAATTCACTGAAAATAGTGAGAAGTGGGAAAAAAATCAGAAATAAGCAGAAACCATCTAACAGACAGATGTTTCACAGCCAGATTAACTAAAGCACACTTGTAGACTAGTTAAATAAACCACAGAGCATTTGACAGTCTGAGTCCTTTACCTTGATGGAGTTATTCATTCCAATAGGTAGTAATATGGACTTTGGCTTAAACGTTTCCTTGCCGACAATGATTATCTCAGTTATTAGTCAATATTATTGCTTGCTTTTCTTTGAAGTCTGGACATTATCAGTTCTTATGGATTCTTCATTGAAAAGGCAGAGAATGCAAACTTAGATGAAACCAAAAGTCTACAGGATGGAGCAAATGTTTTGAAAAACAGAGGAATCAATGGTAAATGACTGACTATGCAAGATGCCTTCTATGTGATATATAGCTTGTATATGATCCAACCCTAATATCTGGGAGGTTGTAACACTTAATAATTAAAATCTTCTCAGTCCAAGTTGCTACACATATCTATTTATAGTTGTAGTATGGCTAGTGAGACCAGAAGGTGCCCAAAAGGATCACTTGGGTTCTGCAGATATTTCTCTCTGTCCTTATTGTGTAAAAACAGCTTTGTTATCTTCTGATATGGGTCAGTTATATGTGAAAATATGGCATTTTCTCTTTTCACCTCCTGGTTCTTGAACATAAGATTTTGAACGTTTCCTAAGGGCAACCCTACCAATTCAGTGGGAGTCTTGTTACGTCCCCTAGCAAGAGTGTCCTCCCTTTGGAGGCCGGGGCTTATAAATCTTCAGAGATTAGAGTTGCAAGCCCGAGAAAGACTAAATGTACCAGTAGGTCATTCGGAAGGATTGTCAGCATAGCCACTCCTGCTTCATCTCCTTGGTTCCTGAACCTACCTATTCTTATTGAAAAAAGAAAAGCATCACACAATGCTCTTTAAATTGAAAAGTCACTCTGTCCTAAACTTTGGTATCTCTTGCTTTCAACATGATTCCTCCAGGCTGGCACTTCATTATTCTAAGAAATGGGTACACAAGATGATCTTTTGTTCATATGGTCATAGGCTTGGTGCTACGCCTCCTTTTCTAGTCAGATTCCATGTCTACAGATCAGTCACTCCATGAGTCCCTGCATTATGGTGATGGCTGATGCTCTGCAGGCAGCAAAGGTGACTCCATACCAGAAAAAAAGTGTCTATATTTGTGAAGATAAATCACCAGTACTTTTAGGAGCGAAAAGATTGGCTGTATTCAATTTGATAGCAAGTTGCTGGTTGGTTTTCTTGAAGAACAGCACCTTATCAAGGGTCCAGAGTTGGTTTCATTGCTGAAAAGTTGCACACTCAGGAGCAGCAGTATCTATTTTTGATAAGCAGGTTATATCTATTAAGTTCATGCATAAGTTTTCTTTCTACTTTCACTGCTTTCACTCTGTTCATGTGATTATCTTGTCAATTATGGAGAGTCCTGTAATGGAATTTGGCTAGTGTCATTGGCTGAACCATTTCTTCTTTGGTATTTCAATGTTTTACTGTGAGGGACCCTGGGTTTTAATAATATATGACAGAAGCATCTTTACACTATATGCCCATTCTCTTATGTCCATTCACAAGCCTTTTCCACACATCTCCTTGTTTCTAATGCAACTGCCCTATTTTTTTTTCCAGTGCATTGGCTATGTGAATTTTTATTTCATGTAGGTGATGAACAGCACTTTTCCTGGATGCCTATCTCCTTCACCCTATGGACACTGTGCTTTATCCATCATTTCCACCACTCTCCCATTCCAAGGTCCCTTAGATGGTAATGGTAGTTGAGGCCACTTAACTTCTGTTGTTGAAATTCCTCTATTATTTTTGGGCTCCATCATTCCCATGGTCATTAATGAGCTTAGATTTATGTCTAAGATTGTAGCTTGAGGAATTAGAGACACAGTTACTTACTGGATTTAATATTGAAAAATGATAACCTCAATTTTATTTTTCTTCCATACACTAAATCATAGTTTTCCATTAGTAAAAGTAAAGTGCATATCCTGTCATGTTTTCTACAAGTAAAATTATAAAGTCTTATGACTTGAAGAGTCCTCAGGAGACCTATTTTCTCTATTTTACTTCCATGGGTTCTGTGGTTCTGAATCTTTTCCATGTAATGGCACACAAAGAAAATGAGAACATTCTAAAGAGATTGAATATAGTAGATGGAAAAGGCTGTTCACGACCTGATGTTACAGAATCATAGTTCTGATTCCACAGGTCCTGCTCAGCTGCACTGACAGGGAATCAGTAAGTGGATACATATAATGTATACACATGTCACGGCTCACATGTCATGGCACTGGTGATTGAGAAACTGTGCTCAACAAGACGATATCAGTCATTTCACAAACATCAGGTAACACATTTTAAGACTATCCCAACATTTGTTTTCAACTTTTTAACACAGAAAAATTTCCCTTAATTTTTTAAGTTTATTTATGTTAATTGAAGGATGATTGATTTACAATATTGTGTTGGTTTCTGCCATACATCAACATGAATCAATCTTAGGCATACTTATATCTCCTCCTTCTTAAACATCCCTCCCACCTCCCATTCCATCCCACCCATCTAGGCTATCACAGAGACCAGGTTTGAGTTCCCTGAATAACACAGCAAATTCTCACCAGCTATCTATTTTACACATGGTAGTGTATGTACTTCCACACTACTCTCTCCATTGTCCCACCCTCTCCCTCCCCCACTGCCCATGTCTATAAGTCTGTTCTCTACATCTGTGTCTCCACTGCTGCCCTGAAAATAGGTTCATAAGTACCATCTTTCTCGTTTCCATATATATGAATTAAAATACAGTATTTGTTTTTCTTTCTGACTTACTTTGTATAATAGACTCTAGGTTCATCCACCTCATTAGCACTGACTGAAATATGCTCCTTTTTATGGCTGAGTAATATCCCATTGTATTTATGTATCACAGTTTCTTTATCCATTCATCTGTCAATGGACAACTAGGTTTCTTCTATGTCCTAGCTATTGTAAATCATGCTGCAACGATCATTGGGGGTACACATGTCCTTTTCACTCTTGGTTTCCTCAGGGTATATGCCCAGTAGTAGGATTGTATCCCAATGTTATTAATTCAATAAGCATCTATGTAGTCGGCACTTTCATACCCTGGACAGTGACAGCAATGCTGCAGAGAACCTCAGTTCAGTTCAGTTCAGTCGCTCAGTCGTGTCCAACTCATTGTGACCCCATGAACCGCAGCACGCCAGGCCTCCCTGTCCATCACCAACTCCCCGAGTTTACTCAAACTCATGCCCATCGAGTCAGTGATGCGATCCAACCATCTCATCCTCCGTCATCCCCTTCTTCTCTTGCCCCGAGTCCCTCCCAGCATCAGGGTCTTTTCCAATGAGTCAACTCTTCACATGAAGTGGCCAAAGTATTGGAGTTTCAGCTTCAACATCAGTCCTTCCAATGAACACCCAGGACTGATCTCCTTTAGGATGGACTGGTTGGATCTCCTTGCAGCCCAAGGGACTCTCAAGAGTCTTCTCCAACACCACAGTTCAAAAGCATCAATTCTTCTGTGCTCAGCTTTCTTCACAGTCCAACACTCACATCCATACATGACCACTGGAAAAACCACAGCCATGACTAGACGGACCTTTGTGGGCAAAGTAATGTCTCTGCTTTTTAATATGCTATCTAGGTTGGCCATAACTTTCCTTCTAAGGAATAAGCGTCTTTTAATTTCATGGTTGCAATCACCATCTGCAGTGATTTTGGAGCCCCCCCAAAAATAAAGTCTGATACTGTTTCCACTGTTTCCCCATCTATTTCCCATGAAGTGATGGGACCAGATGCCATGAGCTTAGTTTTCTGAATGTTGAGCTTTAAGTCAACTTTTTCACTCTCCTCTTTCACTTTCATCAAGAGACTTTTTAGTTCTTCTTCACTTTCTGCCATAAGGATGGTGTCATCTGCATATCTGAGGTTACTGATATTTCTCCCAGCAATCTTGATTCCATCTAGTGCTTCTTCCAGGACAGCGTTTCTCATGATGTACTCTGCATATAAGTTAAATAAGCAGTGAACCTATCTATGTCCAATTGTCTGGATCTCCCTGATGACCTCATCTTTTTCCAGCTCCTGGGAAGTTTAGCAGTTCGCAGCTCACAGATGAGTCTGTCTTCAGGGAATTGCCCTCAGCACAAGGGGGATACCTTACTCATAGTTAAGTCACTCCTTCCGTAGGGGCAACTCAAATAAAGTGTTCAATAAGGGAAGAGGCTAGGATGCTATCAACTTGTGCCGGCAATGAAGAGTCCTCCTGGCTCCAGGGCTCTCTGGGGGATCAGCAGAGGGCTCTGTTACAACTGCTGCCTGGTTCAACATCTCCCTCTGCTTAGTCTCACTCCCCTCCCCAACAAAGCTTTAAATGAGGAGCATCTCTGTTTCAGTGTCTGTTTCCATCTTGGGCTCATTCCCCAAGAAACAAAAATGAGTAAGTCTTAGTGACGCCCAGGGAGTTTAGAATACAGAGGAGGGAGTAGCATGCAAAGTCAATATTATCAGCATGAAGGATGCCATAGTGAATGTGTAAATGAGATATATTGAAGCTCAAGATTTGAAAATACTCTGATGCTCAGAAAGATTGGAGGAAGTAGGATAAGGGCATGATAAAGGATGAGATGGTTGGATGGCATCACCGACTCTATGGACATGAGTCTGAGCAAGTTCCAGGAGTGGTGAAGGACAGGTAAGCCTGGCGTGCTGCAGTCATGGGGTCGCAAAGAACGAGACATGGCTGAGTGACTGAACTAACTGAACTAATAGATTTTAGCCTGCCAGGCTCCTTTGTCCACTAGATTCTCCAGTCAAGGGTACTGGAATAGATTTCCATTCCTTCCTCCAGGGGGTTCTCCCAACCCAGGGATCAAATTAGTGCCTCTTATGTCTCCTACATTGGCAGGCAGTTTTTTTTACCACTAGCTCCACCTAGGACACCCAGGGTATGACAGTGCAAGCTAAATATATATATATTCAAAGATGGTAATGATAATCTTGTATTCGAGACAGCAAGAGAGACACAGATGTATTGAACAGTCTTTTGAACTCTGTGGGAGAGGGAGAGGGTGGGATGATATAGGAGAATGGCATTGAAACATGTAAATTATCACATGTGAAATGAATCACCAGTCCAGGTTCAATGCATGATACAGGATGCTCGGGGCTGGTGCACTGGGATGACCCAGAGGGATGGGAAAGGAGGGAGTTGGGAGGGGGGTTCAGGATGGGGAACACATGTGCACCCATGGCTGATTCAAGTCAATGTATGGCAACAACCAATACAATGTTGTAAAGTAAAATAAATACATAATTTAACAAAATACTCAATGAATCAATGAGGTTGGGATAGTCTTAAAATTTATCATTTTATTATTTATCATTTAAGTCACATTATAATTTTAAGGGAAAGTCTGATGATATAATAGATGTTGGTGGTTAGTCTTAAATAATAAAGAAAGTGAAAGTGTGAGTTGCTTAGTTGTGTCAGACTCTTTGCCATCCTGTTGACTGTACCCCGCCACGCTACTCAGTCCATGGGATTCTCCAGGCAAGAATACTGGAGTGGCTTGCCATTTCCTTCTCCAGGGATCTTCTTGACCCAGATATTGAACCTGATTGTAGGAAGATTATTTACCATCTGAGCCACCAGGGAATCCCTGAATAATAAATAGGACTTCAATAGACAGAAAGTGGTAAAAGCCCATTTCAGGCATTGAGTACAATATATTTAAAATCCCAATCCTATGTATTTTCAGAGAGATATTGTAGTTTGGTATTACTGCATCGAGGAGATGAAACTGGTATGGAGGTAAGGGCTAGACTGGAAATATGAGCCTATCATGTCAATTTACACACCAGAAGTTTTTTTTAGAATTATTTCCATCACAAACTTTTAAAGTATGTATTAAATGAGTTACAGTATTAGTCAAAGTAATTGTTTTCTGTAGTAGCACAGAGTTCTCAGAATGAATTGGCTTAAGTGAGTTTGAAATGCTTCCTTCTCAGTATCAGTTCAAGATCAGTGGTACAGACTGGCAAGATGTTTGGCCTTTCAAGACACAGGTTCCTTGTGCTCCATAGAGCACAAATTTTTGCTCTGCTTTCCTCTAATTTATATACTAGAAGCTAGGACACTGCCATGTCTGTGATCTAGCATAGGAAAGTGAGAGGGTAACAGGCAGGAAGGCCAGGGGTCTCCAAACGGAGGAAATAGGCTGCAAGTGCCAGACATTTTTATCTCTCTTAAGCGGCAGGAGGAAACAAACTAGAATTTTTTTTTTCCTTCTCTATATAAATTTAAAAGGAGGTTTCTCTTAGAATGCTGTGTTGCTATGACACCTGGTTTCACCTGAAGCTAACTATTCTCAAAACCTTGAGTTAGCCAATACATTTTTTTTCTTATGGAAATGTTTGTCCTAAGCTATCTTAATGTACCCCAGACTCTGTCTTCAAGTTGGTTCTGCCAAATGGCTCAAACTACTTGACAAACCAGTATGTTATACTCAGATATTGTTCCCCTAATCTATATAAATGAAACTATTTGTGTGGTAATCTGCCCTTCTACAAGATTCAAGTCAACTGTTTTATGGCCTGGGATGAATTATCTTAAACACATTCCTTTCTTTTCATTAACAGACTGCGAGTGACTATATAACAGGCAGCCGAAGACTAGCAGGGGGTACTCTTTCTGCCCCCTTCTGATGCCTATGTCAGAAGCTTTCTCTATCTCCTTTATACTTTAATAAAACTTTACTACACAAAAGCTCTGAGCGATCCAGCCTCGTCTCTGGCCCCGGATTGACTTTGTCTCCTTCGGAAGCCAAGAATCCCAACTTCTTATTGTTCAGCAACAACCTTTCATCTTGGGGGCTCGTCCAGGATTCTTCAGGGCAAGGTAAGGATGCTTGGAGCTCTAGTTCTTTGTTCTCCTAGCGAACACGTTTTCCGCTGTACTTTACTAACTCTATGGTGTGCTTGTGTGAATGAATGAAACGCCCTGCTTGAAGCAAGTGTGGAGCCCTGCTCTGTGGTTCAGCGGAGACCTCATACGGCTTATGGCAGAGACCTGTCGGGGGTTATACCGACTTGCCAATGCCAAGAGGCAGCCAATGTCTCCTTTGGGAACCGACCAGAAATGGGCAAAACGTGTGGACCAAACTCTCCTTTCTCGGTCAAACTTTTCGGTCTCTTTGACCATTTCATAACTCCTTGGGAACTCGAAGTACTAACCTAATCTATCGGATCATAGACTTTCAAGGGACTTGTAATCTATGTTGCTACTGTGTGCCGTGGCCTAGGTCCCAAACTTGTATTGGTAGTCAGGAAGCACCTAGCCTCGCTAGGCATGGAAAGTTCAGAAGCTAGATGGAGCTCTAACTCCAAGAGCATCTCTGAGGTTAAAGGTTACTCAGATTAGAACAGCAATGTTTTTTTTTCTTCCCCCCCTTTGGTAACACTGGCTCTTGGTGGACCAGAGGAGGCTGTTACACTGGTGTGGTGATGCTTGGAAGGAACATCTCAGTTTCATGTTTGTATCGGTCTTATTGCGGTCAGGAATACACTCAGGGTCGTGCACAGGCACTCAGGTGACGAATGTTTCCCCCAGAGGTCTTAGCTTGGGAGGCATTCTGAAAGGTTACTCTGATTGCACCCAGGATGGCATCAGAGGCAAGCGAGGTGAAGAGCTGGACGTCAGTCAGGGATGCCGTCAGATCTACCCCTGGTGCATCCCCACCCCGTCTTGGTGGTAGAACCGGGAGGGGCGAGTGTGACGCCTGCGTCGGTGAGGGACAGACTAAGTCCGACCGGGAAGGAAAAGCTTTTGGTGTAAATTCTGTCTACACCCCCATCTAGAGCAGGGAGGGATGCCTCCGATAGAAAAAATGGCACTGGTCGCTTTTTTTCTCTCTTACAGATGGGAGCTAACAATTCCAGCCTCACTCCTTTGAACTGTATCATGGAAAACAGGGATAGATTTGATCCCCAGGGCTTAAAGAAGACACACCTGGTCTTCCTATGTGATACTGCATGGCTGCGGTCCCCATTGGAGGACGGCGAATGGTGGCCAGTTGGAGGGTCTTTTAAGTACAATACTGTTTTACAATTAGACCGGTTCTGTAGAGAACAAGGAAGATGAGATCAGGGTTATTTTGTCAAATGTATTCTTGAAGGACTCAGGCAGGCGCGTTCTAAACCTTTAAACTATGGCAAACTGGCAGACATAAAACAGGAGGAGAAGGAAGCTCCTGGTAAATTCTTAGATAGACTGAGAGAATCCCTTTGCAGATTCACTGAGATTTATCCCGAATGTGAAGAGGGAAAAGTGATCTTAAAAGATCGATTTCTCACTCAGTTGGCTCCAGAAATTCGCCATAAGTTATCAAAACGGGCGTATGGACCAAATCAGTCTTTAGATAATCTGTTACAACTGGCTCAGACAGTCTATTATGGTAGGGAATATGAGGAAAAGAAAAAAAGGCAGAGAAAGACAAAGGAACAGGTGGAAGCCTTCGTAATGGGTTATGAAAACCATTCTTAAACAGCATGAGAAAAATGCCCAGAGGGACCCAAGTGAAAAGGGATGGGCTTGCTGTTACTGTGGAAAGGAGGGGCACCTCAAGCGGGATTGCCCTCAGACATCTAAGCCACCCCCAGCTCCATGTCCGGTCTGCAAGGGACCACACTGGAGGAGAGACTGCCCCCAGAGGCGTAGGTCTCAGGGGTCCGACTCTCAAGACAATCAGGACTGAAGGTGCCTGGGTGTCCCCACACAAGCTCCCATCCTAATTACACCTGAGGAACCCCGGGTATTGATAACGGTGGGAGGCCAATCCGTCAATTTCCTTTTAGATACTGGGGCAACTTACTCCGTGCTTACTGAAGCCCCTGGCCCACTTTCTTCCCGATCCGCTTCCGTAATGGGACTGTCTGGACGAGCCAAAAGGTATTATTTCAGTTATTCTCTATCTTGCAACCGGGATTCTGTGCTACTTTCACCCGAGTTTCTTATCGTGCCAGAGTCACCCCTCACCCCTTTTGGGGAGGGATATACTGAGCAAGGTCCATGCCTCTGTTTTCATGAATATGGAGCCCTCCCTTTCTCTCCCTTTAGTTGAACAAAATGTGAATCCTAGAGTATGGGCTGATGGAAAATCTGTGGGTCGAGCACAAAATGCTATTCCTGTAGTTGTCAAGCTCAAAGACCCACACCTATTCCCACATAAGCAGCAGTAGCCACTGAAACCTGAGGTTAAGGAAGGGATAAAACCCATCTCTGAACATTTAAAGGAGCAGGGACTATTAATTCCCTGTAACAGTCCATGCAACACTCCTATTTTGGGTATAAAGAAATCAAATGGTAAGTGGAGACTAGTTCAAGACTTACAAATAATAAATGAGGCTGTAGTTCCTTTACACCCCGTGGTGCCTAATCCTTATACTCTATTGTCTGAAATTCCTGAACGAGCCGAATATTTCTCAGTAATTGATTTGAAAGATGTCTTCCATTCAGTGCCTTTGGCAGAGGAAAGTAAATTTCTATTTACCTTTGAAGACCCTCCCAGCCAGCTTCTCAGTTAACCTGGACAGTTTTGCCCCAGGGATTTTGTGACAGTCCTCACTTATTTGGACAAAGTTTGTCATGGGATCTACAAAACTTTAATAGCTCTGAAGCGGTGGTGTTACAACATGTAGATGATATTTTGCTCTGTGCTGAGACAGAGGAAGCTTGTTCACGAGCCTCAGAAGATTTCTTAAACTTTCTGGCAGGCTGTGGTTACAAGGCATCAAGGGAAAAGGCTCAGCTTTGTCAACCATCTGTTAGATATCTGGGCCTAATCATATCAGAAGGGACTAGGGCCATGGGCCCTGAGAGAATTAAACCTATACTAAACCATCCCCTCGGAGAAGGCAATGGCACCCCACTCCAGTACTCTTGCCTGGAAAATCTCATGGATGGAGGAGCCTGGTAGGCTGCAGTCCATGGGGTCGCTAAGAGTCGGACATGACTGAGTGACTTCACTTTCACTTTTCACTTTCACACATTGGAGAAGGAAATGGCAACCCACGCCAGTGTTCTTGCCTGGAGAATCCCAGGGACGGGGAGCCTGGTGGGTTGCCGTCTATGGGGTCGCGCAGAGTCGGACACGACTGAAGTGACTTAGCAGCAGCAGCAAACCATCCCCTAACTATGACTTTAGGACAATTGAGAGGATTTGGGGGAATCAAAGGCTACTGTCGTTTTTGGATTCCTGGCTATGGGGAACTTGCCCGGCCTTTATATAAACTTATAGCTGAAACTCAGCAGGCCCAATGGTAAGTGGAGACTTACCAAAAACTGGTTTGGTCTCCAGATACTCAAAAGGCTTTTAAGATTCTTCAGACTGCTCTCCTGCAAGCTCCCGCTTTGAGTTTGCCCACAGGGTCAGAATTTAACTTGTTTGTCACTGAAAGAAAAGGTATGGCCTTGGGAGTTTTGACACAACCCCGAGGGCCTCACCAGCAACCTATTGCTTATCTAAGCAAAGAATTAGATGTAATTGCACGTGGGTGGCCCCACTGCCTAAGAGTAATTGGGACCACGACTTTATTAGCACCTGAAGCTTTAAAAATAATTAATGGACGAAACCTTACAGTACTGACTTCTCATGTGAGTGGAATCTTAAATTCTAAGGTTAATATTGGGATGACAGACAGTAGACTTCTTAAATATCAGTCATTGTTGTCAGAAGGATCTGTAATTAAGCTTAAAGTTTGTGGAAATTTAAATCCTGCCACTTTCCATCCTGAGAAGTAAAATGAAGCACCTGATCACGATTGTTCCCAATTCTTAACTTTAAACTATGCAGCTTGGGAGGATCTAATGGATACTCCATTGGACAATCCTGACATGGAAATATTTGCAGGTGGCAGTTCTTTTGTTCGGGATGGAAAGCATAAAGCAGGTTATGCCGTGGTGACTGCTGAACAGGTTTTAGTAGCAAAATCTCTCCCCCAAGGAACCAGTATCCAGTTGGCAGAGCTTGTGGCTCTGACCCAAGTCCTAGAGTTAAGCAAAGGGCAGCAAGTAAATATCTGCACTGATTCTAAGTATGCTTATTTGACTTTACATGCTCAGGCTGCAATATGGAAAGAAAGACAGTTTAAAACAGCAACAGGAGAACCTATTAAGCATTTCAGAGAGATCCAGAGACTTTTCAATGCTATATATTGTCCTAAAGAAGTAGTGGTTATGCATTGCAAAGGGCACAGTAGGGATGGAAGTAAAATAGCCACAGGTAATATGTTAGCTGACTCTCAAGCCAAAAAAGCAGCACTTTACGAAACCCCTCCACTACAGATGCCTTTGATCTGGACAGGTCCTGTGGAATAGGAAAAACCACAATATACTGAGGAAGAATTAGAAAGATATGAGAAAAGAGGAACAAAGATTACTGATAAAGGATGGTTACAGTCCGAGGATGCACGATTAATAATTCCTGAAAATGCTCAGTGGAAAATTCTTAAGGGTTTACACCAGAGTTTTCATTTGGGTGTACTTACCAAATGGCTTCTCGTTTGTTTGGAGGTAAAAATGTAATGAAAACTTTAAAGAACATTATCAAAAGGTGTGAGGTTTGTCAGAAAAATAACCCAAAGACTGAAAAGCTAGCGAAATCTGGATTACAACGAAGTGGAAAGTATCCTGGAGAGGACTGGGTAATTGATTTTACTCATATGCCAAAAGCTAATGGATATTCTTGCTTACAAGTTTGGGTGGATACTTTTACTGGATGGATTGAGGCGTTCCCCTGTCGTAGTGAGCAGGCTAAGGAGGTTATAAAGATTTTAATCCATGAAATCATCCCCAGGTTTGGGCTGCCAGGAGCCTTCAGAGTGACAATGGCTCCGCCTTTAAAGCTGCTGTAACTCAGGGGGTGTCTAAAGCTCTAGGAATAGAGTATCACTTACACTGTTCCTGGAGAGCCCAATCCTCAGGAAAGGTTGAAGAAGCTAATGACATTATCAAAAGACATCTGTGCAAATTAACTGAAGAGATGCAGGACAACTGGATTAAAGTCCTACCCATAGCTTTAATGAGGGTTCGAACTGCCCCCAAAAAGGAGGTACTATCCCCCTTTGAATGTATTTATGGAAGGCCTTTCTTACGCACAGACATTGTTATAGATCCTGAAGCCTTGGAATTAACTAGTTATGTAACTCAGCTCTCAGCTTTTCAACAGGCATTAACAGAACTCCGGGAGATGACTCCTGACCCAGCCTCTGAATCCAGCAAGCCTCTATTTGAGCCAGGAACCGAGGTCCTCATAAAACCACTGGGGCCTGGGGTCCCATCCCTTGAGCCCCTCTGGGAAGGCCCTTACCAGGTTATTCTTTCTTCTCCCACAGCTGTCAAAGTGCCAGGAATTGATTCATGGGTACATCACACTCGAGTCAAGAGGTGGCACCCTGACCAGAACTAAGTGATGTCATTTTATGATTTTACTTTCTATGCTCTGGCTTTGTACTTTTCAGATGGGCCTGATAATCTATGTGAGCCTACTTCTGCTGACTCCAGAAATCCTGAGTCTGCCTTTTGATCCTCAAGACAATGCCTTCCTGTCCTGGGCTCACTCCTATGCTGCATTCCACAATCGGTCTAACTGCTGGGTCTGCGGAGCACTCCCCTCTTCATCAGTGGAAGGCTTCCCATGGTGGACATCTCGACTTCAAGGAAAAGACTTTCTCCAAGTCTGCGAATACCTTCGACAACAATCATATGTGATGCCTCTTCTTCGTCTGATGACATCTAACAACCCTAAAATGGACTGGTGCAATACTTCATACTTTAACTATGGACATAACGTGACTTTTAATTTTGATTATACATTGTCTCGGTTTAATGACTATTTTGCTGCACATAAGACAAATAGGTCTAGATCTGATGGCTTTTTACCTGACATTTATCAAATATGGGATGAGGTTGTATCTAACTCCTGAAAAAGGACATCTAATATCTACTGCCCCTATATGCTGGGAACAAACAGAGCCATCCCCCAAAGTTAGCCAACAACTTAATTACAATGATTGGAAACAATTGGGATTTTTGCCTCAGGAAATATGTAACGTAATCATTCCCGTGTTTTCCAACCCCAGTTCAGGTCCTCCCTTTGACCAGGCACTAATTGGGACTGGATATCTCAGTCACGCTGGCTTGCTCCAAATGGGACTTACTGGATATGTGGCTCTTACCTATGGGCTTGGCTTTCCCCTGGCTGGATAGGGAGATGCACCCTGGGTCTAGACTTTACTCACGGCTTTATATTTTCAGAGCTTCCAGAGAAGCCTGCTAATTTACCCCACCTTAAAACTTGGTGGGCAATGTCTGTATTTCACTGGTATGATTATTTGGCTGCAGTGTTTGTCCCCTCTTTGGGAACTACAGATGTTATGCTACGAGTGGATGCTTTGACTAATTTTACTCAACAGGCATTACAAGATTCTCAAAAAGCTATTTCAGCTCTTAATGCTGAACAAGCACAAATTAGAAAGGTGGTTTTACAAAGCAGGTTGGCTTTAGATATTCTGACAGCTGCCCAAGGAGGAACTTGTGCCATCATTCATACCCAATGCTGTACATATGTACCTGATACGAGCACTAATGTTATTTATTTTACTAAACACATGAACAAGATGACTGGGGCCATGGATACTCCTGAAGCCTCAATTGCTTCACTTTGTTAGACGTTAACTAGTTCCCCATGGTGGAAAGCTATCTTAATTACAATAATTCTGATTGTTGTGTTTTTGCTGTTTGCTCCCTGCATCTGTAACTGTGTAACTGGATTTGTTTCTGGTCGCATGAAAGCTTTTAAGTTACAAATAGTTGCTCAAACTCCTGCTATGGCTGCAGCTTCCTCCGACTGCTATTTGGGGCCCTGGATCAGACATCCTCAGCATGAGGATTAGGAGAATATGTTGCCTCACCAATTTAGGGACAATGCCCCTTGTCAACTCGGAAGCAGTTATGGAACGAGAATGACGGCCCTTTTCCCTAGGCAACATAATTCTCCTAAAAGAAAAGGGGGGAATGAGAGGGTAACAGGCAGGAAGGCCAGGGGTCTCCAAACAGAGGAAATAGGCTGCAAGTGCCAGACATTTTTATCTCTCTTAAGCAGCAGGAGGAAACAAACTAGAAATTTTTTTTCCTTCTCTATACAAATTTAAAAGGAGGTTTCTCTTAAAATGCTGTGTTGCCATGACACCTGGTTTCACCTGAAGCTAGCTAGTCTCAAAACCTTGAGTTAGCCAATACATTTTTTTTCTTATGGAAATGTTTGTCCTAAGCTATGTTAATGTACCCCAGACTCTGCCTTCAAGTTGCTCCGCCAAATGGCTCAAACTACTTGACAAACCAGTATGTTATACTCAGATATTGTTCCCCTAATCTATGTAAATGAAACTATTTGTGTGGTAATCTGCCCTTCTACAAGATTCAAGTCAATCGTTTTATGGCCTGGGATGAATTATCTTAAACACATTCCTTTCTTTTCATTAACAGACTGCGAGTGACTATATAACAGACAGCCGAAGACTAGCAGGGGGTACTCTTTCTGTCCCCTTCTGATGCCTATGTCAGAAGCTTTCTCTATCTCCTTTATACTTTAATAAAACTTTATTACACAAAAGCTCTGAATGATCCAGCCTCGTCTGTGGCCCCGGATTGAATTCGTCTCCTCCGGAAGTCAACAAGAACCTTTCAAAGGTGGGGATAGAGGAAGAACAAAAATTTAAAACATGTTTTAAGATTAAACCTGAAGTGGGCAGTCATTTCTGCTCACATGCTCTGTGACATTGAACCCAGTGGTATGACATGTGTATTTGTGAGAGCTTATGGATGACCATGGCCCTAACCTACTAAGCTAGAGATAGAGGTGTTTGTTAATTTCAATGTTAACTAATGGAGAAAGAGGACAAAGGACACCATTTAAAATTCAGTGGATTCTATCATGGCTGTCGATGTTTGCAGATTCCATGTCTTAAGTGAGATTTCTGGCCTCTATGGACAAACGTGTGTTAGTTTCTCAGTCATGTCAAACTGCTATCCCATGGACTGTAGTCCCCCAAGATCCTCTGTTCATGGAATTTTCCAGGCAAGAATAGTGGAGTGGATTGCCATTCCCTTCTCCAGGGCATCTTCCTGAACCAGGGTTTGAACCTGGGTCCCCTGTATTGTAGGCAGGTTCTTTATTATCTGAGCCACCAGAGAAGTCCTATTGAAAAATAGGCCAGCATTTTTATCCAGCATAAGCCAGCTAGTTCTTGTAGTTGTCATCAACCTCAGGGTATACAGTTCTTGGTTTAACATGGTCATATGTAAAGAATAAAGTGGATAATAAAGAAAATCTTTATATAGTTAAAAGGCAATGCATAAATCTTTTAAAACTATGATATACAATTTGCTTATAAATCATACTGTAACCAAAATTGTAATAAATTAAGAAATATCTTAAATAAAATTTTGTGAATTAAAAAAGACTAGCTTACCACACAGTGTTTTAAAATGCAGTTATGTATTTATTAAAGACACAAAAAGTAAAAAATGAAGAGAAAATACATTTTTAAATCATGGAGCAATTATAGTATTTTTTAATCCCCCCAAAATTATATATCTTTAGCAAGAATAAACATTTGCAAACATAAGTTAAATTAGAAATACCATTCATTGCTCAGAATGTGAAGATACAGTTTAATTATTACTGGACATGTTGTTATAACATTTAAACCATCTGTGTCATTTACTCTAGCAAATAATGATAGCACAGATAAAAAAAAAAAACAAAAAACTGTGCATGACTTTCACACCTGCTCTACATAACATAGGAGAGAGTTGCAGATATGGCTTGGCATTCCCCTTCACATAAGTGTGGTCCATAATCTGACACCATGTTCACTTTTATTTTATACAAAGATATGGGCAAGAATCCCAACATACTGACAGTTACAGGAATGCTGTCTTCAAAAGGTATCCTTACAATACTTAAGAACATAATGTACAGGCCACCCAAGCATCAGTTGTTTTGTAAAGTATGAAACCATGTGGGTTGATGCAGAAACTGTCCTGAATTTGATTAGGCTTACTCGACATTGGACCAGTATCTTCTAACATCCTTGAACAAAGTTTTCATGTCCCCCAAGGAACAATTTGATGAAAAGTTGTCCACCTCACACATAATCTGAGGTCTATGCATCAACAGGTTTTAATAGCTCACTCTCAGCCTAGCAAGCCCAAATACAGTTGATCAAATTTGAATCATTTTTACAATAAACATCATTTCTTAGTGACAGTGCTTATGTCCTACGTTTAACTTAAAATATTAGGTTTACAGGGAAAAAATGCTAAGAGAGGTAATTCTGAGGTCATTCTTCCCACAGAAAAATAATTTAGACTTGCTGTTAACCCTTCTCTTCAAACACCCATTTAACTATATATGTGTAGCTGTAGTTTTGACAAGACTTGTGGTGTTAAAAATACTTCAGAAATGGAACCTAAGACAGTCTGAGCAACATGAATCTTGAATCATCCTATAGTTCTTATGGAAGAATGTTTCTTGTTTTATTTTATTTTTAAAATTTATTAATTTATTTTAATTGGAGACTAATTACTTTACAATGTCGTGGTGGTTTTTGCTATACAATGACATGAATCAGCCATAGGTGTACATGTCTCCTCTTTCCTAAATCCCTCTGCCACCTCCCTCCCCACCCCATCCCTCTGGGTTGTCCCAGTGCACTGACTTTGAGTGCCCTGTTTAATGCAAAAAAATTGGAGTGGTAATCTATTTCACATATGGTAACATACATATTTCAATGCTATTCTCTCAAATCATCCCACCCTCCTTGCCTTCTCCCACAGAATCCAAAAGTCTGGTCTTTATATCTGTGTCTCTTCTGCTGTCTCACATATAGGGTCATTGTTACCATCTTTCTAAATATATATATATATATAATATATATATATGATAATATACTGTATTGATGTTTTTCTTTCTGACTTGCTTCGCTCTGTATAATAGGCTCTGGTTTCATTCACCTCATTAGAACTGATTCAAATGCATTCTTTTTAATAGCTGAGTAACATTCCATTGTGTACATGAAGAATCTTGAAAATATTAGGACACATCAGTCAATATTTTGGATTTGTCTAAATAGCCTCCTGTGTTCCTCATTACCTCATACTACTTTTGCAAAATCATCATCATAGACTTCTTTGTTTCACTGTGTTTAGTAGATAATAATCATGTTGTTATTTAGGACTAAGATCAGAATGCATTTGATTCTTTACTGTTAGCAGTAAAGCCAAACCATTTTATTTTCCACTTACTCTCCTTCTACCATAATTGTATTGCCAGGGTGTGTGCATGTATGTGTGTGTGTGTACTTAGCAGATGATGGTAATATTTAATCAAATAAAGAAGATTCAGGAGTTCTGAAGTTTAGTTTTAACTCTTCTCAGACTTAGAAGATGACTTCTGGCAAAATGGTATCCCTGCTTGAAGGTACTTGGGATTACTTTGGGGAAAACTGATTCTCAGGCCAAGTTTCTGAGATGAGTGTGAGAACACTGATGGAGCAAGGAAAACAACCTGGAACATCCTCTGTGTTGTTATATATAAATTTAACCTGAGTTAAATTCAATACTTCATGTACTGGGAGGGTTAGAGAGGCAATTGTTGAGCGTGTTTGCAAGCCTGCACAAAGATAGGCACACAAGTTTCCACAATGTTCTGTCTTCTTTATTATGCTATCTGGTCAGCATGGGCAGGTGCTTTATGCTGAGGTCAGGCTCTCCCTTGCAAGGTTGCTGGAACAGCTTTGTAACAGAATCTGACATCTGGCAATGATTGCAGCTGGCTGTTCCATTCTAAGTGCCTTTTGATATTTCAGGAGTCACTGTCCCCAGAAGAATCCGCTGCTAGCATGCATACCACTTTCAGAACACAGCACTTGAATGAAGGGAATAAGGTACCCTGTGGTGCTTGTATATCTGTGAACTCCTTCTTAAAGTGAGTCTAATAAAGGGGAAGATACACAAAGGGGATGAAATTAGGTGAAGAAAAGAGACTAATGTTATAATAGTTTGCCTTCCTGCAGTGCACCCAACCATTGAGACTTGCTTCACTTTCTCTGTCAGCTTAATTTGGAAGGGTAGTCTCATTGATCACTTTACTTGACTTCCGAATCAGTTGGGTTAAGCTAACTGCTATAAAATATCAACCACAAAATCAAATGGATTTATTTAGTCCTTGTTTGCATCAAGTCCAAACAGTGGTGAGAGACGGCTCTGTTGCACACATTCATGCAGGGACCCATTCTGGATGTCACCGTTCAGGAAAAAAGGCCCCAGAGAGAGCATGGACGCAAGCACGGATGGTTTTTATAGGGGCTGATTCCCAGACCACATGCCGCTGTGGGTCTAAGGCACAGCTGCCATGAATTGCAAGGGCTCTGGGAAATGTGCTCTAGTTTGTGCCCAGAAGGAAAAGAAAATGTGTTTTGGCCAACATGGAAATCTCTGCTCCAAATTTTATGACACGCTTTCTTAAATTTCTTCTTCAGTTAATGGTTGCTCCTTCAGAGTGTTGACGGCTGCTTCTTTTGAAAGCCTACTCTAAACATCAGTTGTCTGGATGATACTTCTGCTCTTCAGTACAGCAGTAATTAATTATAGTTTTTTTTTTTTTTACAATTAATTTGTTTGGCTGCATCAGGCCTTAGTTGCTGCACACAGGATCTTCCTTGCATCAAGCGGGATCTTTCATTCCCACACATGGACTCTCTAGTTGTGGCACATGGCATCCGGAGAGTGTGGGCTCAGCGGTCGTGGCATGAGGGCTGAGCTGCTCTGCAGCATGTGGGACCCCAGTTCCTGACCAGAAACTGAACCTGTGCTCCTTGCATTGCAAGGCAGTCCCCCAAACACTGGACCATCAGGGAAGTCCCCTAGTTATTTTTGAAATATTCTTCTGAATCACACATCATGTCTTTCTTCTCTCCCTCCCCGCTTCCTTCCTTTCTCTCTTTCTTCCCTAATTTTTTTTTTTAAATCTCTGTCTTACATGTAGATGGTGAGGTTTGTGCATAGTTAGTCATGTCTGATTCTTTGTGACCGCACGAACTGTAGCCCACCAGGCTCCTCTGTTCATTGGGTTCTACAAGCAAGTATACTGGAGTGGGTTGCCATTTCCTCCTCCAGGGGATCTTCCTGACTTAGGGATTGAACTTCTGTCTCTTGTGTCTTTTTGCATCGGCAGGTGGATTCTTTACCACTGTGCCACATGGGAAGCCTTACATGTAGAAGGCTTGCTCAAATATTTGATCATTTTTGTTTGTCAATTCATGCTTAAGGATAAGTTACTAAAAGCCAGTTGGATTCTGTACATATCCATGGATCATCAACTGGGAAACTGTAGTGTACTCTGTCAGAAAACAAACATAACTCTGTGTGTGTGTGTGTGTGTGTGTGTGTATGCACACAATGTTTGTATGCCTGTGCATTAGTAGTAAAGAGGGTTTTGCAGCTTTCTATTATACTTGGAAAGAAATGGAGCCAATGGGGTAAGAATGGGAGTCTGACCATCCTATATCTCGACATTCTGTAAACCTCCTCTTTGAAGTATGGCATCTTTCCAACTACTTTATCTATAAGGGAAATTTCTCTGGCCTTTTTAAACTGAAGGAATTTAACACAGAAAAGAAAAATTTTTGTTTAGAAAAATACATTGGGGAGATTGGAGAAGTAGTTCCAGGTAAGGTTCTCAAAAATGATCCCTAGGAAAACACTACAGAACTAGCCTGTGAAAGGATGCATGATATCTGTTACTCTTAAGAAGGTTAGAAATCAGGTGTTTATCACTGGCCCTGTTGACCCCAGGACTAAACTCTCTAACATAATCCTGGGATCAGGAAAACAGAGCCCAGAGACCTTATTGCAATATCAAGAAGCAGGAATCAAGAGGCCACCTCACTGTTGATTCTAGAACCATCTGTACCTCCTGGGCAAACATGGCATTCACACAGCCAGTGACTGGACATGGAAGCTAGTTAGCAGCCTTGGGAAATCACTAACTTCTTCCGTCTATGTGTGTCATCAGAGGTGAAGAAGCAGGACAGCTTTGGCCTTTACTATGAATCTCAGCTGCAAGAAAGTCTAGCAGAGGGATTTTCTAGCTTCTCACCTTCTGAAATGCAAGATGGTATGTGTACTAACCAAGCCCTCTCTAATTCATGTAGCTTCCTAGTTAAACTTTTCTAGAACAGGCTGAGGAAGTGTTGTGAAGTTAATTTTTTTAAATTGTATTTTAACAACTTCCCAGTCACTTATTTTATTTTGGCCAAGCCGCATGGCTAGCAGGATCTTAGTTCCCCACTGTGCCCCTGCAGTGGAATCACGGTGTCTTAACTACTGGAACTCCAGAGAAGTCCCAGGATGTGAAGTTCTAGTTCTTCTTCTATTCAGGAGAATTTCAACAGTCTTCCTATTTCAACTTGCTGCCTCACCTGTAAATTTTGTAGTAAATGATTTTTGTGACATTTTTCCTAGAGTTTTCTAGAGGAATAAATTGTTCTTATTGACCTCCCCCTTATGACACTTAGTATCCAGTTTCCCAGCCTCCTACCTCTTTCAAGTGCTATCTTCCCAAAGTTATTGACCACACTTGCACTTGCCACTTGCTGTTTATCTCTTGATAGTGTTGTCTTGGTAGAGAGAAAGAATTTTAATTACATTACCCTTATTTAGTGGGGCTTTAAAAGAAAACAGAGATAAATGTGTTCAACAAAATAAGTTTAATCTAAAGTACAGTCAAATTTTTTGCTAACTTTACTTTTTCCTAGGTGATCTATTTTTAGTCCACAGGTCATAAATATCATACACATGCCAATATCTCCTAAATTTGTATCTTCACACCTGAGCTCACCACAGAATTTCCAATTCATATATCCCTCTGCTTACTTGGCATGCCCTCTTGAATATTTAAGAGATATAATGAATATAGCTGCATAAAAATAGAATTCTTGTTTATGTTCTATTCTTCCTTTTTTTTTTTTTTTCCTAACATCTAAAAGATGTACAAACAGACAGTTAAGGGGGCTTGGATTCCAGCTCTTTTGATAAAAATTACTAATTATTGCAATATGAATCTTCCTATTTCCCAATGGGAAAATATTGCTTGTGTTTCAGCTTGAGATATAGATTTTAGTGATTAAAATTCCTCAGAGCCAATCTTTTCGAAAGACACACACCTTGAACATTTTACTTTTGCATTATTTACTCAACGTAAAAGAAGTATTCTACATCTATAAAATAAGTCACAATTCTGTAGATAACTAACACCCTTTATAAACTATTATTTTTCATTTTATTTAAAATTTAGTTTTATTCCATTTATTTTTATTTTTAAAAGGTTCATTTCTCATGTATTTAACTGTTGAGTGTGTTCTGGTATATATATTTTTATGGAGTACAGTTGATTTACAATGTTGTGTTAGTTTCATGTATATAGCAAAATGAAATCAGTTATACATATATATATATCAACTCTCTTTCAGATTTTCCTATATAGATCATCAAGAGTATTGAGTAAAGTTCCCTGTGTTATACAGTAGGTTCTAATTAGTTTTCTATTTTATATATAGTGATGTGTATATGTCAACCCCAATAAAAACAGTGGTTGATGTCACATAGGAGGTGGCAGTGCCTTAGCCATATGCATATTGTCAGGCCTCTTCCATCCTTGTCAAGGGGAGTGCCAACCTTCTCCTTTCACACAACACTGAATCTAATTTTAAAGCCAGTTTGTTTTTTATCTTTTGTCCAATGTTACAGAATGATCCCTAGATTTATAGTGATTATTGCTCTAATTTATTTTGGTCCTGATATCCTTGGGAATGAGACTTTGGGTTGCAAGACTCAAGTAAATATCACATAATTATTTTTTATTACATAAAGTCATACCTTCAATAGACAATATTCTCATTTTAAAAATGTGCTTGAAGTCAGAAATAATCTAAAAACTCTATATTTTAGAGGTTAGGTAAGCTTGTAATTAAGTTATAAATTTAATAATATGAATATAATATAGTGGGTATATTAAGAAACATATTGTCATATTTTGGAAAGAATGTTTCAACTGAATGATAAAATTACCTACATGTTAAGGCTGCTGCATAAGTAAGTTTGGCTAGAATTTCTTCACAATGTTAAAAAACAAATGAGACATGCTAAAATATTACAGGAAGAAAATGAAGTCAAATGAGTAGTCAAGATTTTAACATATTTAATATTTTATCTGAAAATGATGGCAATCTGATTCAAATGGTGTCTTTTTAATGGAGCCACATTGTTTTCTCTAAAATTCGAATTAAAATTCTTCTGGAGGGAGACAAAATTTTAAAACTATAGAAAGTAAAGACTGGCAAAACACCGACTGGTAAAACCTTGGGTGATTCAACAGTATTTATAAGGCAACCAGATATAGGCTGAAAATAATCTTCCAAGATTTGATCACAAAGTGCACTTTGAGTCTACCTGAATAAGGTAGGAGGATGTTGAATACCTTCTTCACCATATAGATCAGGCTTAAAAACACAGGGTGAGCATCACTTGTGTTTCTAACCTATGAAAATAATTGTAAATCCAGGCAAAGAATAAGAGGCCCTTTAGATAACTAAGGGAAGAATCAGGTAAACTGTTGGCTTATTCTGGGAGTACAGTTCCTTGAGAAAAGGCAGGCATGTGACTTCAGGGAAATCTTTGATAGCAATGCATGCTAGAAAATTATAGTTTTTCATTTACTATATCTACCCAGAGGACTGGGGTGTCATCCCATTGGAAATGAGGCTCAATAGAGATGACTGTCAGAAGTTCCATTAGCACAGGATCTTTGTTTTCTTCACTGCTTCAACTCAGCGACTCAAACAGTACCTGGTACATAGTAGTTACTGGTTATATAGATATAGGGGATTGACAGGAAATGTTATTTTCAGCTTCATCCCACTGTATCTTAAAGTAAATCTAAAGGATATGGGACAAACCATGCAATAATTATCATCATTATTATAAGCATCATAATTAGCTTAAATACCTAATATTTCTAGTATGTTTTCCTCTAGGAGTTTTATGGTTTCTGGTCCTACATTTAGATCTTTAATCCATTTTGAGTTTATTTTTGTGTATGGTATTAGAAAGTGTTCTAGTTTCATTCTTTTACAAGTGGTTGACCAGTTTTCCCAGCACCACTTGTTAAAGAGATTGTCTTTTCTTCATTGTATATTCTTGCCTCCTTTGTCAAAACACTCTCTGACATAAATCACAGCAGGATCCTCTATGACCCACCTCCCAGAGTAATGGAAATAAAAACAAAAATAAACAAATGGGACCTAATTAAACTTAAAAGCTTTTGCACAACGAAGGAAACTATAATCCAGGTGAAAAGACAGCCTTCAGAATGGGAGAAAATAATTGCAAATTAAGCAACTGACAAAAGATTAATCTCAAAAATATACAAGCAGCTCCTGTACCTTAATTCCAGAAAAATAAGCCACCCAATCAAAAAACAGGCCAAAGAATTAAACAGACATTTCTCCAAAGAAGATATACAAATAGCTAACAAACACATGAATATATGCTCAACATCACTCATTATCAGAGAAATGAAAATCAAAACCCCAATGAGGTATCATCTTACGCTGGTCAGAATGGCTGCTATCAAAAAATCTACAAACAATAAATGCTGGAGAGGGTGTGGAGAAAAAGGAACCCTCTTACACTGTTGGTGGGAATGCAAACTAGTATAACCACTATGGAGAACAGTGTGGAGACTCCTTAAAAAGCTGGAAATAGAACTCCCATATGACCCAGCAATCCCACTGCTGGGCATACACACCAAGGAAATCAGAATTGAAAGAGACATGTGTACCCCAATGTTCATCACAGCACTGTTTACAATAACCAGGACATGGAAGCAACCTAGATGTCCATCAGCAGACGAATGGATAAGAAAACATGGAATATTACTCAGCTATTAAAAAGAATGCATTTGAATCAGTTCTAATGAAGTGGATGAAACTGGAGCCTATTACACAGAGAAAAGTAAGTCAGAAAGAAAAACACCAATACAGTATATTAATGCATATATATGGAATTTAGAAAGATGGTAACAATGACCCTGTATGTGAGACAGCAAAAGAGACACAAATGTAAAGAACAGATTGTTGGACTCTGTGGGAGAAGGTGAGGGTGGGATGATTTGAGAGAATAGCATTGAAACAAGTACATTGTCATACGTGAAATAGATCACCTGTCCAGGTTCAATGCATGAGGCAGGGTGCTCAGGGCTGGTGCACTGGGATGACCCTGAGAGATGGAATGGGGAGTGAGGTAGAAAGGAGGGTCTGGATGGGGAACACATGTACACCCATGGGTGATTCATGTGAATGTATGGCTAAAACCACCACAATATTGTAAAGTAATTAGCCTCCAATTAAATAAAAATAAATAGAAAATATTCCTAGAGCTCTGTAGTTAGTGCTAGACACTCTGCTGACATAATTTTTTAATGTTTTTTGTTGTGGTGGTAAAAGTCACATAATATAAAACATGATTTTAGCCATATTTAACTGCAGTTCAATGGCACTAAGGACATTCACATTGCTCAATTCTCGCCATCATCCATCTTCCAAATTTTTACTTTCCTTAACTGAAACCATCTCCCCATTTAACACTAAATCCCCATTCCCTCCCTACCTCCTCACCTCAGCCCCTGGCATCTGCCAATGTATTTTCTGAATCTATGAATTTGACTATTCTAGGTACATTGAACAGCATTTTGTTAACATTATGTTATCCATATGACAACTCTGAAGCATAGGGCAATAACATTATCCTTATTTGAAACAAACTTGACAGAGGTTACTAGAAATAGCAGATCTAGGGCTTGAACTCAGGCATCAGCTCCATGACCCAATCTCTTATTTGGGCTAAAAACAAAGAAGTCATCTGAGGGCAGATACTTCTCTTTAAATGTTTTTCTCCTCACTTACATTGTAGTAAAACCCCCAAGCTTTCTTTTGGCAAATGGTTGCCAGAAATAAAGTGACCTTTTGACTGGCTCCATTAAAGGTGAGTATGGTCATATGAATATGTTCTATTTGATACAATGAAGTGGAAGTGACGTGTACAGTCCTTGAAACCTTAAGGGAAGAGACCACAGAAAATATTCTCTACGCCTCCCTTCTTCCTAGTTGCTCTCTAGTTGCAGTTTGCAGCAGCAGATAGGTACCTTCACTGGTTAAGAGTTTCTTTCCCCTTATGCAATCTCCCAAAGGGAGAGACAAAGTTAGTGTTTTGCCTTTCTACCCAAGACTACTGTTTTGTAACTAAGGGATGCAGCTTCTTAGGGAAAAAAATAAAAAACGAAAACAAAAAACACAAACGTGAGATGAGAAAGGTTTGGGGCATCCCTGGTGGCTCGGTGGAAAGAATCCACAAAATAGGAGCTGCAGGAAATGGAGGTTTGATCCCTGGGTCGGGAAGATACCCTGGTGGAGGTCATGGCAACCCACTCCAGTATTCTTGCCTGGACAATCCCATGGACAGAGGAACTTAGTGGGCTATAGTCCATAGGTTTGCAAAGAGTCAGACATGACTGAAGTGACTTAGTACACATGCAAGAGAAGGGTTCAGGAGCCAGTATATATGAAATCAGCTTTTAGGGTTAAAAACTATGTCTAGGCAAAAACATTTGGCTATGCTTTCTTGTACATGAAACCAAGCAAACACATCAAAGTCTTCTAACGGGGCATTATTGTTACCAAAAAAAAAAAAAATCACAGAATTTGTGAAAATTCAAACTTTAAAATCAACCTGCTTTTTTTTTTTAAATTTTTTTCCCCATTTATTTTTATTAGTTGGAAGCTAATTACTTTACTGCTTTTGAAAGGGCTTCCGAATCTACACCATCTGTAGCTCTGAAAACTCTAAGGGCATATTCAGGTGGGGCCTTGGAGGCTATTGGACAGGGGACAACCTCCCAAGAACAGAGACTGTGACTACAGAATACAAAGGAGTTTTCCTCAGAAAGTTGAATCAGGGGCTGCCAGTTGGACAAGCTTAAGAACTTACTGTACCACCACCTGTTAATTGCTTAATATTTGGAAAATTTTATGATTATTGCTCTTATGTTTTTCCACAGTTGTATAAATAACTAGCCCATCAAAAGTCAAATCTTAGCTTGATGGAAAGAAATGAACATCCCTAGGCATCCTGGACTTGAAGTTGGGTACAGCAATTGGGGACAACTTTGGAATTGCTTATTTGGGAGTGAAAGTGATGGTTCTTCCCTAGTTTCTATGTATTATTCTTCACTAATAGGATCTTTGAATATAAATTAGGCACAAGATTAGCTAGCATAAAGCTGGTATTTTCTAACACCTTGAGGCTAAGTGTTGTAATGTGACAGTTTTCTGGTCATGGCCAATGTCATATGAGTAGAGTTAGTGTATATATCCTATGACAAAGGCAGGGTCCCAATGTTATCTTTTTCTATTGGGTTTAGTTCCAATGTGATAGTTGAAGCTAACACGGCCATCTTGGACTGTGAAGTAGAAATCTGGTGTGGAGAATCCTAGGTCCCTGATGATATTGAAGCCAGCATACCTGTCTTAGAATGCCTATGTTACATAACAGAGGTAAACTTCTGTCTTCTTTAAGCCTGTAAAAACTACTCTTATTTGGAGTTAAAAAAAATTCTTTCCAAACTTTATCTTACCAATTCATGTTGAATGACAGTTTAATGAAATAGACTCATCTTGATAAACCTAGTAAAGCGTGAAGTCAATAATTAGGAGATAAATAAAGAGAAAAATATGGGAGTAGTTTTGCATGCTAAGAACTAAATTAATTTACTATTTAAAAAATACTGTATACTAAATGATCAGAGAGACTTCTTTTTGGGGAATACACCTAGATATACTGTCAGAGGCAGATTCATCTTCCTAAATACATACCTGAGGTGATGTGAAAGAAAAGAAATTATTCAGAAGTGATAAACTTTAACTCCACTGGGGCAAAGAGAATCTTGTGGTTATTATGACACATTTGCTCATTCCTGTTGGAACCACTGAGAGGCCACATTCACAGTGGACTGATTTTAAAAAGAAAAAAAAAAACACACACACACAAAACTCTACAAAGGGCAATAGTGTGAGCTATAATTATCTTGGCCTTTATAGAGTAGAAAAAATTTCACTTGAAAATCTCTAAAGAAAAGCTTACTCTCACTTGAATTTAGGGCAAGAAAAAGTCTTGTAGCAAGAAAATGTCTTGTGGCCAGAAAAAGTCCAACTTAAAACATACATTTTAATTGTCCCCATGTTTAAATTCTTTTCCTGATGAAGGGAGTAGCAGCCTACTCCAGTATTTTTGCCTGGAGAATTCCATGGACAGAGGAGTCTGGTGGGCTATAGTCCATGAGGTCACAAAGAGTCAGACATGACTGAACAACTAACACTTTCACTTTTCTTTAAGTGCTATTAGGATATTAGCACAAGAAAACTAAAGTCTTCTTTAGGGGGTGCATTTTAATTGCAGACACCTCAAAATTCCTTTAATAAGATGGCAAGAAACATAAACTAATAATCAAACATCTTTAAATACACAAGAGAAAAAATGATCATCAAAATTAGCAAAATATACTATCATAGATAAGAAGGACTTTTTTGTTGCTAAAATAAACTATGAAAAAAAGAAAATAAAAATTATGATGAAAAGTAAATATCTATCAATGTGATCCAGCATATTTGATTAAAATCAAATAGAACTTTAAGAAATTAAAAATGTAAGAACTAACTTTAAATCATTCAGTGGATGGGATAAGCCAAAGATAAGGAAGTAAGGACTTCCCTGGTGGTCTAGTGATTAAGAATCTACCTGCCAATGCAGGGGACAGGGGTTCGATCCCTGGTCCAGGAAGTTTGCACATGCCCTGAAGCAATTAAGCCTATGCACCACAACAGTTGAAGCTCTAGGGTCTGTGCTCCTCAGGAAGAGAAGTCACAGAAATGAGAAGTCCACACACTGCAAGAAAGAGAAGCCCACTTTCACCACAACTAGAGAAAGCCTGTGGACAGCAATGAAGGCCCTAAATAAATAAATATACAAGATGAGGAGCGAGTAAACTGGATGACACATCTGAAAAAAAGAAAACCTAAGATAGGAGATAGAGACAATAGATGAGAAATGTGAAGGAGAGTAAAACTAGGATAGGAAACTGAGAAATAAATATTTTGATATAAAATGTAAAACATACATATAAAACATACACATGAGCAAAAATAAGAGGATAAAGAGAATGGAATAGGTGGAATTTTGAAAATACAAAACAACGGACACTGTTCTAGTATTGATGAAAGACATAGGTCCTCAGTTTCAGAAAGCTTGATGGTTTGCAAGCAGGCATAACAAACACAGATCTATACCCAGAGACATAAAGATAAAACTCAGAAGATAGATCAAATCAAAGAGAAGATTCTAAAAATCACCAAAATGAAGAGTTGAATGCCTACAAAGAAAGAGCAATCAGGTGATAATTTCTTGTTAAAAAACAAGAATAATAAGGGCAATAACAAAGGCAGCCAGAAGACAATGGGAGATAACTTTGAAGTATGAGAGAAAATTGTCCCCCAACTAGAACCTGTGCAGAAGCACACTATCTTTCAGAAACAAACACTTTTTGTATAAATCTTATTATTAAAAGATCCTTTTTGAAGAAACTTGTAAAGATTTGCTTTAAAAGGAGAAATTTTTTAAAGAAGGAAAGTAGGGTATGAAAATTGGTGAGGTTGCTATTTTTTGTGTAAACCTAAAGAAGAAGTGTTAGTTTCAGTTTTTGATGAAACCATTTCTTAAAATTAGTAGAGCCACACTAATAAAGTTTAGAAAAAGATTAACATTCAAGAGTTAAATCACAATTTTTAAATGTATAAAGCTATAGAATGGTCTTTTAACCCTACTAAAAATAATTTAACAAGTACAGGTAAGAATGAGAAAGCCAGGGTATAAAAAGGTGGTCTATGTGTACTTAAATAATTTAAACTAGAAATGAGATAAAATAACTCATAAATATTACTGTAAAGAAAAGGTAAATGTAAATTTCTCCAAAATTATATGAATAATATACTATGAATAAAACATTAAAAAGTAACAGGTGGGATGAAAGCAATAGGGATTGAGGGAAAAACTTGATATTCACCTAATTAGTTGTAATATAAAGCATGCTTTACATTTGACTCTAAAATATAAAAGCTTCAAATAATAAATACTTCTGAAAATGTAATTATTAATAAAATGAAAAACACCCTGTAAATACACTCTAGAGACAGAAGATGAAAGCTAAAAATTATATCACAGGAAAATTATAAAGCAATAGAAGGAAAATAATAAAATGAAAAAAACAGAATGCAATAAATAAAATATACCTAACATATCACTTATAAGCGTTGACTACTATATAAAGAATTCTTTGGTATTGCTGCTGTTTAATCCATTTACCCCACAATGATTTGCTAATTTAAGGTTTTAGTTTTTTTTTACAAAATCAAGAAAAATTGCTAAGTAAACTAAAGTTATTTAAAAATTTATATTTTGCATATTAATTATAGAATTAATAAAATTTTGATATTAATGTTTATAATATATACATATAAATATATGTTGTTGTTCAGTCGCTAAGTCATGTCCAACTCTTTGGCAATTCTATGGACTATAGACTGCCAGGCTCTTCTGTCCATGGGATTTCCCAGGCAAGAATGCTGGAGTGGGTTGCCATTTCCTTTTCCCGGTGCCCTTCCTGACCCTGGGATTGAACCAAGTCTCCTACATTGGCATGCGGCCTCTTTACCACTGAGCAACTAGGGAAGCCTGCAAGTTTCTCTTGTTGTTCTGTCGCTAAGTCATGTTAGACTCTTTGCGACTCTATGGATTACAGCACACTAGGCTTCCCTGTCCTGCACCATCTCCCGGAGTTTGCTCAAGCTCACGTTCATTGAGTCAGTGATGCCATCCACCAATTTCATCCTCTGTTGCCCCATTCTCATTTGCCCTCAGTCTTTCCCATCATTGGGGTCTTTTCCAATGAGTTGGCTCTTCACATCAGGTGGCCAAAGTAGAGGAGCTTCAGCCTCAACATCAGTCTTTCCAATGAATATTCAGAGTTGATTTCCTTAGGTTTAATCTCCCTGTAGTCTAAGGGACTCTCAAGAATCTTCTCCAACGCCACAGTTTGACAGAATCAATTTCTCGGCGCTCAGCCTTCTTTATGGTCCAACTCTCACATCCATACATGACTACTGGAAAAACCATGTCTTTGACTATACAGACCTTTCTTTGCAAAGTGATGTCTCTGCTTTTTAATATGATGTCTAGATTTGTCATTGCTTTTTTTCCAAGGAGCAAGCATTTTTTAATTTTGTGACTGCAGTCACTGTCCACAGTGATTTTGGAGCCCAAAAAAGTAAAATCTGTCATTGTTTCCACTTTTTCTCCTTCTATTTGCTATGAAGTGATGGTGTTCTTCTCTCCTCTGGGTTTCATTCTATTGGAATAAATGTTCCTCATAGTTTATTGGTCATAGTGTGATGTGAATGTTTGTCTGTCATCTTCCAGAGAGGGTATGACTTTCCCTCTTTATTTTTTCTCCCTTTTCTGGCTTCTTACTCTGTTAACACATTTTGATGAACTCTTGATTATTCTCTACTCTGATGCTGACAGATTTACTGGCTGCCTCCTTTTTTCAGCTCATCCATTAACAAACCCAAACATTAAAACAAAAGATAAAAGCATTTAGATGACTTTCACCAGTTGAATTATCAGGCGATTAAAGTATTTTAGATAGATAAAAAGAATTTTGGTGATCATGGCTTGAATCTTTTTAGCCATATCATTTTAAAATACCTTGTCTCCTTAGTGAAAAGTAATACATGGCACATTCAGAGAAGTTGCTATATGTAATACTGTAGGCTGCAATTCTGTCCACATCATATGCTAAAGAAGAGGGTTATAAATTGAATCACTAGAGTAGCTACAGCAGCTGTTACTTGCCATTTATTAAATTTGTTTAATAAACCATGTTTT
This sequence comes from Cervus canadensis, assembly GCF_019320065.1. NCBI lineage: Eukaryota > Metazoa > Chordata > Mammalia > Artiodactyla > Cervidae > Cervus > Cervus canadensis. Next base: position 81,978,449 of record NC_057393.1, read on the forward strand.
AATAAACATGAAGTTATACAACTGTGCTGCAACAATATAATACAATGTAGTGCTAACTGAGGTTTTTATTGTACATATATATTTTAACATTTGACTTTCAATATGTAAAAACATCTGTCACTTTCTAATAAAACTCATAATACTGATACCAAAATTTTGATCAGTTTACAATAGTTAGATGGTGATATATTTCATCAAATATTTTTATGCAGGTGGTTTGATCTATGAGATTGTTTTTATAACAGTGTGCAAGTGGCATTTTAAATACAGAATGCTGCTGGTTGGGAATTGGAATGTAAGATAGAATCTAGGATTATTTTTCAACTATAAAAGAAAAATATAATAATAAAATCAGAGTGCAGCCACAAAAGAAACTCAATTTTTTAAGTATGTAGGGCAAATTCTTTTCAATTTCCCTCTAGTAACATGAAAGAGCTGTAGCATGAACTGTTATCAGAATGCTTGCTGAGATTTTTCTTTTTTAATGAACTCTTTTGATTCACATTGTCACACGCGGTAGGAAAAAAAAAGAAGTTGGATTAAGAACCATTTCCAGCTTTCTGCTCCTATTTCTTTATAGATATCTGCTTACATTCCTGGCTTTGGGTATCAAGATATGATCATAGATTTACCTTGAAAAGAAAATAGTACCAGCACTTCCACATTTCTGAGGAATACTATCATAGCACAGAGATCCCTGATACTGTTTTGTCTATGTAAGTCATTCAGTGTCCTAGGCCTTTAAAAAACCCTAACACCCTGATTAACTGTTACCTGTAAGTAATAAATATTTGACAAAACATAATCATCAAATTTAAGCTCTTATATCATTGTTTATTAGATATTTATGGCTTTTCCACTTAATTTTACTAGAAATATTTTTAAAGTTGCAAGTAATTTTATGAAAAAATACATTTTGGAGGAATTTAGCTTTGAAGACAAAGTTACTGAGACTTTTGTCTCAGTAATTACAAAATTACATCTATCTATTGAATTTCAGGGCTTCCTTGGTGGCTCAGTCAATAAAGAATCTACCTGCAATGCAGGGGACCTGGGTTCGATCCCTGGGTCAGGAAGATCCCCTGGAGAAGGAAATGGCAACCCACTCCAGTATTCTTGCTTGGGAAATCCCATGGACAGAGGAGCCTAGAGGGCTACTGTCCATGGGGTTGCAAAGAGTCAGAAACGACTAAGCAACTAAACCACCACCACCACTGAATTTCATGTTGAGTTGATTTCATTCAGAAATAAATTATGAATTATCCAGCTGTTTTAATTTAAATTGTTTTTCCAAGTAGTTTATTTACTTACCATAAAATTTTTAGTTATAAACTTAAATTTTGTCTCACTCAAGGAAATTTACAATGAAATAAGGAGTTCCCTGGTGATCCAGAGGTTAGGACTCCATGCTTCTGTTGCAAGAGGCATGGGTTTGATCCCTGGTTGGGGAACTAAGGAGACATGTGCCCACTTGCCTCCTGGGCACAACTGCCAAAAAAAAAAAAAACAAAAATGGAATTAAGACCTAAAAATGTATGATTGATTCTTTACCTTCAACTTAGCCTTTCTCAGTTAAATGAATGGTTAAAAGATCTTCAACTTGAGATAATAGCAAATATTCTAATAGAAATAACAGTAATTTCTAACTACCTATATTTAATGTCAACCAAATATTACTGGTGCTTATTATTAATATTGGATAATAAAATCTACACACACTAGAAAAAACTCTTCCTATTTTTAATATATTTGCATAATCTCTAGTTAGTTGGTTCTTAAAACTCTAAGAGGAAAATTCATATTTAGGCTCAATATTATATTGTTGTTGTTTAGTCACTAAGTCCTGTTCAACTCTTTTGTGACCCCAGGGACTGTAGCACACCAGGCTCCTCTGTCCATGGGATTTCCCAAGCAAGAATATTGAAGTGGGTTGCCCTTTCCTCCTCTAGGAGTCTTCTTGACCTGGGGATTGAACCTGCATCTCCTACATTGGCAGGCAGATTCTTTACAAGAGAACCATCAGGGAAGCTCAAATATATCATCAACTCCTTTGTAGCACCTATGTTCTAGAAGATAAAACATAGAAAAAGATTCCAATTTAAAAACACATATTTATTTTATAAGCTACATGAAGGGAAAAAAAGATCATTTTTTCCTTCTTGTCAGTATTATTGGAATTTTCTCTAGTTGTTGTACATATATAATAACATATCTATATCTTCCAGAAACTAGCTAGGAATTTGAACTTTAGGAAATCTTTTAAACCTTATAGCAATGCTATGAGGAAAACACTATCATTATCAGTCTTCAGTTGTCTCTGCTCTGGTTGTTGAAGGATTCACTCTGCAACCCATGATAAGGTCAGAAGAGACCAGCTAGTCACCAAGAAAGAGAAGCATTTTCAGTCCTTGTCAGCCTGGACTATCCATTTGCTTCCTCCCTCCCCTCCAGCCCTCTCTCCCCTCTTGTATCTTCTTTCATTTCCTCTCTCTCTTTCTCATTTTTCCCCTTCATCTCTATCTTTCTTGCTGGAAAGTGAGTCTGAGCCTTTATGCCTTTCCAAAATACAAAAGTAGCAAAATTAACACAAAAGTTGAGGTTTTCTTCTTATAGTTTAATGTCAGGGAATACTTCATTTGGTAACATGGAACAGAGCCTTTCTCTCCTTTGTCTGCTCTCAGCACTTTTGTCTTTCTCTTTTAAAATGAGCAAATTTCAATTCTAGGACAGATCATACCATTAGCTGTGGATTGTTTTTTTTTCATTTAATATTGTTTCAATCTACATTTATGAGAACAGTACTGGTCTCTGTTCACTGGAGGGGCCACAGTGCAAACCCAATAACATCGTTTCCCCCACAGGTCTTACAAATTTTGTCCAGCTCTTCTTTTGAACTGAGATAAATTTTGAGAAGAAAGAAGCATCTAATGAAACACATTAACCCAGATTAAGGGATTTAAGAAACTCATTGTTTTTGAACTGGTACCTAGTGAAGGAATCGAGAGGAACTTTCCATACAGCAGAGGAAAATATTTGCATTTTCTATATATGCGGCCTCTCATTTAAAGTATATATTTATCTAGCCTTTCTGCTCTCATAGGTTGCAAGCTAGTTCTTTAAAAATAGTGGGAATATATGTGAAGCATATCATCAGCTCTATTCATACCCCGTCTCAAATTACAACTCCTAAAATTCTAGCTACTCAGTTGTACAGGTTAAACACAAAGGTGCATGCATGCATATAGACCCGCAAATAAAATAATGGAAGAAGAAATGTACACCAACTAGAGAAAATTCCAATAATACTGACAAGAAGAAAAAAATAATCTTTTTTTCTTTCACATAATGAACTTATAGAATAAATATAAGTTTTTCAACTGGAGTCTTCTTACATGTTTTAAAGGAAGAAGACAAAGATTAACTGAATTATCAGGTTATGCTAAAAAACAAGTTATTTCTTATTATGTTCTGAACTTTATTGTTTTATATTAAGAAGTATGGCTATATTAAGAAGAAATGTTGAATTACCTAATTGAGACTAAAATTTCTCTGTAAGAGAAATAGGTATGACAGGTTTCTTTATAGCTATCCATTGTTAAATTACAAGATATGTTTATCATTTATCACTCATGCTCGGTCTTTGTAGCTTTTTCTCTTACATATTCTCTCCCTCATATTCTATAATTTTAAATCTGAGACATCAAAATCACCAACAATTTTTGCATTTTGGGAAAATAGATTCATGGACATATTATCAAAGAGAAGTTATAGTTTCCAATACTTAATCTTTGTTTTATACTTTGGAAATGCAAAAATGGAATAGGTTGTTTTCCCCCAACCCAAACCAGCATAACCTCTCAGTGAAACAAAGCCTTGTTAATGTTGATGGATGAGTGGGTAAGCAGACTGCATTTATAAAAGTACTTCTAGTAATCAGTGGGCAAACTGGTTTCATACTGGGACTAAAGCCAACACATGTATCTCTTTATTTTGCTCTTTAAATGTTTGACAAGTGAAGTACTGTTATGTCATGACAGAGACAGTTCTTATCTATTTCCAAATTGGCTGGGTTGAGAAAGCACTTCCAAAAGGTTTTAACTCTATCAATATCCCATTATAAATTCAAGACCCAGACTACCCAACTTGTCTCTCTGCTTCTCTGTTTTGTTGTCATTGATTATCTTTTGTTTTTATGAAGGCCAAAACATCCCAGTCCAAAATATAATATATTTTTGGAAAAAATATTATAAGGTAGTCATGCATAACAGTTTGTATATTACTCTTAGGAATCATAACAACAGCAACATTTAATCTTTCACGGCTTTAATAGGATTCATGTGGGTTTAAGTAAATGATTTATATTCAGGGATGTAAAAATAAAGAAAACATATGTACTTAAAGAAAAGTTGAGTTTTGAAAGATAGAAAAGATAGGTAAATTTTGAAGAGAAGCAGAGAATTTTGGGGTAAAGTATATGCCTTGGACAATAGGCAGATCTGCATTCAAATGTTTTTTCTTCCACTTATGAGCTGATGATTTAGAAAAATTTAAAAAAAATTGTGTTGGAACAGATTAATAATATCAACTTCTAAATGTTCTGTAGTAGAGATTAAATGAGCATACATACAAAAAATACATACTGTTGAATGTGATATTTGTTTCAATTGTATCTTTGTTGTCATTTTCTTTATTCTTCATGAAGCCATCACAGATTTAAGGTATGGGTGTTGTCTCCAGGTTCTAATAATGACTAGCCTATCATGTCAAACATCTTTCTATCAAGTTGCATTTCCAGATTATATGAATATTAATACATTAAAAGGAATGAAGCACTAAAAAGCAGATAACCACAGAACAAAGAACAGATCAAAACAATAATAGATTGCCTTTTTAAAATTGAAGCATAGTTGATTTATGTTGGTCCTTTAATGGACCGGAACCTGGTGGTCTGGAGTCGATGATGAGAAACTGAAAGAAGGAAAGAGGCTAATATTCCCTGGGTTACGCAGCCGGCTTTCACACTCCAGGGAATCAGCCAGAAATAGAGAGATAAAGAGAAAGAGAGGAAGAAAAAGAAAGACTGACAGACAGACAGACACGGGGGCCAAAGCTCTGATGGAGCAAAGGTGTTTTAATCAACATGGCGTGGGCATATATACTGTAGTTATTCTCAGCAAAATAAAGATTAAAATTCCAGACTTACAAAACACAAGGCGATCCCTATTAAAGAGAGAAGAGGGTACTTATCACCATAATGAGAAACTTACAAAGGAAATGCCTGAATTCCTTAGCCCCAGACCCGGGAAAGGCGTTCTTCTCCTTTTAATTCCTGAATATTCAGGAATTAATAAGGGCCAAAGGTTTCCTGACAGATCCATAACAGCGCACGGGAAGCCTCCTGTTAACTGCTTCCTGACAGATTTACACTGTTGTGTTAGTTTTAGGTATACAGCAAACTGAATAGTGTGTATATGTTAATCCCAAACTCCTCATTTATTCCTCCCCTCCTTTTTCTCTTTTGATAACCATAAATTCTTTTCTATGTCTGTGGATCTATTCCTGTTTTGTAAATAAGTTCTTTTGTATCATTTCTTTTAAGATTCCCCATATAAATATTACTATATGATATTTGTCTTTATCTGGCTTACTTCATTTAGTATAATAATCTCTATGTCCATTCAAGTTGCTGCAATTAGCATTTTTCATTCTTTTTTGTGGCTGAATACAATTCCATTATACACACACACACACACACACACACACACACACACACATATATATATATATATACCACATCATCTTTATTCATTTATCTATCTATGGACATTTAAGTTGTTTCCATATTTTAGTTATTGTAAATAGTGCTGCAACGAGCACTGGGGTGCAAATATCTTTTCAAATTAGAGTTTTCTCTGAAGATATGCCCAGGAGTGGGATCGTTAGATCATATGGTAAATAATATGATGGGTGGTCAAACCCAAGTTTTTATTGAGTAGAGTCTGCCCTTATCAGAAGAAAATATACCACATTCATTCTATGGTCCTTGGACCAAGAAAGGAAATACAACTTGTATTATTTTAATGATCTTCTCTCCAATATAATTTTTACCATTACTGATATAAGCACTATAAATAGCACTTAAGTGAGTTCTTGAATTCATTTTGGAAGTATATTTGACTAATAGAAAATTAAGAATCAAACTCTTGGTTAAATTAGAAAAAATGAACCCTCTTCACTTCATGCCTATATCTGTTAGGGTCTGGTAAGTATCATACAATACATAACTTACAATAGGCTTGATACCTTACAGAATTATGGAAGAAATGGGGGAAATCAAACTCTGAATGGGAGTAGTCGGTGGGTAGGATGACAAGGGCAACTACAGCAGTCTCTGAAGTGCTGTGATCTCTGTTTTTGCTGATGGGCAGCCCTGAATTAAATTCAGTAAAGCGGGCCATTTTCAGGCGGTGTAAAGAAGAAAATCAGGAACAAACTGAGACCTGCAAAAATAAATTGTAATCTTCAGGGAAAGTCGGAAACCCACAAGCATAATTTGTCTGACTCTGAATGCACCTAACCCTTACTACATAGGCGACCTGCAGAAGTTGCTGCCTTTCATGCTAGGGTTGCACTCACACACCTGGCCCAGAGCTCTGAGAAGTGTAATGAGGAATGACCAGGAATGAGGGTGTGGCTCCTTCATGTCACGGAGATGAGCCAGCCAATCAGAAACAAGGTGTTGGATTTTGCCTACAGTATAATGCTTACTGCTTCAATCAGAAACAACGTGTTGGATTTTGCCTACAGTATAATGCTTACTGCTTCACTCCTGCCTTCCAAATCTCCTGCTTATTTCTCTTCTGGGCAACACTAACCCAGAACCATAGGAGGACGAGAATTGGGAAAACATAGCTTCAGCTTACCAAAATCGACACAGTAAAAAATCACATCAACACCTTAAAGATAAAGCCAGTAAATTCTGTTGATACTACTGTAACAAACTGAGCAACTCAATCAAGAAAAGAGGCATTAATCATAAGAGCTGTAGTTGAATAGATTTGATACACATTTTAGTTTCCCATTCTTTCTTTCTGGCCATTCTATTTTCTCTTGCACTATACTCATGTCAGAGAATTCTGTAAGAGACTTCCCTGGCAGCCCAGTGGTTAAGACTCTGCGCTTCCACTGGAGGAGTGCAGGTTTGATCCCCGGCTAGGGAATTAAGATCCCACATGCAGTGTGGCAAAAAAAGAAAGAAAGAAAGTTCCTCAAGACCTTCTGATAGTTCAGTTCTGTCAGGCGAGTGTATGCTCCTCGGTTCTTTGCCTCGTCACAACAAAGATTTGGAGTGACGGACATTAAAGCCGACCTCGGTCTGTCACAGCTCTCAGGTATTGGACAGACCGTGCTATAGCTCTTAGATAAATCAGTGTTACAGCTCTATTTTATTTAAATAATAGCAGGAAAATCCATCTTCGAGGCGTGAGGGCATGTCGACCCAAAGACGCGAAGAGAAGAGGGCCCACATGGGAGAGAGAGAGCTTTGGCTCCTCTTTTTATACGTTTTTCTCTCCCTGGGCCTGTCCTATGTAAATTGGGCCAGCCAGGAGTGCTGTTTGTTTTACCTGAGGTTCTCACTCCGGTCCTAGGACCTTCCTTTGTTCTATCTTTGCTGGCTTTTTCCTTCCAGGTATTATTCAAGGCTCAGAGTGAAACTCAGAGATGCTCTGAAGTTAGAATAACATGGGATGACTCTCAGAGCTCCACTTTCATATATATCACATTAAGTAAGCTCATTGGTTCCAGTTTCCTAATTTATAAAACAGAAGTATAGCATTGTTGGAATCTTTAAAATATTGTTTTATTTCTATTGTAATTCATCACAGTTAAGCAGATATAATCACTGCTTTTTGGTCCCAATGTTCCTGTTTCCTTTTTCCTCTCTATGCTGGAAACTAGTTCATCCTTCCCATATCACACATTTCAGGTCAGATCTTTTTATGGCTAACCAAGCTACAAATTCTTATGGGAAGAAACGTGCTTTCGTTATTTTATGTCTGACCTTACTTATCATGGAGACAGACAGAATGTTCCCTTAATAGAAGTTTATGAAAGGATGAGTGAAACGAGCAGAAGCCTCTGTGGGAATCTGCCCTGGACTTCATTAGTAAACACACACATAGTTGCTTTCTGCTTTCATTTGTCCTTGCTTGCAGCTTTGCAAGTATTTCAAATTCTTTTTCCAGGGTATCAGAATTTATAAGGATCATTGGCTTCTTCCAATAGCATCATTACATTCTTAAGCTTTGAACAGTATCTTCTAATTTTATTTTATTTCTCCATTTTGATTTCCTTTGATCCCATGTTGGTACAGAATAAATGGTTGGCACATTCTAGTCTTTGTCTTTTTATTTACTTCAAATACTAATTGTGCGCAAATAAAGGGTTGATTTTCTAGGAGGATATTACCATGTTTTTAACAATTGCTTGAACTTTCTCCATTTTACAAACATTCCTTGGTATTTAACATTGTTATCTTATTCCAGCTCTTAGAAATAGATAAAGAAAAATGTTTTTCCAGTTTTGCTCAACTTGGTCATTAGTTTAGTAAAACTTGGCATCTAGGAAGACTATAAAGGATTTGTTTTCAATTCTAGAAAGAATCAAATTTAAAAAATATTCTATTATTTTAAATAATCCTTAAATTTTAGCAGTTAACAATATTATCCCCTTGGTTATACAAATCCTCCAAATGCTAATTTCCCTCTTTTTTTGGCTTATATAACCCATTCAGCATTTCAGTGTGTCCTCCAGACTAATCTAAATTGGAAGTGTTAGAAGGTAAAGCTATGTGATAAACTTGATGAAGTCAAGGAAGTCTTGATTCATATTGATTTTATACCATTCACTTTTACACCACCTATTTCAGTAGCTGCAACTCTTTTAAATCCAGATTACAGAAATTACTCCTTGATTTTATTTAGCTTCTTTAGCACAGCTCCAAGGAAAAGTGTTGTCTTGTTCTTATTCTTAGTAATCTGGCAATATAAAAAAGGAAATATTTGAAACTAAAGTGTAGTGTAAATTACTCAGTGATTCATCTAACATATGACATATATTTAAAATAAGTTTTTCTGCTGCTGAATATTGTAGAACAAAGAAAGAAAAGTTGCTTAAAATGGGATTTCAAAAGATACAAAATTATGTGGCTCATACCTTTTAACAGTAACAAAACCTATAATTGATAAAATATATTGCTGAAAATAGACTAAAGAATTTTTCTAGAGTGCTTGTGATCAGGGCCACTGAAATGAAATATAGAATTTCAAACACTGATATTTTCCAGTTTTAATTAAATTGACCTTAACAGTGCCAATATGTCTCTATCTTTAAATTAAGCAGAACTTAATATGTATGTCTCTACAGTAATGTCCTCTTACGAGTAATACTTAAAGCTTCTCATCTGTATCCTATGACTTATATGGCTTTATCTCTAGAGACACATTCTACTTCATTTGATTCATTTTCTCCCCTTTCTCAACTCTTATTCACCAAAAATCAAAAGTTTGGAGTCTCAGTGGTTATAGAAAAATATATTCATGTAAATGAATGAGGATGTTTCTTAAGATCTTTTTCTGACATTTCTCTGCTCACCTTTCTTTTAAAAATCACATTTGGGACTATCCTGGTGGTCAGTGGCTAAGACTCTATACTTCCAATGCAGAGGACCTAAGTTCAATCCTTGGCCAGGGTACTAGATCCCATATGCAGCAACTCTACATCCCGAGTGATGCAACTAAGACCCAGCACAGCCAAATAAAGAAGTAAAATAAATAAGTATATTTAAAATGCACCCATTTAAGTCCATAGCTTGAACCAGGATCTCAGAGTGAGTGATTCTGCTTCCACAAAACCCACTGAAAACATTTGCTGGTGATGACTGACTTCTCTACTTCTCTTTGCACCTGAGTGTTCTTGAGCTTTACTACTCTAAGGGAATAATAAACACTAGTGATCGACTCACAGTGTCTTTTTTTTCCCACTGCAAAGTCTCTCCTATTTTCTTTAGGAGTCCCTGCAAATTGTCATATGCAGTTTTGGACAAGTTTACTCATGGTCATCAATGCATCCTAGGACCCTCCCACCAAACTACCTGACCGCCTCTGCTGCTAGTGCCAGCTTCTCCTTGAGAAGCCCAGCCATCCGGGCCCAGGCACTCCTGTTCAGACCTCAGAGAGCCCCGCTGGGACTGTGGCTCCAAGAGCTTGTGACAGAGTAGTGGGGAAACTATCCAATCGTGGAACTCTGTCCAATCCATTTGCTTCTTATGCACCGAAAAACTATGCTGCTTCCTAGACATTTAGACATCCATGGATTCAGCTCCTTTTTATTTTAATTCAGTTTTTATTTTATGTTAGAGTACAGTTGATTTATAATGTTTTGTTAGTTTCAGCTGTACAGCAAAGTGATTCAGTTATACATACACATATATCCATTCTTCTCAAAATTCTTTTCTCACATAGGCTATTACAGCATATTGAGTAGAGTTCCCTGTGCTATACAGTAAGGCCTGGGTGATTATATCATATATATAGTAGTGTGTATACGTTGATCCTAAACTCCTAATTTATCCCTCTCCCTACAATTCAGTAGACATGGCAGAAGCTGCAGGTTCTACCCCTGGAGAGGGAAATGGTAACCCACTCTAATATTCTCATCTAGGAGAATCCCATGGACAAGGGAGCCTGGCGGACTACAGTCCATGGGATTGCAAGAGTCAGACATGACTTAGCGACTAAACAGTGACAGCAACACTCTTCATTGTTTATTTCCTTTTTTGGCAGAGTTTGCTTTTTGTTTTTTCAATTTTTTTCTGTGTCTTAAGGTAGAAGATTATACTACTGATTAGAGGTATTTTTTCTTTCTTATGTAGATGATTACACATTTAAATATCTCTCTAAGCATTTCTTTAGCTGAATCGCATCAGTCTGGGTACACTGTACCTTCAATCTTTATTCATCTCATTATATTTTCTATCTCTCCTTGTACTTTCCTCTTTGATTCATTGGTTATTTAGGAGTGTGTTGTTTAATATCAGTGTATTCGTGTGTTTCAAAAATTTCTTTCAGTTAATTATTTCTGATTTCATTTTTTTGTAGTGTGAGCACATACTTTGTATGATTTCAAAACTTTTAAGTGTGTTGAAAATTGTTTCGTAGCTTAACATATGGTCTATCCTGGAAAATGTTTAGGTGCAATTTAGAAGCATTGATATTCTGAACGTTTCATTGAAATCTCTTTCACCTTCTTTGTAATGTCTCTGGTATTAATGCTCGAAGGTTACAACCTTGGGCATGCACACAATCATGCTGGGATGACTGGTTTTTGCATGACTGTCTTTGAGTATCTCCTTCCCTGAGCTCTTATTTAAGCTGTTTGCCTCTGCTGGTGTTCCAGTTAGTTTTACTCATTTCAGGCTGATTATTCCTTTGTTTTTGATGATGCCATGGGACATAGATCACTTCATTGGTGATGGTTTAGTCGCAAAATCATGCCCAACTCTTGCAACTCCATGGACTGTAGCCCTGCCAGGTTCCTCTGCCCATGGGATTTCCCAGGCAAGTATGAAGGAGTGGGTTGTGATTTCCTTCTCCAGGGGATCTTCCCAATCCAGGGGATTGAACCCTCATCTCCAGCACTGCAGGCAGATTCTTTACTGGTTGAACCATCAGGAAGGCCCAGATTCCTCCATAATCTGATCCTATCAGATTTGGGCTTCTTTTAAGAACTGGCCTTTGGGATTTATACTAATTCTAGAAGGGCTCATTCTGATTCTTTCCGGTAAACTATATGGACTAAGGTATAGCCTATTGCTCTTATTCTTTACTGCCAAAATTTCCATTGTTTTGGGAATTCTTTGGGGCTTGAACTTCACCATACTCTTTTTCAAATAAAGGCATTTTCCATGGAAGATCTCAGAGTTCTGTTCTATTATGGACTTCCTATTCCTCTGGGAAAAATTTTTGAATCTTTGTCTAGAACTGGGGTAGGGAACAATGGCCCCTTCTCTTGGAATAATACCTCTGCTCTACAGTACAGTGGTAAATGGGAACAATAGTTATTAATATTTTTCCTGCTTGCTTGTCTCTCACAGAATAGAAGATTACCCCATGGGTAAACAGGAATGAGAATGAGCAGACTCACAATATTCTCAGCCTGCCATTCCAGGGGATATATCTCTGCCTTACAAGTCGCAGCTAAGCAGCGGAAGGAAGCCCTTATTTTCTTGGCAATAACTACTGAGAATTTAGCCTCTGCAACTGGGAGTTTAGGAGGATGAGAAATCCTTGATACTCCTGGGGGCTGAGAAATGGAGTATTTCCTGCGATAGCAATAAACAAGGAGCTCACAAACATTAGCAATTCCAGCCCTCCAAATGTGAATTTCTGAGCATAGTGGGTGCCCAGAAAAAAAAAAACAAAAAACAATACCTAAGGCAGCTATCTGGCTGCCACCACTCCCTACTGTCAGCCATGAACTAAGGATGTGAAAAATCAGATCTCAGGATGCTGGCCCCAGATAGCTGAGATGCATATAAAAGGGATGAATTCAATAAGCACAGATATTTGCATCTTCCCATACACAGAAAAGTGGTAAATTCCTTAACTTGAGATATGTGGTTTTCCTTAACTAACAATAGTTTTTGATCTTCACTTCTATATAACCTGTCTCTTCCTTCCACCTTCTCAGGTTATTTAAAATACTGTCTCTCAGGTTTGAAGTCTTAAAAATTCCCATCATATAAAATATAACTCATGAACAGCTTTTTGCAAAATTCAGACTTAAAGAAAGTAGGGAAAACCATTAGGCCATTCAAGTATAACCTAAATGAAATCTCTTATGATTATATAGCAAAAGTGACAAATATATTCAAGGAATTAGATATGATAGACAGAGTGCCTGAAGAATTATGGGTGAATGTTCACAACACTGTAAAGGAGGCAGTGATAAAAAACATCCCCAAGAAAAAGACATGCAAAAAGGCAAAATGGTTGTCTGAGGAGAACTTAAAAATAGCTGAGAAAAGAAGAGAAGCAAAAGGCAAAGGAGAAAAGGAAAAATATATCCGTCTGAATGCAGAGTTCCAAAGAACAGCAAGGAGGGATAAGAAAGCTTTCTTAAGTGAACAATGCAAAGAAATAGAAGAAAACAGTAGAATAGGAAAGACTAGAGATCTCTTCAAGAAAATTAGATACCAAAGGAACATTTCATGCAAAGATGGGCACAATAAAGGACAGAAATGGTATGGACCTAACAGAAGCAGAAGATATTAAAAACAGGTAGCAAGAACACACAGGAGAACTATACAGAAAAGATCTTAATGACCCAGATAAACATGATGGTGTGATCACTCACCTAGAGCCAGACATCCTGCAGTGCAAAGTCAAGTGGGCCTTAGGAAGGATCACTCTGAACAAAACTAGTGGGGGTGATGAAATTCCAGTTGAGCTATTTCAAATCCTAGAAGATGATGCTGTTAAAGTGCTGCACTCAATATGCCAGCAAATTTGGAAAACTCAGCAGTGGCCACAGGACTGGAAAATGTCAGTTTTCATTCCAATCCCAGTGAAGGACAATGCCAAAGAATGTTCAAACTACCACAAAATTGCACTTATTTCACATACACATAAGGTAATGCTCAAAATACTTCAAGTTAGGCTTCAACAGTCCTGGAATAGGGCATGGCAATCCACTTCAGTACTCTTGCCTGGAGAATCCTCATGGACAGAGGAACCTGGCAGGCTATAGTACATGAGGTCACAAAGAATCAGACACAACTGAGCAGCTAAGCACAATGCAGCACAGGCTTCAACAGTATGTGAATTGAGAACTTCCAGATGTTCAAGCTGGATTTAGAAAAAGCAGAGGAACCAGAGATCAAATTTTAAATGTCCATTAAATTGTAGAAAAAGGAAGAGAATTCCAGAGAAAACATCCACTTTTGCTTCACTGACTATGCTAAAACCTGTGACTGTGTGGATCACAACAAACTGTGGGGAATTCTTGAAGATATGGGAATACCAAACCATAGAACCAGACATGGAACAACTGGCTGGTTCAAAATTGGGAAAGAAGTATGTCAAGGTTTTATATTGTCACCCTGCTTATTTAACTTATTTGCAGAGTACATGATGCAAAATGCTGGGCTGGATAAAACACAGGCTGGAATCAAGAATTTTGGGGGAAATATCAATAACCTCAGATATGCAGATGACACCACTCTAATGTCAGAAAGTGAAGGGGAACTAATGTGCCTCTTGATGAAAGTGAAAGAGGAGAGTGAAAAAGCTCACTTAAAACACAACATTCAAAAACAAAGATCATGGCATCCAGTCCCATCCCTTTATAGCAAATAGATGGAGAGACAGTGGAAACAGTAACAGACTTTCTTTTCTTGGGCTCCAAAATCACTGAGTATGGTGACAGCAACCATGAAATTGGAAGCTGCTTGCTTCTTGGAAGGAAAGCTATGACAAACTTACCCAACATATTAAAAAGCAGAGACATTATTTTGCCAACAAAGGTCCGTCTTGTCAAAGCTATTGTTTTTCCAGGAGTCATGCATGAATGTGAGAACTGGACAAAAAATGGCTGAGCACTGAAGAACTGATGCTTCGAACTCTGTTACTGGAGAAGACTCTTGAGAGTCCCTTGGACTGCAAGGAAATCAAACCAGTCAATCCTAAAGTAAATCAACCCTGAATATTTATTGAAAGCACTGATGCTAAAGCTGAAGCTCCAATACTTGGGCCACCTGATGGGAAATGTCGAGTCATTACAAAAATCCCTGATTTGGGGAAAAATTGAAGGCAGGAGGAGAAGGGGATGACAGAGGACAAGCTGGATGGATGGCATCAGCAGCTCAATGAACATGAGTTTGAATAAACTTTAGTAGATAGTGAAGGACAGGGAAACCTTTCATACTGCCATAGGGCAGCAGAGTCAGACACAACTGAGAGACTGAACAACAACAACAGACAGTTAGAGTTAACATTTATCCATGCTATCCATCCATTAGCCAAGAAATGAGAGGAGAAAGAGCCCTATTTCCTTGGCCACACCTGCTGCATAAGTGATGAGTGAGAAGGGAAAGTTTATTGCTCAAGTGCCACAGACTTTTGCTGCTTTTAATGAGATTAACAGAATTTTTTGAATAACTAATTCTTCTTTTTTCTATCTGCCCTTAAGACAATTTCCAGAGACCTTAACCACTTAGAGGTGTTTTATGAAGAGAGGTACACAGAACCCCTCACGTTGTCATTTTAGCTCAAAGAGTTTTGATTTACCAAGTTGGATGTAAAATGTAGTAATAAGATCAAACACAACCAATATGGTTTTGTAGAAGAATAATTTGGGTGTGTGGCACTTGTTCTTTGTCATATAAAGAATTATTATATAGTTATGGAAATTGAAATAGTATAAAAAGGATAGTGAGTGAACATGTAGATGGAATAGAGATACCTGAAATGCATCCATTCATGTATAACATATTAAAATTCTGGCATCCCTTATTAGTAAGAAAAGGTTAGACTGCTCAATCAATGCCACAGGACAACTGATCTTACAGTAAAAATAATGACTTTGAATACTTTTGAAAGAAATCATACTAATTGATTAAATCATGCTTTCAATAAATGTACATCATTTGTTATAGTGGTCTATGTTCTATGAGTAGTTCCAGGGATACCTTGAGGATGAAGGAAATGAAGGGAAAAGAAGGAAGAGAACATTTATATACCTGCTCTCGTAGAGTTATCTGATAGTGGGAATTCATAAAATTATTTACTAATTCTTGGGACTTCCCCAGTGATTCAGTGGTTAAGACTTCATCTTCCAATGCAGGTGGCATAGGTTCAATACCTGGTCAGGGAACTAAGGTCCCACATGTTACACTGCTCAACCAAAAATTTGTAAATTATTTACTAACTTTTAAATGAGCATTACAAAATGTTCAGGTTTCACAGTTATTTGGGGCATTTTAACAAATAACTTGCTTAATCTTGCAGATAGAATCTGTGTTTTTCAAGAACCATTTTTTCGTGTTCTTGGTTTTGCAAGTTGACTGTATTTTAGGATCCCTTGCATGTAGGTGTGGCCATTTGACTCTGTTATAAGCAGTAGATTATGAAGTGTCCCTCTATCATGCCTGGTGTGTAAAATCTTCTTTGCCCCCTTCCCCTCTTTCTGTCTCTTCCCTCTTCTGTATGATAGATGTAGACTGTGAAAATCTCTAGAGGATGCAGACACAAGATGAGAGGTGTACAAGTCTTTAAATGATCATATAGTACAGCTCCTCTGACAGTCTTAACTCTCCCCCAGAACTCAAAGAACAGCAAGACGTGTATCTTTATGTTATTAAGTCACTGAAATATTGAAGTCTGTTTGTTAGATCAACAATTCTAGACCACAGGGTCTGTGTTATTAAGATTTAAGTATATTGTATCAGAAGAGAGTGTGAATTTAGATAATTAGAGACGAAGGAGACATTATTCTTTAGAAAGCAATAGGGTTAAGGACAGAATACAAGACTAAGAAATGGCCTGTAGACAGGAAGAGTGTTCATGTCATCCAACTGTTCTGAAACGTAAAAACTTAAATCAATAATAATTTCACTCTATATTCTTATAACTTAAGATTTTGAAGGTCTGGAATTTAGGGTCAGTTTAAAAGTGCAATTCTTCTGCACCATATGCCACCGAGAGATTGTTGGTAGATGGGTGGGTCCAGACCTTCCAAGATCACTTCCTTCATGTCGTGTGCATTGTTGGAAATCTATCCAGAAGGCTAGATTTAGCTGGGATTATGGATCAAGGGCCAGTATGTGATTTCTTTCTAGTGTCAGGGTAAACTAACTTCTTACAGTGCCCCACGCCTCCCCTGAAAGAGTGTTGTAAGAGACTTGGTTGAAATCTGCAAGGCTTCATGTGATCTAGCCTCAGAAGCTCTAGCTCAAATTTAAGGGCATAAAAATTAGATTTAAACACTCACTGAAATGTGTGGCAAATAATTTTCCATCGCCTTTAATCTAAAGCAGATTGACTTTTTAAAATAATCTTGAAGGAACTAATCGATAAAAATATGTTTGCTTTTTGAATCTCTGGGGAAAAAGTATTAATTTCTGTTGATTCTGTAAGGTAAGACTGTGAGACACTATTTTTCAGAATTTGGGGGGAAGACATTGGTTACACATACTTGTTCAAGTCCTCTTATAAACACCAAGATGGACTTGGATGTGCAAAAGATTTATTCGAGGAAAAACCAATGAAGGGGGAAAGGACAGAAGTAGTAGCAGTAAGCAAGGACAGTTTTTAGACCAAATGCAGGTCTGACAACTAAATATTGAAGGAGACAAGAAAGAAGGATGATTGAATAGGAGGAGTTGCAGACTGCAGCACAATTCTGAGAAATTCTCAATCAGTCTTGATGGCAAGTCCCAGGGCAAGGAGTGCATATTTGAAAACTCCTTTGTCAGACAGAAACAGTGCTCTCTTTTCTCTGCCATGCAAAATCATTGTCTAGGAGCAGCCCAGGGAGAAATATATCCTGTATGTGAATGCTGTGATGGATTCAAAATTTTGGCAGCTGGGGTCAGTAAACCAACACATTGCTCCCAGTGCATTTCTCTTGAAGGGAGATCTGAGCAATACACATCCATGACTGCTACATTAGGCATGAGAATAGTTGAAAGTGTGAAAAATTGTTGTTGTGGAGAATGAGAGGTGGCTCAATAAACATAATCATGGATTCTATGATTGCCAAAGCTAGGTTTCATGTTCTTTGTTTTTGAACATAATACTTTCTGGGAATTTCAGTAAAGGTTCAACATTAAACTCTTAATCCTTATTTTTCTCCATCCTTTAGAGTTTTGTCTTTTCTAAATTATTACACCACCCATACTACTGAACTGATACAGAAATTTGAATGATTTTAAAGCATACATTCAGATTATTTTTAAAAAGTACTTTCTAGTTTTATGGGCCAATCAAATTTATTCTACTAAAAATATTCATGCACATGTCCCTTGAACCAAATGGCCACCAGGTGAGGATATACCTAGGAATGAAATTTTCCAGTCAGAAAATGCATATGGTCAGATTTGTAAGAGCAAGGAAAATATTTTCTAAAATACCATTCTATTTCCCAATCCCAGTGGCACAGTTTAAAACTTCCTATTGTTCTACTTGTTTGCTAATACTTACATTGTTACTTCTTTTGGGAGTTCTTGGGAATGTAGTATATAGTGGAATTTAATTATGTTTTTATATGCATTTTCCTGATTGCTATGAAGAAAAATAATTTTAATAGGATTTTATTGAAAACTTAGGTATTTAATTATATTTTTATATGCATTTTCCTGATTGCTATGAAGAAAAATAATTTTAATAGGATTTTATTGAAAACTTAGGTATCTCCCATTGTACAGCACTCGAAAGGTTATCATTTTATCTGTCTCTATCTTAAAGAATTATAGGAATTCTTTATGTATTCTGGATGTGAGATCTCTGTGAGTTTTATATATTTCAAGTATCTTCTATGGTTTGTAACTTGCATTTTCATATTTTTGATGATAACTTTTAATAAATTAATCATAATAATTATATATTTAACATTATGAATAATAATAAAATTGATGATAAATGATGGTATATGCATAAAAGAGAATGTCATACAGCAAAAAAATGAGTAATTGGTGGCTACTTACAAAAATGTATGGTTTTAGAAACATGCCGTATATAAAAGAAATAACCTATAAAAATAATATATCCTTTATGATTGGATTTATGACAAGTCCCAAATTAAGCAAAGCTAATCTATGCTGTCAGAAGTTGAGTTTGTGATTGGACAGACGTATGAAAGAGGCTTCCAGGGTTCTGAAAATTTTCTCGTATTTGATGTCCCTTGCATTTTAATTATCGTGTGCTTTGTTTGTTGTGCAAGTGTGCTGTCTGTACTTATGTTTAAGGCACAGAATGTACACTATGCTTCATCTTTAAGAAAAGGTTAAAAATAGGAAATGTTAATTTCACCAAGAAAATATGACAATTACCAAGAAAAGAAAAGGCATTCTTAATGCATGAGGATTTCAAAGGAGTCTCAATGAAGAAAGTTACCAAAAAAAAGACAACACATTCAGAGAATTACTACATCGATCTCCAATGTTATTACCTGTGATGTTGCTGTACAACTGTTTTATTTCCAATAGAATTTTTTCAGTTACATGTTAAAAAGTGAGATTCAAATTTATCTGAACAGCAAAGAAACTATTGTTTTATAAAAGAAGTCCAGGTTGGGGAGCTCCAGGACATGTTGAACCCATGTGCTATGGACTGCATGTTTCTGTTTCCCTAAAATTAAAGTCTTTCCCTAAAATTCATATGTTGAAACCCTAATCCCTAATGTAATGGTATTTAGGGACAGACATTTGGAGGTGATTAGGACAGGAGATTGGAGCACTCTTGATGGGGGTAGTGTCCTTATAGGAAGAGACATGAGAGAGCTTGTTTCCACCCCTTCTCTCTTTCTTTACCTTGGGAAGATACAACAGGAACACAGCTGTTTGCAAGTCAGGAAGAAGGCCCTCACCAGTTTTGTCGCCTTTAGAACTCTGAGAAATAAATGTTTGTTATCAACTAGTCCATGGTATTCTGCTGTGCATGCTGTTGTTTCAGTCGTGATCAACTATTTGCAACGCTATGGACTGTAATTCCCCAGGCTCCTCTTGTCCATGGGATTCTCCAGGCAAGAATACTGCAGTGGGTTGCCATGCCCTCCTCCAGGGATCTTCCCCACCCAAAAATTGAACCAAAAATTGATTCTTTACCCACTGAGCCAACTGTGAAGCCTAGTATTCCGTTGCTGC
The DNA here is from genome assembly GCF_019320065.1 of Cervus canadensis. NCBI lineage: Eukaryota > Metazoa > Chordata > Mammalia > Artiodactyla > Cervidae > Cervus > Cervus canadensis. The sequence continues at coordinate 81,998,370 of NC_057393.1, forward strand.
TGCTGCTGCTAAGTCGCTTCAGTCGTGTCCGACTCTGTGCGACCCCAGAGACGGCAGCCCACCAGGCTCCGCCGTCCCTGAAATTCTCCAGGCAAGAACACTGGAGTGGGTTGCCACTTTCTTCTCCAATGCTTGAAAGTGAAAAGTGAAAGTGAAGTCGCTCAGTCATTTCCGGCTCTTCGCCACCCCATGGACTGCAGCCTGCAAGGCTCCTGCGTCCATGGGATTTTCCAGGCAAGAGGACTGGAGTGGGGTGCCATTGCCTTCTCTGAGTATCCTGTTAGAGCAGCTCAATCTGACTGAGACATCATGGCTCAATAATGGCTTCAGGGACCCAGATTTTCACAATCATTTTGCTTTGGTAGCTTGTGTTATATTATCCTAGTCTGGTTCATCTTTGTCCAAACATCTCATTTTGTCCCTGTAAGCCAAGGTTATAAAAGGCACTCTCCCATAATGAATAGGAGAAAGGACACGTTTCCCAGAAGCCCTCCAGAACTTTCCCTTTGTTCTCATTAGCCAAAATTGTAACCTTTAGTAGCATTTAAACCAATCACTGATAAAGGGTATAGAACCATAATGATTGACTTCAGTCAATCAAAACCTATTCTTGGACTTGAAGTAGGTGTGTCTACTGTGCATTGTAAGGTCAAAGGAGGCAAGAAACTGGGTTTCATTTAGAAAAAGACAGAAGTTTAAAAAAGAAAAGAAAGAGAAAAAATAGGTGGGTGAAAAGTAGAAGGAAGGAAGTGAAAAGGAGGGGGAAGGTAAGGTCATAGATACAGTACATTATATGTATTATAAATTTCACATATTGTAAACTCCAAGAAGACATAGACATTTTTAAAAAGAGAAAAATAGGGTAAATGCACCAAGTGTATTTCTTACATTTGCTAAATTGGGGCAATAAATGTCATTATCAGACATATTGTATGTAGATCATATCAAGGTATACTATGATATTGTAAAATATCTTCCAGAGATCTTCATCATGTTTTTTTAGTTTGCATCTGTTTTATATGTACTATGTTTTATTCTCCCTTTGAAATATGACTCTATTTCTTAGCTATGTTTTATTTATAAAATTTAAAGTTCACTTGGAATATATTAAGCCACTATCTTGTTTTCTTTAAAATATTGGCTCTATTATCAATCATTACACAGATTTATGGCTGTTTTACTTTTTCAAAGGAAATATATTCTCATTTTTCACAGGGTGACAGGCAAATATTTTAAAGTTTCCATTATTTAATGTCAGAAAATAAAATTACAGTATACTTTGTTATAAAACATATAATATCAATGTCACTCAAATGTATCATAATTTTAATATACATCTTATAGTAGTTTTCTTGGTTTATATAAATTTAACTCTTTGAAAATAGAAGCCAAAGGGATCAGTCTTGAAGATTTTTAAGCATCGATAATGTATAACCATGTAATGAAGCAATGCTAAATGATGTAATAAATAGCAAAAGGAATGTAGTAAATTTAGAAAAAAACATCAAACATTAATAGTAAAAAATTGATGACTAAGAATTCTAAGTTATATATTAGTATTTTTTTCAACAGAATTACTATGCTTGTTTTTCTAATTGATATCTAGAATATATGAAACACAGGGAATACAAAAATTAAAAGGAAATTAGTTCTATTCTTAGGGAGCCTTATCTAACAGAAGAGGCAGATGATCCCACTGCAGTACCACAAAACACAGACATTATTTAAGGGGAGCAAAGGGAACACAAAGAGGAGGCATTTAATTCTATTTTGAAGCTTAGGAAAAAGGTTTGACAGAGTTCATGGCCATTGGGCTCCATGTTATGAGATAAGATTTTGTAGGCATATATAATAAAGAGTGTAAATATCTTAAAGATGTAAAAGTTTATGTTTTCCTATTGTAACTACTTTTTTCATTATTTAAAATAACCTGTACTACATTGCAAAAGTACCTGAAATTCCTTCTAGTTAATACACATACACACGTGTATTTTGATATCAAAAGTTAAAAGTTTTTAAAGATTACTTCCAAATTTTCCTAACATTTGCCAAAGATCCATAATTTGATCATTTATGTAAAATATGTAAACTTTTTTATGACTTAAAAAAGTCAGACAGTAAAAGCCATATACTTTTATACAATAATATAAAAAGTAAATTAAACTAGTATTACTCATAGATGAGATTACAAAGCAACTTAGTTTTGACTTCCATGTATCTTTAAAGCACATTGAGTAGAATTATTTTCCCAGTGCCTTTCATGAAAATTCAGGTGGTGTCAGGATTTTTGCAATCACATATCATGTTTTTACATTATAAACAAAGACATCATCTCATTTCACAAATTAATTGTCTGGCACCATTATGTAATGAAAGCTGTGAAATTGATTTTAGGTATATCTGCCTTCTGCAGATAGGGACTGCAGGAAGGAATTATTTGGTCAAAGGTCTCCTCTTAAACTTCTGGCTTCTTCTTTGTTTACTTGTTTTTCCTCTCTAGCTTGTTAACTCTAGATTCTGAGAAAGGAGAGGGAAGGGGGAAATTAAAGAGGGACCAGGAAAATTATTACCTGCACTGATCTTTAATTGCTACCCTGAGCTTTATTTTTAATTTACTTGCTTTTTTAAAGGCATTCTGAAGCTCTGACATTCTCATATTTATTTTACAGCAGACTATCTTACTAAAATATTTTACACATCTATCAATGTAAACAAAAATTCTCTTGGTCATTCCAAATTGGCGATAACATTCAGTTCAATTAAGGTTAGTTGCTCAGTCATATCCAACTCTTTACAACCCCATGGACTGCAGCTCGACAGGCTGCCCTGTCCATGACCAACTCCTGGAGCCTACTCAAACTCATGTCCATCCAGTCTGTGATGCCATCCAACCATCTCATCCTCTGTCATCCTCTTCTCCTTCTACCTTCAGTCTCTGGCAGGATCAGGGTCTTTTCAAATAGTCAGTACTTCATGTTAGGTAGCCAAAATGCTGTAGCTTCAGCTTCAGCATCAGTCCTTCCAATGAATATTCAGGACTGATTTCGTGTAGGATGGACTGGTTGGGTCTCCTTGCAGTCCAAGGGACTCTCAAAAGCATCAATTCTTTGGCACTCAGCTTTCTTTATAGTTCAACTCTTACATCCATACCTGACTACTGGAAAAACCAAAGCTTTTACTAGATGGACCTTTGTTGGCAAAGTACTGTCTCTGCTTTTTAATATGTTATCTATGTTGGTCACAGCTTTTTTTTCCAAGGAGCAAGGGTCTTTTAATTTTCTGGCTGGTGTCACCATCTGCAGTGATTTTGGAGCCCTAAAAAAGAAAGTCTGTCCATGTTTCCATTGTTTCCCCATCTATTTTCTATAAAATGATGCGACCAGATACCATGATCTTAGTTTTCTGAATGTTAAGTTTTAAGCCAGCTTTTTCACTCTGCTCTTTTCACTTTCATCAAGAAGCTCTTTAGTTCTTCTTGGCTTTCTGCCATAAGAGTGGTGTCATCTGCATATCTGTGGTTATTGATACTTCTCCTGGCATTCTTATTTCCAGTTTATGCTTCACCCAGCCCAGCATATTGCATGATATACTCTGCATACAAGTTGAATAAGCAGGGTGACAATGTACAGCTTCAATATGCTCCTTTCCAATTTGGAACCAGTCTGTTTTTCCATGTCCAGTTTTAACTGTTACTCCTTGACCTGCATTCATATTTCTCAGGAGGCAGGTTAGGTGGTCAAGTATGCCGATCTCTTTAAGAATTTTCCACAATTTGTTGTGATCCACATAGTCAAAGTCTTTGGTGTAGCCAATAAAGCAGAAGGAAATGTTTTTCTGGAACTTTCTTGCTTTTTTGATGATCCAACAGATGCTGACAATTTGATCTCTGGTTCCTCTGCCTTTTCTAAATCCAGCTTGAACATCTGGAAGTTCACAGTTCATGTACTTTTGAAGCCTGGCTTAGAGAATTTTGAGCATTTCTTTGCTAGGGTGTGAGATGAGTGCAATTGTGTGATAGTTTGGACAGTAATTGGCATTGCCTTTCTTTGAGATTGAAATGAAAACTGACCTTTTCCAGTCCTGTGGCCTCTGCTGAGTTTTCGAAATTTGCTGACATTTGAGTGCAGCACTTTCACAGCATCATATTTCAGGATTTGAAATAGCTCAACTGAATTCCATCACTTCTACTAGCTTTGTTCCTAGTGATGCTCCCTAAGGCCCACTTGACTTTGCATTACAAGATGTCTGGCTCTAGGTGAGTGATCACACCATGGTGGTTATCTGGGTCATGAAGACTTTTTTGTATAGTTCTGTTATTGTTGCCACCTCTTCTTAATATCTTCTGCTTCTGCTAGGTTCATACCATTTCTGTCCTTTATTGTGCCCATCTTTGCATGAAGTATTCCCTTGATATCTCTAGTTTTCTTGAAGAGATCTCTAGTCTTTCCCATTGTATTGTTTTCCTCTATTTCTTTGCATTGATCACTGAGTAAGGCTTTCTTATCTCTCCTTGCTATTCTTTGGAATTCTGCTTTCAAATGGGAATATCTTTCCCTTTAACCTTAACCTTTAGCTTCTATTCTTTTCATGGTTATACAAGGCCTCCTAAGACAACCATTTTGCCTTTTTGCATTTCTTTTTCTTGGAGATGGTCTTGATCACTACCTCCTGTGTATCTCACCAACCTCCTCCCATAGTTCTTCAGGCACTCTGTCTGTCAAATCTAATCCCTTGAATCTAGTTTTCACTTCCACCTTATAATCATAAGGGATTTGATTTAGGTCATACCTCAATGGTCTACTGGTTTTCCCTACTTTCTTCAATTTTACTCTGTAATTTGCAATAAGAAGTTCATGATCTGAGCCACAGTCAGCTCCTGGTCTTGTTTTTGCTGACTGTATAGAGCTTCTCCAACTTTGGTTGCAAAGAATATAATAAATCTGATTTTGGTATTCACCATCTGGTGATGTCGATGTGTAGAGTCTCCTCTTGTATTGTTGGAAGAGTGTATTTGCTATGACCAATGCATTATCTTTGTAAAACTCTATTAGCCTTTTCCCTGATTCATTTTGCACTCAAAGGCCAAATTTGCCCATTACTCCAGGTATCTCTTCACTTCCTACTTTTGCATTCCAGTCCCCTATAATGAAAAGCACTTTTGTTTTCTGGAGGCGGGGGGGGGGGGGGATGTTAGTTCTAGATGGTCTTGTAGGTCTTCATAGAACCATTCAACTTCAGCTTCTTCAGCATTATTGATCAGGACATAGACTTGGATTACTGTGATACTGACTGGTTTGCCTTGGAAACAAGCATAGTTCATTCTGTCATTTTTGAGATTGCATCCGAGTACTGCATTTTGGATTCTTTTGTTGACTATGATGGCTACTCCGTCTCTTCTAAGGGTTCTTGCCCACAGTAGTAGATATAATGGTCATCTGAGTTAATTCACCCATTCCAGTCCCTTTTACTTATAAATATAATATAAATTAGCTGATTTCTAAAATGTTGATTTTACTGTTGCCATCTTTTATTTGACCACTTCCAATCTGAGTTGATTCATGGACCTAACATTCCAAGTTCTTATGTGATACTGTTCTTTACAGCATCAGATATTACTTCCATCACCAGGCACATCCACAACTGGGTGTTGTTTTTGCCTTGGCTCCATCTCTTCATTCTTTCTGTAGTTATTTCTCCACTCTTCTCCAGTAGCATATTGGGCACCCACGGACCAGGGGAGATCATCTTTCAGTGTCCTCATTTTGCTTTTTCATACTCTTCATGGGGTTCTCAAGGCAAGAATACTTAAGTGCTTTTCCATCCCCTTCTCCAGTGGACCACATTTTGTCAGAACTATAACATCAGTATAAATATATCCGTTAAGTCTCTTCCATCCTATTTACACCTCTTTTTTTTTTTTTTTAATGTGTTACATAAGACCAGCAGGCAAACATTAAATATTACAGATATTTAACACCCATGTTTTGTTCTTCACATTCTTATAAAAGCTTTCAGTGTTTTTTTTATTTGGTATAATGGTTGGTATTATTTGGTATAAAGTGTTCTATAGATTTTAGAATATATTTTTCATTTCTTCTCAGATTATATAAAAATATAAACATAATAGATATACAATTTTTGAAATATTATATTATGATTTGTCTTCTCTTATTAGTATGAGAGCTTATCAGGAAAAATGGAATTAAGAAAGAAAAGGAGGGAGTCAAATGTGGTCCCATAAAACTGGAGGGGCAGTAAAGCTTGTCTCTCTGTATGCACAGATGGGGAGTGGGTATAGAAGGAAGATAACAGTAGGACAGTGATTAACATACCAGGTTTTGGTTTCTTGTATCCACCCCTTCAAACTGATCATTGAGAAAGTGTTGTCTTCAGAACTCCTGAACACCAAGAGATAAGGGGAGCAAGGATAATTTGGGAGATTGGGACTGACATATGCACACTGCTACATATAAAATTGATAACTAATGAGGACCTGCTTTATAGTGCAGGAAACTCTACTCAGTACTCTGTAATAATCTAAAAGGGAAAAAAGAATCTAAAAATGAATGAATATATGTATATATGTGTATATATATATATATATATATATATATATATATATATGTAACTGGCTCACTTTGCTGTACACCTAAAATAATGCAGCATTGTAAATCAACTATACTCCAATAGAAATTAAAACAAAACAAAACAAAAACTCCTGTAAAAATGTTGAAGAATATTGTAGAATCCAACAGCAAACACTGCCCCTAGTGTGAGGGGATTCATTTCTATCCCTAATGAAAAAATGTGCAAGCTCTGAAAGAGTCTGTGGACACCCCAAGAACTAATCAGAGAGAAGAGGATGCAGAAAGCAAGTGAAAAAAGCCAAAACATTCACTCAGATACTGTATCCCAATATAACTCAAAATTCCCAGTGGAAGCTATGAATATCACACTTGAGAACTGCCAACCCAGATAACAGTCCAGATGGGAACTGTAGTAGATAGTGAATTTGTAAGACACCATCTGGATACAAGCACAGATCTTCTCTGCTTTCATAAAGAGAGAGTGGACATCCTCATATCCCAGATGATCTTTGAAGAGAAGAAAGAAGTGGTATTCTGAAAACATTTAATTCAGGAGAGAGAGTCTCTAAAAAGTCTTTCAAATCCAGTAACCAGTAGGAATCTAAACCTTGGATATTACATATATTGACTGTCTTTAAAAAATAAAAAGGGTCATAAATTTGAAAAGACCAAATTATTAATTATTTGAAAGTGTAAATTTTCAGCTAGGTAAAAACTGCCCTTTATACATCTGAATATAGTTTGAATAAAACTGTGATGAAGATGATAAGAATAATTCCTGCTTATTTATTTATCAGAAAATATGTTTAGTTTTATAATATGTATTTTCTATATCTTTTGAGAATATTAATTTTCAGTTTTTATCTGTTAATGGAAAATGATGATTCCCCAATTTTTTGACTCGTGAATCCTTTGTAATTTTAAAAGTTATTGAGCATTTCATAGACTTGTTTATATGGGTTATTTCTACTAATATTTACCACATTCCAAATTTAAACTAAGAAAAATTTTAAGTATTTATTAATTCACTTACAATAGTATTAATACATCCATTATATGTTAATATATTTTTAAATAACTGTATTTTGAGATGGCTATATATATATACATATATATGTATATATATGTATATATATGTATATATATGTATATATATATATATATATATAAAAGATGCTGAGCATCACTAATATCAGGGGAATACAAATCAAAACCACAATGAAATATCTCACATCTCTCAGGATGGTTATTTTCAAGACAACAAGAAACAACTGCTGGTTAGGATTTGGAGCAAAGGGAACCCTGTAGGTGGGAATGCAAATTTGTACATCCACTATGGAAAACAGTATGAAAATTCCTCAAACATTTAAAAATAGAACTACTACACAATCCAGCAACTCCACTCCTGAGTATTTATTTATCTGAATAAAATGAAAACTCCAATTCCTAAAGATACACACACGTGTATGTTCATTGTAGCTGTATTTACAATACCCAAGATGCAGGAACAACCTATGTACCCATCAATAGATAAATGGATAAATATTAAGTGGTATATATTTATGGAGTGCCACTCAGCCATAAAACACAGTGCAATCTTGATGTTTGCAACAATGTGTTGTTGGACCTAAAAATTATTGTGCTACTTAAAGTAAGTTGGATAGAAAAAGACAATTAGCATACGTATGAAATCAAAAAGAAAAAATAAGAACAAACATAAAGAAACAGAAACAGATTCACAGATACAGAGAATAAACAGACGGTTGCCTGAAGGGAGGAGAACTGGGAGGAGAAAAATAGGTGTGGGAAGTTAAGAGGTGCAAGCTTCCAGTTACAAAATAAATGTCACAGGTATAAAATGTTCAGTGTGAGGAATATGGTCAATCATTATGTAATATCCCTGTATGCTGATAGATGCTAACTAGACTATCACAGTGATCATTTTGAAATGTATAGAAATATCAAATCACTATGTGTGTAACTGAAACTAACATGGTGTTGTAGGTCAGTTAAACTTCAAAAACAAACAAACAAACTCATGAGAAAAGAAATAAGATTTGTGCTTATCAGAGGCAGTGAATGGTTTGCCTTGGAAACTAACAGAGATCATCCTGTCATTTTTGAGACTGCATCCAAGTACTGCATTTCAGACTCTTTTGTTGACCATGATGACTACTCAATTTCTTCTAAGGGATTCCTGCCCACAGTAGTAGATATAATGGTCATTTGAGTTAAATTCACCCATTCCAGTCCATTTTAGTTTGTTAATTCCTAGAATGTCGACATTCACTCTTGCCATCTCCTGTTTGACCACTTCCAATTTGTCTTGATTCATGGACCTAACATTCCAGGTTCCTATGCAGTATTGCTCTTTACAGCATCGGACCTTGCTTCTATCACCAGTCCCATCCACAACTGGGTATTGTTTTTGCTTTGGCTCCATCCCTTCATTCTTTCTGGAGTTATTTCTCCACTGATCTCCAGTAGCATATTGGGCACCTGCCAGCCTGGGGAGTTCCTCTTTCAGTATCCTATCATTTTGCCTTTTCATACTGTTCATGGGGTTCTCAAGGCAAGAATACCAAAGTGGTTTGTGATTCCCTTCTACAGTGGACCACATTCTGTCAGACCTCTCCACCATGACCCATACAACTTGGGTGGGCCCACATGGCACGGCTTAGTTTCACTGAGTTCAGAATGATCTCTGTTCATTTCCAAGGAAAACCATTTAATATCCCAGTAATCCAAGCCTATGCCCCTACCAATAATGCTGAAGAAGCTGAAGTTGAATGGTTCTATGAAGACCTACAAGACCTTTTAGAACTAACACCCAAAAAGGATGTCCTTTTCATTATAGGGGATTGGAATGCAAAAGTAGGAAGTCAAGAAACACTTGGAGTAACAGGCAAATTTGGCCTTGGAGTACGGAATGAAGCAGGGCAAAGGCTAATAGAGTTTTGCCAAGAGAACGCACTGGTCATAGCAAACACCCTCTTCCAACAACACAAGAGAAGACTCTACACATGGACATCACCAGATGTTCGACACCGAAATCAGATTGATTATAATCCCCAAAGATGGAGAAGTTCTATATAGTCAACAAAAACAAGACCAGGAGCTGACTGTGGCTCAGATCATGAAACCCTTATTGTCAAATTCAGACTTAAATTGAAGAAAGTAGGGGGAAAACCACTAGACCATTCAGGTATGACCTAAATCAAATCCCTTATGATGATACAGTGGAAATGAGAAATAGATTTAAGGGACTAGAGCTGATAGAAAGAGTGCCTGATGAACTATGGATGGAGGTTCATGACATTGTATAGGAGACAAGGATTAAGATGATACCCATGGAAAAGAAATGCAAAAACGCACAATGGCTGCCTGAGGATGCATTACAAATAGCTGTGAAAAGAAGAGAAGCAAAAAGCAAAGGAGAAAAGGAAAGATATACCCATCTGAATGCAGAGTTCCAAAGAATAGCAAGGAGAGATATGAAAGCCTTCCTCAGAGATCAATGCAAAGAAATAGAAGAAAACAACAGAATGGGAAATACTAGAGAGCTTTTCAAGAAAATTAGAGATACCAAGGGAACATTTCATGCAAAGATGAGTTTGATAAAGGGCAGAAATGGTATGTAACAGAAGCAGGAGACATTAAGAAGAAGTGGCAAGAATACACAGAAGAACTGTATATAAAAGATCTTCATGACCCAGATAATCACGATGGTGTAATCACTCACCTAGAGCCAGACATCCTGGAATGTGAAGTCAAGTGGAACTTAGAAAGCATCACTACAAACAAAGCTAGTGGAAGTGATGGAATTCCAGTTGAGCTATTTCAAATCCTGAAAGATGATACTGTTATCAAAGTGCTGCACTCAATATGCCAGCACATTTGGAAAACTCAGCAGTGGTCACAGGACTGGAAAAGGTCAGTTTTCATTCCAGTCCCAAAGAAAGGCAATCCCAAAGAATGCTCAAACTACCACACAATTGCACTCATCTCACACACTAGTAAAGTACTGTCAAAATTCTCCAAGCCAGGCTTCAGCAATATGTGAACTGTGAACTTCCAGATGTTCAAGCTGGATTTAGAATAAGGCAGAGGAACCAGAGATCAAACTGCCAACATCCACTGGATCATCAAACAAGCAAGAGAGTTCCAGAAAAACATCTACTTCTGCTTTATTGACTATGCCAAAGCCTTTGACTGTGTGGATCACAATAAACTGTGGAAAATTCTGATGGGAATACCAGAACACCTGACCTGCCTCTTGAGAAACCTGTATGCAGGTCAGGAAGCAACAGTTAGAACTGGACATGATACAATAGACTCGTTCCAAATAGGAAAAGGAGTATGTCAAGGCTGTATATTGTCACCCTGCTTATTTAACTTATATGCAGAGTACATCATGAGAAACGCTGGGCTGGAAGAAGCACACGCTGGAATCAAGATTGCCGGGAGAAACATCAATAACCTCAGATATGCCTCAGATGACACCACCCTTATGGCAGAAAGTGAAGAGGAACTAAAAAGCCTCTTGATGAAAGTGAAAGAGGAGAGTGAAAAAGTTGGCTTAAAGCTCAACATTCAGAAAACTAAGATCATGGCATCTGGTCCCATCACTTCATGGCAAATAGACGGGGAAACAGTGGAAACCATGTCAGACTTTATTTTTTTGAGCTCCAAAATCACTGCAGATGGTGATTGCAGCCATGAAATTAAAAGACACTTACTCCTTGGAAGGGAAGTTATGACCAACCTGGATAGCATTATAAAAAGCAGAGACATTACTTGGCCAACAAAGGTCTGTCTAGTCAAGGCTGTGGTTTTTCCAGTAGTCATGTATGGATGTGAGAGTTGGACTGTGAAGAAAGCTGAGTACCGAAGAATTGATGCTTTTGAACTGTGGTGTTGGAGAAGACTCTTGAGAGTCCCTTGGACTGCAAGGAGATCCAACCAGTCCATCCTAAAGAGATCAGTCCTGGGTGTTCATTGTAAGGACTGATGCTGAAGGTGAAATTCCAATACTTTGGCCACTTCATGCGAAGTGTTGATTCATTGGAAAAGACCCTGATGCTGGGAGGGATTGGGGACAGGAGAAGAAGGGGACGACAAAGGATGAGATTGCTGGATGGCATCACTGACTCGATGGACTCAAACTCGATGGAGTTTGAGTAAACTCCGGGAGTTGGTGATGGACAGGGAGGCCTGGAGTGCTGCGATTCATGGGTTCACAAAGAGTCGGACACGACTGAGCGACCAAACTGAACTGAGGGGAACTTACCAGAGACAGGGGGAAGGAGGATTGGAGGAAAGTGGTCAAAATGTACAAACTTCCAGTTATAAGGTAAATAAGTACTAAGTATGTAATATATAACATGATACATATAATGCTGTATGTTATATTGGAAGTTGTTTAGAAAGTAAATCCTAAGAGTTCTCATCACAAGGAAAAAAATTTTTTTTCTCTTTCTTTAATTTTGCATCTATATGAGATGGTGGATATCCACTAAATTTATCATGATAAACTTGTCATGTGCATGCATACTAAATCACGTCAGTTGTGTCTGACTCTTTGCGACCCCATGGGCTGTAGCCCACTAGGCTCCTCTGTCCATGGGATTTTCCAGGCAAGAGTACTGGAGTGGGTTGCCATTTCCTTCTCCAGGGGATCTTCCCGACCCAGGGATTGAACCCAGGTCTCCCTCATTGTAGGCAGATGCTTTACCATCTGAGCTACCAGAGAAGCCTCTTTACCACTAGTGCCACCAAATCATTATGCTGTATACATTAAACTTTTATTCTATATATAGCTCAACAAACTGGAAGGAAAAAAGTAAAAATTAAAACAATTAAAAATAAATAACTGTATTTTAGAAAACAAAAAAAAAAATTGTGAGGGAATGACACTCATTCACGTTGCTGCAAATGTTAATATCTGGCTGTATTTTTATATTTGCTCTTGAATTCACTTATCACACTTTATGTTGTTTTTTATGTTGTTTAGTTGTTATGTCCGACTTTTGCAACCCCATGGGCTGTAGCCCACTAGGCTCTTCTGTCCATGGAATTTCCCAGGCAAGAATATTAGACTGGGTTGCCATTTATTTCTCCAGGGGATCTTCCAGACCCAGAGATCAAATCTGAATTCTTCTGTATTGGCAGGTGGATTCTTTACTACTGAACCACCAGCGAAGCCCACACTTTCTGTATTTCATTTACTTTTTATGTGTATTTACCTTTTATATTTCATATAACCTCTGAAAACTCCACTCCACACTCGTAAAAAAAAAAAAAAAAAAAAAAGGCAGTGAAACAAAAAAGTACAAAGTCTTGGTATTATTATGAAAATAGTTGTGATATCCCTGAGCCATTGAAGTGGTCTCAAACTATGTTATATGGATAGGGTTTATGGCTTTACTGTAGAGATTAGTTAAATATCAAAAGCAAGACTCTTGGTATCCACCCCATTTTCCAGACCAAACTCTTGTCTCTGTACTCCTGTTATTGACAGGTGATACACTATCTAAGTGGCATCTCCTAGTCACTGCTCTCTAGGACTCCACTGCAGCCCAGGCTGGTGCCTTTCTGAGTTATTCGCACCATGAGACTCAGATGATTCTGCATATCCCACCACCTGTGTAGCAATGGCTGCTTTTCTCTAATCCCACTATAATCTGAGCTATTGTTACATGAGAGGAACAATTTGGAAACCCAAACAACCCATTATTTACTAATAAATACATATCTGGAATTCAAATTTTTGAAATTGTTAGATTGACCATTGACTGTTTTATTATGCTGCATAGACATAAACAGAAATAAAACCATGAGTTTTATTTTCAAAAATGGCTCAGTTTTTCTAAGACTATGGGCCTTTTTTTCTGTTAAAGTGTTGTGTGTTTAACTATACTGAGTTTGGGGGTAAATTTGTGAAATAAGTGCTCCCTAAAGCGAATATGGCTCCTGTGATAGGAAAAATCACTGTTTCACATGCTAAAGTCTGCAATGGCAGCAGGAAATTGTTTGTTTTTATTTTAAATTTAGATTTAAATTATTTATCTAATTTATCTAAAATTATCTAAGTTTATCTAAATCTAATTTATCTAAATTATTTATCTAATTTATCTAAAATTAAATTAGACAATTTAATTTTATTTTTAATTTAGATTTTATTTTATTTTTGATCCTAAGGGAAGCTTTGCTCTGTATTAGCTTATGTGTCTGAAGTTGAAGATGTCTAAGAATACCAAAAAAGGAAGTTTCCTTTAGATAAAACTTGGTGAATGCCATCATATGAAATTAATTTAGCTAAGCCTTGAATAAGTGTGTTAGTGTTAGTCGCTCAGTCATGCCCAACTCTTTGCAACCTCATGGACTGCAGCCCACCAGGCTCCTCGGTCCATGAGATTTTTCCAGGCAAGAATACTGGAGTGGGTCACCATTTCCTTCTCCAGGGAATCTTCCCAACTCAGTGATCAAACCCGGGTCCTCTGCACTGCAGGCAGATTCTTTACCAGCTGAGCTACAAGGGAAGCCCCACTTAGACATAGTGACTCTTCTTTTTAAAAAATATTGTTTAGTTAGTTATTTGACTCCATTCATGGAATTCTCTTAGCAAGAATACTGGAGTGGGATGCCATTTCCTTCTCTAGGGGATCTTCCCGACTCAGGAATGGAAACTGTGTTTCTTACATCTTCTGCTTTAGTAGGTGGATTCTTTACCACTAGTACCAACTGGGAATCCCTTAAGTCATAAAAATTGCTATAATTTTCATTCAGAAACCAACCCCTCCCCCCCGAAAAAAATGAAAAGAAAAGAAACCAATCCCTTACATTCTACTCCCTGCATTGACGATTTATGAACTTTCAACATTTACGGTCAATTTCTTAAAACTCAGAAACAAAAATAATTTAGCACAGGCTAAATTTGAGAAATTTATGCACAGTCTTTATCTCAAGCAAAGAGAAGTCACAGTATTGGAAAGAAATTAAGTTAGTTCTAAAGTAGGAAATTAAATTTTTTTATCTCATGTTCTTCAGGAAAATGATGAGGTCTTTAACTCCTCTCTTTAAGAAAGAAAAGTGAGCAAATCCACAAAATGTTTCATAAATTTTTACTGAATTCATGACATCTATCTTTAAACTTTGAAAGATTTTATGGATCTCAGATAGTTTAAGAAAATTTACAAATGAAAACCCATGAATTTTAATTAAATGGAAATAAGTAGCTGTACTAATTTGATAAATGTTTCAGTCTTTTACAGTTAATGATTGTTATCTATTCTTGTAGCCAAAGCTGAAAATACCAAAAACTATTACTCAGACAACTCTCATGCATGCTGTTTTTGAATTAAAGTTTTGACAGGTTCACAATGAGGCTTTCTGACTCATGTCTTCTCAATGCCAAAGCTCAAAGACAAATTCACTTTGTCAAAAAACAGCCAAATCATATCACTAAGATTAAAAAAAATAAACTTTGGGTGAATTTATCGAATCTTATGAGGCATCAGCTGAGCCATTACTGCAGTGCTGATAAAAGTTTGACTGATTACGAGTTTTGTGATTTTTTTTCTTCAAGAGAAGCTATTCATAAGAGATATAATGAAAGCCATATATGTACTTTTCAATATTCTAATAGTCACATTAAAAATAAAAGGAAGCTCATGATAGTAATTTAATATTATAATTTAAATTAGCAGTACAATTCATTCTTCATCAACACAGGTTTGATTTTTTTTTTTTTTTATAAAGTTTGGACTTTTTTGGTCATCTATAACTTTTATAAAACAATAAATGAAACATTCTAGATGGTCTATTTTTAGTTTGAAAAATTATTCAATTACTTAAGTTTATATTTTTCAACATTTTATAAATGATACAAAAAATATACTTACCCCTGAGAACATATTAGACACCTCAGCTTTAAGCTGAACATAATGGACCATCTGGAGTCGGAAATGACAGCCCACTCCAGAGCGCTTGCCTGGGAAATCCCATCGATAGAGGAGCCTGGTGGGCTACAGTCCATGGGGATGCAAAAGAGTTGGACATGACTTAATGACTGAACAACAAAAACAACCAGACCATCAATGGTTTTTGATTCCAAGAGAAATAATTAGTAGCATTGTATTCAATGCATTGGCATAATACAATTAAGTGCATTGTATGGTATTAACTCAAGGGTCAGAAGATTAATGTGCTATGTCCTTGAGGATTTTGTGAGAGTGTTCACCAGTTCAGTTCAGTTCAGTTCAATTCAGTCGCCCAGTCGTGTCCAACTCTTTGCGACCCCATGAATTGCAGCACGCCAGGTCTCCCTGTCCATCACCAACTCCCGGAGTTTACTCAAACTCATGCCTATCGAGTCAGTGATGCCATCCAGCCATGTCATACTTTGTCATCCCCTTCTCCTCCTGCCAACAATCCCTCCCAGCATCAGGGTCTTTTCCAATGCGTGAACTCTTTGAATGAGGTGGCCAAATTATTGGAGTTTCAGCTTCAGCATCAGTCCTTCCAGTGAACACCCAGGACTGATCTCCTTTAGGATGGACTAGTTGGATCCCCTTGCAGTCCAAGGGACTCTCAAGAGTCTTCTCCAACACCACAGTTCAAAAGCATCAATTCTTCGGCACTCAACTTTCTTCACCGTCCAACTCTCACATCCATACATGACCACTGGAAAAATCATAGCCTTGACTAGATGGACCTTTGTTGGAAAAGTAATGTCTCTGCTTTTTATAATGCTGTCTAGGTTGGTCATAACTTTCCTTCCAAGAAGTAAGCGTCTTTAAATTTCATGGCTGCAATCACCATCTGCAGTGATTTTGGAGCCCAAAGAAATAAAGTCTGACATGGTTTCCACTGTTTCCCCGTCTATTTGCCATGAAGTGATGGGACCAGAAGACATGATCTTAGTTTTCTGAATGTTGAGTTTTAAGCCAACTTTTTCACTCTCCTCTTTCACTTTCATCAAGAGGCTTTTTAGTTCCTCTTCACTTTCTGCCATAAGGGTGGTGTCATCTGAGGCATATCTGAGGTTATTGATGTTTCTCCCGGCAATCTTGTTTCCCGCTTGTGCTTCTTCCAGCCCAGCGTTTCTCATGATGTACTCTGCATATAAGTTAAATAAGCAGGGAGACAATATACAGCCTTGACGTACTCCTTTTCCTATTTGGAACCAGTCTGTTGTTACATGTCCGGTTCTAACTGTTGCTTCCTGACCTGCATACAGGTTTCTCAAGAGGCAGGTCAGGTGTTCTGGTATTCCCATCAGAATTTTCCACAGTTTATTGTGATCCACACAGTCAAAGGCTTTGGCATAGTCAATAAAGCAGAAGTAGATGTTTTTCTGGAACTCTCTTGCTTGTTTGATGATCCAGTGGATGTTGGCAGTTTGATCTCTGGTTCCTCTGCCTTATTCTAAATCCAGCTTGAACATCTGGAAGTTCATAGTTCACATATTGCTGAAGCCTGGCTTGGAGAATTTTGAGCATTACTTTACTAGTGTGTGAGATGCGTGCAATTGTGTGGTAGTTTGAGCATTCTTTGGGATTGCCTTTCTTTGGGACTGGAATGAAAACTGACCTTTTCCAGTCCTGTGACCACTGCTGAGTTTTCCAAGTGTGCTGGCATATTGAGTGCAGCACTTTGGTAACAGCATCATCTTTCAGGATTTGAAATAGCTCAACTGGAATTCCATCACCTCCACTAGCTTTGTTTGTAGTGATGCTTTCTAAGTCCCACTTGACTTCACATTCCAGGATGTCTGGCTCTAGGTGAGTGATTACACCATCGTGATTATCTGGGTCGTGAAGATCTTTTATATACAGTTCTTCTGTGTATTCTTGTCACTTCTTCTTAATATCTTCTGCTTCTGTTAGGTCCATACCATTTCTGTCCTTTATCGAACCCATCTTTGCATGAAATGTTCCCTTGGTATCTCTATTTTTCTTGAAGAGCTCTCTAGTATTTCCCATTCTGTTGTTTTCTTCTATTTCTTTGCATTGATCTCTGAGGAAGGCTTTCATATCTCCCCTTGCTATTCTTTGGAACTCTGCATTCAAATGGGAATATCTTTCCTTTTCTCCTTTAATTTCACTTCTCTTCTTTATCAGCTATTTGTAAGCCCTCCTCAAACAACCATTTTGCCTTTTGGGGTTTCTTTTCCATGGGGATGGTCTTGATCCCTGTCTCCTGTACAATGTCATGAACCTCCATCCATAGTTCATCAGGAGCTCTGACTGTCAGATCTGGTCCCTTAAAACTATTTTTCACTTCTACTGTATATTCATAAGGGGTTTGATTTAGGTCATACCTGAAAGGTCTGGTGGTTTTCCCTGCTTTTTTCAATTTAAGTCTGAATTTGTCAATAAGTTCATGATCTGAGTCACAGTGAGCTCTAGGTCTTGTTTTTTCTGACTGTTTAGAGCTTCTCCATCTTTGGCTGCAAAGAATATAATCAATCTGATTTCGTTTTGACCATCTGGTGATGTCCATGTGTAGAGTTTTCTCTTGTGTTGTTGGAAGAGGGTGTTTGCTATGACCAGTGCGTTCTCTTGGCAAAACTCTATTAGCCTTTGCCATGCTTCATTCCGTACTCCAAGGCCAAATTTGTCTGTTCCTCCAGGTGTTTCTTGACTTCCTACTTTTGCATTCCAGTCCCCTATAATGAAAACAAAATCTTTTTCAGGTGTTAGTTCTAAAAGGTCTTGTAGGTCTTCATAGAACCGTTCGACTTCAGCTTCTTCGCCATTACTGGCTGGGCATAGGCTTGGATTACCAGGATATTGAATGGTTTTCCTTGGAAATGAACAGAGATCATTCTGTCATTTTTAAGATTGCATTCAAGTACCACATTTTGGACTCTTGTTAACTATGATGGCTACTCCATTTCTTCTAAGGGATTCCTGCCTACAGTAGTAGATATAATGGTCATCTGAGTTACTTTCACCCATTCCAGTCCATTTTAGTTCGCTGATTCCTAGAATGTCAACAATCACCCTTGCCATCTCCTGTTTGACCACTTCCAATTTGCCTTGATTCATGGACCTAACATTCCAGGTTCCTATGCAATATTGCTCTTTACACCATTGGATCTTGCTTCTATCACCAGTCATAACCACAACTGGGTATTGTTTTTGCTTTCTCTCCATCCTTTCATTCTTTCTGGAGTTATTTCTCCACTGATCTCCAGTATTATATTGGGCACCTACCAACCTGGGGAGTTCCTCTTTCAGTATCTTATCATTTTGCCTTCTCATACTGTTCGTGGGGTTCTCAAGGCAAGAATTCTGAAGTGGTTTGCCATTCCCTTCTCCAGTGGACAACATTGTGTCAGACCTCCCCACCATGACCCGACCATCTTGGGTGGCCCCACATGGCATGGCTTAGTTTCACTGAGTTAGACACGACTGTGGTCCTGTGATCAGACTGGCTAGTTTTCTGTGATTATGGTTTTAGTGTGTCTGCCCTCTGATGCTCTCTCGCAACACCTACCGTCTTACTTGGGTTTCTCTTACCTTGCACGTGGGGTATCTCTTTACGGCTGCTCCAGCCAAGCGCAGCCGCTGCTCCTCACCGTGGACGAGGGGTATCTTCTCACGGCCGCCCCTCCTGACCTTGAACGTGGAGTAGCTCCTCTCGGCCCTCCTGCGCCTGCGCAGCAGCTGCTCCTTGGAGGCAGGGTTGCTCCTCTCGGCCTCCGCCCCTGACCTTGGGCGAGGGGTAGCTCCTCACCGCCACGCTTCTGCGCGGTCTGTCGTAGCCGGCGCGCTTTTGCGCTGTTTTCAAGGTACAGTTAGTCCTAAATATTCACAGGTTCTCATTCATGGATTCAATCAAAGGAAGATCTTGACTTCCATCTATGGCTAGTTGAATCCACTGATGAGAGACCTGTGGATACTGAGGGTTGATTGTTAATCCAAAATATCATTTTTTCAACATGTAACCAATATAAAATAAATGTCCATTTTACATATTTTCAAACTAAATCTTTGTCATCTATTCGTACTCACAGCCTATGTCAATTGTGACTAGATGTATTTCAAGTGTTCAATACCCACATCTGACTAGTGGCTACTGGATAGATAATGAGGGACTAGAGACTGACCTAAGGGAGTCATAATGCTTTTTTACATTTTGTAAAAATTTAGAATGTACATTTGTTGCTGTTCAGTTGCTCAGTCCTATCCAACCTTTTGTGACCCCATGGACTGCAGCACACCAGGCTTCCCTGTCCTTCATTATCTGCCAGAGTTTATTCAAACTCATGTCCATTGAGAAGATTATGACATCCAACCGTCTCACCCTCTGTCATCCTCCATTCCTTCTGTCCTCAATCTTTCCCAGCATCAGGGACTTTTCCAGTGAGTTGGCTCTATGTATCAGGTGGCCAAAGGATTGGAGCTTCAGCTTTAGCATCCAGTGAATACTCAGGGTTGATTTTCTTAGGATTTACTGGTTTGATTCCCTTGATGTCCAAGGGATTCTCAAGAGTCTTTTGCAGTACCATAATTTGAAAGCAACAGTTCTTCAGCACTCAGCCTTCTTTATGGTCCAGCTTGCACATCCATACATAATTACTGGAAAAACCATAACTTTGACTATGCAAACCTTTGTCAGCAAAGTGATATCTTAGCCTTTTAATACACTTTCTAGGTTTGTCATAGCTTTTCTTCCAAAGAACAAGCATCTTTTAATTTCATGTCTGCAGTCACTGTCCTCAGTGGTTTTGGAGCTTAAGAAAATACAGTCTGTCACTATTTCCATTGTTTTCCCATCTATTTGTCATGAAATGATGGGACTGGCTGCCATGATTTTAGGTTTTTGAATGTTGGGTTTTAAGCCAGCTTTTACACTCTCCTCTTTCACATTCATCAAGAGGCACACCAGTTCCCCTTCACTTTCTGACCTTAGAGTGTTGTCATATGCATGTCTGAGGTTGTTGATATTTCTCCTGGCAGTCTTGATTCCAGCTTGTGCTTCATCCAGCCCGGCATTTCACATGACATACTCTGCATATAAGTTAAATATGCAGGGTGACAATATACAGCCTTGACATACTCATTTCCCAGTTTTGAATCAGTCACTTGTTCCATATCCAGTTCTAACTGTTTCTTCTTGACCTACATACAGGTTTCTCAGGAATCAGATGGTATTCCCATCTCTTGAAGAATTTTCCACAGTTTGTTGTGATCCACAGAGTCAAAGACTTTACCGTAGTCAATGAAGGAGAAGTAGATGTTTTTCTGTAATCCCCTTGCTTCCTCTATGATAAAACAGATGTTGGCAATTTGATCTCTGGTTCTTCTCTCTTTTCTAAATGCAGATTGTACATCTGAAAGTTCTTGGTTCACATATTGTTGAAGCCTAGCTTGAAGTAGTTTGTAGTTTGAGCATTACTTTGCTAGCATGTGAAATGAGTGAAATTGTGTGGTAGTTAGAACATTCTTTACCATTTCACTTCTTTGGGATTGGAATGAAAACTGACCTTTTCCAGTCTAGTAGCCACTGCTGAATTTTCCAAATTTGCTGACCTATTGAGTGTAACACTTTAACAGCACCATCTTTCAGGATTTGAAATAAATCAGCTAGAATTCCATCACCCCCACTAACTTTGTTCATAGTAATGCTTCCTAAAGCCCACTTGACTTCACACTCCAGGATGTCTGGCTCTAGGTGAGTGATCACACCTTCATGACTGTGGCTCAGATCATGAACTTCTTATTGCAAAATTATATATCTTATAATAAAATGAATATAAACTTTATGCTAATGGTCTGCTGCTGCTGCTGCTAAGCCGCTTCAGTCGTGTCCGACTCTGTGGGACCCCAGAGATGGCAGCCCACCAGGCTCCACCGTCCCTGGGATTCTCCAGGCAAGAACATTGGAGTGGGTGCCATTTCCTTCTTCAATGCATGAAAGTGAAAAGTGAAAGTGAAGTCGCTCAGTCATTTCTGACTCCTCGCGACCCCATGGACTACAGACAACCAGGATCCTCCATGCATGGGATTTTCCAGGCAAGAGTACTGGAGTAGGTTGCCACTGCCTTCTCCAGCTAATGGTCTGACTAGTAGCCTATTACAAAATCACAAAATTTTATATGCTCTGACTGTGCTGTGCTTAGTCTCTCAGTCATGTCCAACCTTTTGCAACCCCATGGACTCTACACAACCAGGCTCCTCTGTCCATGGGGTTCTCCAAGCAAGAGTACTGAAGTGTGTTGTCATCCCCTCCTCCAGGGGAACTTCCCGACCCAGGAATCAAATCCAGGTCTCCCACATTGCAAATGGATTCTTTACCATCTGAGCCACCAAGGAATCCTTGACTAATATGCTCTGACTAGTAGCCTATTAAAAAATCACAAAATAATATATGATATTTTAAATCATATCTGTTTTCACATTCAAGGTTGTATAATTTGAAAAAAGCATATGTAAAATAAATGTTATATGATTTTTAATATATCTATAATATTTAGAAAAAGTGTCTTGATTAAGATAATCAAAAACTTGTACACACTATTTCCATATAATTTAACCATTATTTCAAGCAATTCATTGTTTTTTTATTTGACTTAGTGTAATTAATATTGCTGTGGTCTGTGTTTTTTAACAATTATTATAAAGTAGACCTAGTAAGCTGAACATGTGAAGTATACTCAATAGAACTGAATATTTTGATCCTTGATCACTCATTTGTGCTATAAATTGGAAAACAAGAGAACTCAAGTCATAAAAATAAGATAAAGAAGGTTGATATACTCTACCGACTTGTGATCCTTGTAGGATAACTAATTTTGATGTGTATCTTTGGTATTTATCGGTTTAACACTTTATCTTTTGTATGTATTTACCTCTAGAACATCTCCATAGGTGTAGTGGTAATTTTTTATTAAACAGAAATGGCATGAAGGGAGGAAAGAAAGAGTAGGGAAAGATGTTGGTTAAATAAAAGTAGTGTGAACAAAATAATAAAATGAATAAGAACTGAAAACATAACTTGTGTAAGAAAACTTAAGTAATAGTTCTTGCCCTAAGGATTGTCCAATCCTGTTTAAAATACAAATATTTGGGTTTGAAAGAATGTACTTAAATAGTTCTTCAGAATAAAATACACAAATGCCATTGAATTTTAGTCTTGCATTTGTTGCTTGTGCATGGATTATTTATTTTTTTACTTAAACATCATTAGGGAATTTTAATTGATTCCAACTTCTTAGGTGAGAAAATTAAAGCTCAAATTAAAAAAAAAAAACCCTCATGAAGTCTAGATAACTACTTAAATAAGATCAAAGATAGCATACAAATTGAACTTTTAAAAAAGCTTTTAACATGTAATATATTCAATCATGGGAGAAAATATGTTTTTTTTGTTGTTAAGTTTTAGAGCAAAATCTCAAACTTATGCTTTCTCCAAAATATAACTGAAGTCTAGCCTTATGCTAATTATTCTATACTACCTACAGTTCCATGGGAAATGCTATACAGAGTTAAAACTTGATAGTATTCAAACTGCATAACCTTCTGCAGGAAGAGAAAATTTCAAATCACTAATTGTGCCTCCAACAATTTTAAAAGAATTTCTGACCTGAGAATGGAGGACCAATAATGTGGAGGCAGAAAAGATAACTCAGGGCATTGAAACTATGTGGAGAGGATAGAACACAGTCTCTTCTACAGCTACAAATTTCAGAAGCCAAACAACTTCTTCAGTTCTGAGTTTAAACCAGTTTCCACCTCCCCCCCCCCTTTTTTTTAATAAACTTTATTTTTGGTGTGATTTTGGGATCCAGGAAAGCTCAGCAGTGAGTAAAAAGAGTTTCCAAGTTCTTCATCTCCTCAACATGAACAGCCTCTCCCACTATCAGCAGGCCTGACCAGAGTGGTACAATTTATAAATCTATATTAACACATCATAATCATCCAAAATCTATAGTTAAAAATATGATTCAATCTTGATGCTTCTTCTATGGGTTTTGACAAGAGTGTGTTTACATATATCCATCATTACAGTATCATGAAGGGTATTTTCACTGCTATAACAACCCTCCATGATTCATTCATTGATCCTCCTACCCCCTTTACCCAACATCCAGCAATGGACACTAAAAGATTAGTGTCCTCATCAGTTCAGTACAGTCACTCAGTCATGTCCAACTCTTTGTGATCCCATGGACTGCAGCACACCAGGCTGTCCCTGTCCATCAACTACTCCTGGAGTTTACCTAAACTCATGTCCATTGAGTCGGTGATGCCATCCAACAATCTCATCCTCTGTTGTCCCCTTCTCCTCCTGCCTTCAAACTTTCCCAGCATCAGGGTCTTTTCCAATGAGTTGGTTCTTCACATCAGGTGGCCAAAGTATTGGAGTTTCAACTTCAGTATCAAGTCCTTCCAACTAATATTCAGGACTGATTTCCTTTAGGATGGACTGGTTGGATCTCCTTGCAGGGACTCTCAAGAGTCTTCTCCAACACCACAGTTCAAAAGCAGCAATTCTTTGGCACTCAGCTTTCTTTATAGTCCAACTCTCATATCCATACATGACTACTGGAAAAACCATATCTTTGACTAGACAGACCTTTGTTGGTCAAGTAATGTCTCTGTTTTTTATATGCTATTTAGGTTGATTATAGCTTTTCTTCCAAGGAGCAAACATCTTTTAATTTCATGGCTGGTGTCACCATCTGCAGTGATTTTGGAGCCCAAGAAAATACTGTCTGTCTCTGTTTCCATTGTTTCCACATCTATTTGCAACGAAGTGATGGGACCTTAGTTTTCTGAATGTTGACTTTTAAGCCAACTTTTTCACTTCCCTCTTTCACTTCCATCAAGAGGCTCTTTAGTTCTTCTTCACCTTGTGACGTAAGTGTGGTGTCATCTGTGTATCTGAGGCTATTGATATTTCTCCCAGCAATCTTGATTCCACTTGTGCTTCATCTAGCCTGGCATTTTGCATGACATACACTGCATATAAGTTAAATAAGCCAGGTGACAATATACAGCCTTGCATGCTCCTTTCCTAATTTGGAATCAGTTTATAGTTCCATGACCAGTTCTAACTGTTGCTTCTTGACCTGCATACAGATTTCTCAGGAGGTAGGTCAGGTGGTCTGGTATTCATCTCTCTAAGAATTTTCCACAGTTGGTTGTGATCCACACAGGCAAAGGCTTTGGCATAGTTCAATAAAGCAAAAGTAGATGTTTTTCTGGCAGAGAAGGCAATGGCAACCCACTCCAGTGTTCTTGCCTGGAGAATCCCAGGGACGGGGGAGCCTGGTGGGCTGCCATCTCTGGGGTTGCACAGAGTTGGACATGACTGAAGCGACTTAGCAGCAGTAGCAGCAGATGTTTTTCTGGAACTCTCTTGCTTTTTTGATGATCCAACAGATGTTGACAGTTTGATCTCTGGTTCCTCTGCCTTTTCTAAATACAGCTTGAACATCTGGAAGTTCATGGTTCACATACTACTGAAGCCTGGCTTTGAGAATAGCTTTGCCTTTTTCAAAATATCATATAGTTAGAATCATACAGTATGTAGCCTTTTCAGATTGGCTTCTTTCATTTAGTAATAAGCATTTAAGTTCTATTGTTATTCCCGATGTCCGAATCCCCGAGCGGGAAGAGAGAAGGTCTCCAAGACAATGCAACTCGCAGGAAGGGAAGTTTATTACTGACTCGAGCCAGGACTCTCCGCCCGCAACCAACGCAGTGGTGTGAGTCAGAGAGCCCCGAGCCCAAGCTGTTACACAAATTTATAGGGTGAGAAGCGGATTGGTTACACGTTTGCAAAGCAATTTCATTGGTCAATACTTTCTTGCTTGCGGGACTTTCCTGGGGGTTTCCACCCCATTCCTAATTTCCTAATTGGCAACCAGCGGTCAGTATTAAGTGAAAGCTAATTGGTCCTAATTGGCTAATTGGTTGTATCCAGGTGGCCTGATAATCTTACCAAGTAGGAAGGCCTACTCCTAATCTAAGCTGCGTTACTTTTGCTCGCCTTACACTATGCCTTTTCATGGCTTGATCATTCATTACTTTTTAGTGTTAAAAACATTCAGTTGTTTGGATGTACCACGGTTTATTTATCTATTCACCTACTGAAGGGGCATCTTGGGTGCACTCAAGTTTTGGTAGTTAAGAACAAAGTATTATAAATATCTGTCTTTAGATTCTTATGTGGAAGTTAGTTTTCAACTACATTTTTTGAGTTGCATGCTAAATGTATGTTCAGTTCTGTAAGAAGCTGTTAAACCATCTTCCTAAAGGACTGTTCCATTTTGCATCCCCACTAACAATGAATGAGAGTTTTTATTTCTCCCCAACTCTTCTGCATTTGGTAATGTCAGTATTTTAGATTCTAGCCACTCTATTTGGTATATAGTGGTATCATTGTTTAATTGCAATTTCTTAATGATACAATGTAGAGCATCTTTTCATATACTCATTTGCTATCTCTGTATCTTCTTCCAGGTCCAGATCCTTAGCCTATTTTTAATGGAATTGTTTGTTTTCTTAGTACTGAGTTTTAAGAATTCTTCTTGCATTTTTTGTAATGATGGTCCTTTATCAGCTATGTTTTTGGAAAATATTTTCTCCTAGTCTGTGGCTTGTTTTCTCATTTCCTTAACATTGTCTTTTGAGAGCAGAAATTTTACATTTTAAAGAAGCCCAGCTTATCCAGTTTTTCTTTTATGGATCATGCCTTTGGTGTTGTAGCTAAGAAGTCATCACTATACCCAAGGCTTTCTCATCACTTAATATCTAGGATTTTGGCAATTTTGCATTTTACATTTAGGTGTATAATCCATTTTGCATCAATTTTTGTGAATGGTGTAAGGTCTGTGTCTAGATTTATTGTTTTGCATGTGAATGTCCAACTGTCTCAGTACCATTTGTTTAAAAGGCTATCTTTTCAATTGTATTGACTTTATTCCTTTTACAAAGATTAGTTGACTATATTTACTTGGGTATATTTCTGGGCTTTCTATTCTATTCCACTATTCTGTTTGTGTTTTTACCACTAGCACACTGTTTTGATGACTGCAGCTTTATTGTAAGTCTTGAAGTGAGGTATTGTCAATCTACCAAATTTGTTCTTTTCAATATGGTTTTAGATATTCTGGGCATTAGCCTAATTTTTAAGCTGAGTCTTTGTATTTAAAATGTTCTATTTTTATTTTTGTAGATGAAGCAAGGTTTAGTCTTTGTTTTTACCCATTCTGAAACTCTCAAACTGGTATATTTAGATGATTTTCAATTAAAGTGTTTATTAGTCAAATTGGACTGTGTTGTGTGTTAGTCACTCAGTCATGTCTGACTCTTTGCTACCCCATGAACTGTAGCCGGCCAGGCTCCTCTGTCCATGGAATGCTCCAGGAAAGAATATTGGAGTGTGTTGCCATTCCCTTCTCAAGGGAATCTTAGTATTTACAATATTTGTATCTTTTTTCTAGTTGCTATCTCTGTTTCTTTCTTCCCCTTGCTTTTTTTCCCAACAACTCTTATGTTAACTGAAAGCTTTCTGTGATTCTTTTATCTTCTCACTTAGCAAATTAATTAAAATTCTTTAAAGTAATTGTGTTTTTCCTAGAGTCTTATATACATATAAAACAGGTGTAAATTCACTTTCTTTCTTTTTTTTTTTTTCAGATTTTTTTTTTTTTTTCTGGATGTGGACTGTTTTTAAAATCTGTATTAAATTTGCTGTACTATTGCTTCTATTTTATGCTTTGGTTTTTTTGTTCATGAGTCATGTGGGAGCTTAGCTCCCTGACCAGGGATTTAATCCATATCCCTTCATTGGAGTGTGAAGTCTTAACCACTGGACTGCCAGAGAAGTCCCTGCAAATTCACTTTCAAATCACAATTCATCGGTAGTTGAATGGTATATTAGTATATTTTTGGTATCTCACTTGTGTGCCTTATGACAGTGATGTCATTCACTTGACTTATCCATGTGATAGTCGCCAATGCATTCCTACTATTATTACCTTAAACTGTTCTCTGTTATTTTAATTGAGACTATATCATGTATATATACATTGTATGAAAATGTATACATTTTATATGTAGATGGTGATAATATAACCACTATATTAATTATAAAAAAACCTTTCAGTTCAGCTCAGTTCAGTCACTCAGTCGTGTCTGACTCTTTGCGACCCCATGAACCACAGCATGCCAGGACTCCCTGTCCATCACCAACTCCCGGAGTTTACCCAAACTCATGTCCATACAGTTGGTGATGCCATTCAGCCATCTCATCCTCTGTCATCCCCTTCTCCTCCTGCCCACAATCCCTCCCAGCATCAGGGTCTTTTACAATTAGTCAACTCTTCTCATGAGGTGGCCAAAGTATTGGAGTTTCAACTTTAGCATCAGTCCTCCCAATGAACACCCAGGACTGATCTCCTTTAGGATGGACTGGTTGGATCTCCTTGCAGTCCAAGGGACTCTCGAAAGTTTTCTCCAACCTCACAGTTCAAAAGCATCAATTCTTTGTTGCTCAGCTTTCTTCACAGTCCAACTCTCACATCCATACATGACCACTGGAAAAACCACAGCCTTGACTAGATGGACCTTTGTTGGCAAAATAATGTCTCTGCTTTTTAATATGCTATCTAGGTTGGTCATAACTTTTCTTCCAAGGAGTAAGCGTCTTTTAATTTTGTGGATGCAATCACCTTCTGCAGTGATTTTGGAGCCCCCCAAAATAAAGTCTGACACTGTTTCCACTGTTTCCCCATCTATTTCCCATGAAGTGATGGGACCAGATGCCATGATCTTAGTTTTCTGAATGTTGAGCTTTAAGCCAACTTTTTCACTCTCCTCTTTCACTTTCATCAAGAGGCTTTTTAGTTCCTCTTCACTTTCTGTGTCGCGGCTGCGGCCAAGAGAAGCTACCCCTCATCCAAGGTCAGGGGCAGCGGCTGAGAGGAGCAACCCCACGTCCAAGGAGTGGCGGCTGGGCCTCGCAGGAGGCCAGAGAGGAGCTACTCCATGTTCAAGGTCAGGAGGGGTGACCTCAGCCAAGGTAAGGAGCAGCGGCTGTGCTTTGCTGGAGCAGCCATGAAGAGATAGCCCACGTCCAAGGTAAGAGAAACCAAGTAAGACGGTAGATGTTGCAAGAGGGCACCAGAGGGCAGACACACTAAAACCATAATCACAGAAAACTAGCCAATCTGATCACAGGACCACAGTCTTGTCTAACTCAATGAAACTAAGGCATGCCTTGTGGGGCCACCCAAGATGGTCGGGTCATGGTGGAGAGGTCTGACAGAATATGGTCCACTGGAGAAGGGAATGGCAAACCACTTCAGTATTCTTACCTTAAGAACCCCATGAACAGTATGAGAAGGCAAAATGATACGATACTGAAAGAGGAACTCCCCAGGTTGGTAGGTGCCCAATATGCTACTGGAGATCAGTGGAGAAATAACTCCAGAAAGAATGAAAGGATGGAGAGAAAGCAAAAACAATACGCAGTTGTGGATGTGACTGGTAATAAAAGCAAGATCCGATGCTGTAAAGAGCAATATTGCATAGGAACCTGGAATGTTAGGTCCATGAATCAAGGCAAATTGGAAGTGGTCAAACAGAAGATGGCACGAGTGAACACCAAAATTCTAGGAATCAGCGAACTAAAAAATCCTTTACTTTTATTTATTCCTTCTCCAGTGCTCTTATTTTTCCTATATAGACCTAGGCATCTTTTCTACATACTCTTCCCTTTTTTTTCTGAAAACTTCTTTTAACATTTCTTGAAGGGTGTCCTAGATATACATTGTCTTAATTTATTTGTTTCTGAAACTATTTATATACCCTGTATTTTGAAGGATAATTTCACTGGATATAGGAGTCTAGGTTGATAAAATGTTCTTTCAACACTTTTAATATGTCACTCTATTGTCCTTTGTTGACAATTTCTGGCTAGATGTCTACTGTAATTCTTGCTCTTGTTCCAATAAGATAACATACTTTCCCCCTTTTATTCTTCCATAGTTTTGTATTTGTCTTCAGTTTTTTTCATTTTAAATATATAATATGGCTAGATGTGGTATTTTTGGTAATTTATCCTGCTTTGAATTCTCTAAGCTTCCTGTATTGTGATTTTGTGTCTGTCATTAACCTTAAAGTATTCTTGGCTATCTTTATTTCTAATGTTTTCTGCACCATTGTACTTTCTTCTTCTTCTAATATCCAATTATGTATCCTAACACCGTTTGAAATAGTCTTTGTGTTTTGAGATACTTTGCTCTATTTTCATTCAGTTTGAGAGGTATCTGTTTACCTCAGTCAAGCTCAACAATTCTTTCATTGGTCTTGTTTAATTTATTGGTAAGTCAATCAGAAATATTCTTTGTTTCCATTATCATTTATTGATGTCTTGGATTTTCATTTTATTTGTTTTCTTAGATTTTACATTTCTCATCTTATATTACTTAACTTTTCTTTCATGTTCCTACTTTTTTTCATTAGAAACCTGAACCTATTAATCTTAGTTATTTTATCTTGTTTCCTGATATTTCCAGTCAGTCTGGGTCGTATCTGAGTCTGGGTTAGATGCTTGCACTATCTCTTCAGACAACAATTATTCCTGCCTTTCACAAACCTTGTGATTTTGTTGTTGTTGGAAGCTTACTATGATGTATTCAGAAATAGGAAATGTGGAAAATAGGTTTTTATTGTGAGATTTTATGTACATGTGGATACTTATTGGGCTATGCTCAGTATTTTCTCTAATGTAAATTCCAGAGGCTTCATATTCCTCTAATATCTTTATTTGTACCCCTCTGTTATCTTTAAGGGGCTTCCCTGGTGGCTTAGATGGTGAAGAATCTGCCTGCACTGAGGGAGACCTGGGCTCGACACCTGGGCTGGGAATATCCCTGACCCCCTGGAGAAGGGAATGGCTACCCACTCCGGCATTCTTGCCTGGAGAATTCCATGGACAGAGAAGCGTGGCAAGTTATCTTTAAACTTCCCTATGATCTCCTCATTAGTAAAGTCTTTGCCTCAGTATTCCTTCTGCTGTAATACACAGTTACTACACTATAATGTTAAGGAGTGAAGAAAGGGAAGCAACCTGTCATCTTATGATTGTTGTTGTTCAGTTGCTAAGTCATGTACAACTCTTTGCGATCCCATGGGCAGTAGCATACCAGGCCTCCCTGTCCCTCACTATCTCCTGGAGTTTGCCCAATTTCATGTCCGTTGAATGGGTGATGCTATCCAACCATCTCATCCTCCACTGCTCTCTTGTTCTTTTGCCTTCAATCTTTCCTAGCATCAGGATCTTTTCCAATGAGTTGGCTCTTTGCATTAGGTGGCCAAAGTATCCTATGATTAGATCTTATAGTTAGGTCTCATTATTTATTGGCAAATAGCCTTCTGTTCTAAAAAACACTTTGGTTACACTTCAGATGATTAATTTTCTTCTCCCTCTCCCAGACCTATTAGATGATCTTTTTTGGATCATCACTTTGAGAATTTGATGGTTTCCTTGAGGCAAAATCCCCAATATTGTGGGGAACCCCTAAGACTGTAGTTCCCAGAACTTTCTCTCTTCAACTAGTTATCACTCAGCCTCTAGTAATCTTCAAAATTACCATTTAACTGTTCCCACCTGCTTAGTGCTCCTGTGGCTTTTACTCCAAGCACAGCTGTGGCTCTCTAGATTCACTTATGTCTCCTGATTTGGAGATGGCAGATTTCCCTGTGTCTTCAGTTCAAGAAGATGGGCTTGAGAATATTTACTGAATTTTAGCTTGTTCAGCTTCTTCTTACTATAACGATGAGAAGGATGAAATCCAAACACTTTGATTGTCGTAGCTGAAGCCATAACTCCCTCTCTCTCTCTAAATAACACTTTTGTGGCAAATCACAAAAGAATTCTCTTATTCACATGTGTTACTCCTTCCTATCACCTCCTTACATTTGCAAGCTTTCAGTAACATGATTGCACACTTCTCAGGTTGTCTGGTGTTAAGTTTAATGCTTCAAAGGTGTGTTGGAAAAGTGTTTATGGGTGTAAGGGACATATATGTAAGAGATTGAGAATACCTACATATAGGGATTGTCTAAGGTCTTGGGAGTTTTGATGTTACTCAAATAGATGTAAACTGTTCTTTTAACAAGCACAATAAATCAAGCATGATATATGCTGAACATTGATTTGAAAAACTCACAGTGAGATACTTCCTGTGTTACACTGATCCTCTCTTCAGAGTAGGTTCAGTTTGCATAAGAGCCTGTCTGGTCTTCTGAAACAGAAGCATATAATCTTAATATATATTAACTTTTGGCTCAGGTCTACATGTACCCATTTTTACACATACTACTTTACCTGAGAATGAGTAATTTTTACATTTCAGACATAATACATGAATTCTCACCAACACTCTGTAGAGCTATAAATTTCTGTGCGTTAACATATTATTAGGCACAAGATATATCCATCATTTGGGAGAGATCATCCCACCTCAGTGTGGCCCTGGCAATTTGATCTTAAAAGAAATTGAAGCTCCTATACATCTCAAGAATTTCAATTTCATCTTTGTAATCATCATGTTGTTAAAAAAATTTAGCAACCTCATTTTGAGAATGTAATCTCTCTGCTGATGAGATAAAATGTCATGAGTAGAACAAGTTCAAATAAAACTTAAAGTTATATATTCAATGGTTTCTACCAAAATCATTCTTTAAAACAAGCATATTCTTGAAAATTGCCAAGGAATTTAAGAATTTCAGCTGCTTCATAATCACTATACCATGGTCAGCTTTACCAAGCATTTTTTATGTGATTGGCTAAAATTTTGCTAAGATTACTTAGCCCATTTTAAAAACAGGAATATTTAAAATCCTAGATGCATTGGGTAAGAGCCAAGGCTTTCTCTAGCTTTTATTTTTTTTAAACATTAAAGATATAATTAGAGACAGACTTTATGAAAGGTGGACTACTGAATAACATAAATCATCAATGTTTGATATAACTGATGCAAGCATGAAAAAATGGGTAATTAAATATGGCATTTTTTTCTTTTTAGATAAACAAATTTGAATATACAGTATTCTAAGCATAAAGGAATAAACTAAAACACTAAGTGTGTGTATCTCTCTGTGCATGTGTGCATGTGTGTGTGTGTGTATGTGCGCATGTATCCTTGGGTCTATGTGTCTGTGTGTGTCTTTATTTGTCTCTTTAGGTTTCTGTACAATCTGGTATAGGGAAAGGCATTTTATCTCTGGATCTCAAAAGCGAAACTTAATGGCAAGAACTAATAGAAAGTCAAATTGTTTTCTTGGAAAGATGTATCTTATATAAACAAACACATTTTTTTTTGGCAGATACATGAAAGTATAGTTTTTACCCTCTGAAAAAAAGAAAAAAACAGCTGCATATTTAAGAGCTTTCTCTGCAGAACGTTTAAAAATATATACCATTTCCTCCTACCCTACTCTCATTATTCAGTTCAGTTCAGTCACTCAGTGATGTCTGACTCTTTGCAACCCCATGGACTGCAGCACACCAGGCCCCCCTGTTCATCACCAACCCCTGGAGATTATTCAAACTCAAGTCCATCGAGTTGGTGATGCCATCCAACCCTCTCATCATCTATCATCCCCTTCTCTCTCCTACCTTCAATCTTTCCCAGGATCAGGGTCTTTTCCAGTGAGTCACTTCGCATCAGGAAGCCAAAGTGTTGGAATTTCAGCTTCAGCATCAGTCTCTCCAATGAATATTCGGGACTGATTTCCTTTAGGATGAACTGATTGGATCTCCTTGAAGGGACTCTCAAGAGTCTTCTCCAACACCACAGTTCAAAAGCAGCAATTCTTTGGCATTCAGCTATGTTTATAGTCCAACTGTCATATCCATACATGACTACTGGAAAAAACATATCTTTGACTAGACGGACCTTTGTTGGCAAAGTAGTGTCTCTGCTTTACAATACACTGTCTAGGTTGGTCATAACTTTCCTTCCAAGGAGCAAGCATCTTTGAATTGCATGGCTGTAGTTGCCATCTGCAGTGATTTCGGAGACCAAAAAAAAAAAAAAAAAAAAAAAATAGAGTCTGTCCTTGTTTCCATTGTTTCTGCATCTATTTGCCATGAAGTGATGGGACCAGGTGCCATGATCTTAGCTTTCTGAATGTTGAGTTTTAAGCCAGCTTTTTCATGCTCCTCTTTCACTTTCATCAAGAGGCTCTTTAGTTCTTTACTGCTTTCTGCCATAAGGGTGGTGTCACCTGCATATCTAAGGTTATTGATATTTCTCCCAGCAATCTTGATTCCAGCTTGTGCTTCATCCAGTCCAGCATTTCTCATGATGTACTCTGCATTTAAGTTAAATAAGCAGAGTGATAATATTCAGCCTTGGCTTACTCCTTTCCTGATTTGGAACCAGTCTGTTTGTTCCATGACCAGTTCTAACTGTTGCTTCTTGACTTGCATACAGATTTCTCATGAGGTAAGTCAGGTGGTCTGGTATTCACATCTCTTTAAGAATTTTCCACAGTTTGCTGTGATCCACACAGTCAAAGGCTTTGGTGTAGTCAATAAAGCAGAAATAGATGTTTTTCTGGAACCCCCTTGCTTTTTTGATGGTCCAATGGATATTGTCAATTTGATCTCTGGTTTCTCTGTCTTTTCTAAATCCAGCTTGAACATCTGGAAATTCATGTTGAAGCCTGGCGTGGAGAATTTTGAGCACTACTTCACCAGTGTGTGAGATGAGTGCAATTGTGTGATAGTTTGAGCATTCTTTGGCATTATGTTTCTTTGGGATTGGAATGAAAACTGAACTTTTCCAGTTCTATGGCCACTGCTGAGTTTTCCAAATGTGCTGGTATATTTAGTGCAGCACTTTAACAGCATGATCTTTTAGGATTTGAAATAGCTCAACTGCAATTCCATCACCTCCACTAACTTTGTTCATAGTGATGTTTCCTAAGGCTCACTTGACATCACATTCCAGGATGTCTGGTTTTAAGTCCATAACCATCATGGTTATTTAAGTCATGATTTTTTTTTTTTTGGTATTGTTCTTCTGTGTATTCTTGCCACCTCTTCTTAATATCTTCTGCTTCTGTTAGGTCCATATCATTTCTGTCTTTTATTGTGCCCATTTTCCATGAAATGTTCTCTTGGTATCTCTAATTTTCTGGAAGAGATCTCTAGTCTTTCCCATTCTATTGTTTTCCTCTATTTCTTTGCACTGATCTCTGAGGAAGGCTTTATCTCTCCTTGCTGTTCTTTGGAACTCTGCATTCAAATGCATATATCTTTCCTTTTCTCCTTTGCCTTTAGCTTCTCTTCTTTTCATGGCTATTTGTAAGCCCTCCTCAGACAACCATTTTGCCTTTTCACATTTCTTTTTCTTGGGGATTGTCTTGATCACTGCCTCCTTACAATGTCAGGAACTTCTGTTCATATTTCTTCAGGCACTCTATCAGATCTAATCCCTTTCATCTGTTTGTCACTTGCACTGTATAATCGTAAGGGATTTGATTTAGGTCATACCTGAATGGTCTTTTCATACTGAAAAGTTGACTCATTTGAAAAGACCCTGATGCTGGGAAAGATTGAAGGCAGGAGGAGAAGGGGATGACAGAGGATGAGATGGTTGGATGGCATCACTGACTCAATGGGCATGAGTTTGAGTAAACTCCAGGAGTTGGTGATGGACAGGGAGGCCTGGCGTGCTGCAGTCCATGGGGTTGCAAAGAGTTGGACACAACTGAGCGACTGCACTGAACTGAATGATCTAGTGGTTTTCCCTACTTTTTTCAATTTACGTCTGAATTTTGCAATAAGGTGTTCATAATCTGAGCCACAGTGAGCTTAGATTCAGAAAAATGTTTTGAATTCTGATCAGTTCTGTAACGTCTGGCAAAAGGAAGTGAATTGATATACATAAGTGTTCTGTTTTCCAGACAAGAATACTGGAGTGGATTGCCAGTGCCCTCCCCAGGAGATCCTCCCAACCCAGGGATTAAACCCAGGTCTCCAGCATTTCTACTTAATTCTATACCCTTTGAGCCATCAGGGAAGCCAAAGAATAGTGGAGTGGGTAGCCTACCCCTTCTCTAGGGGATCTTCCTGACCCAGGTATCAAACTAGCATCTCCTGCATTGTAGGTGAATTCTTTACCATGGAAGCTCTTTACTGAGCTGCCATGGAAGCTCAGTGACTCAAGAAAAACATCATTGAAAACAATTATGCACTATGACCAAGTGGGATTTATTCCAATAATGCAATATCACTTCAGCATTCAAATATCATTAATGTAATTCAGCATATTACAACATAACATAGAAAAAGCCTTATAGTCATGTCAATAGGAGACAAAATAATTCATCAAGTCAATATATTTCCATGATACAAAATCTCAAAAAACCAGGAATTAAAGCTAACTGTACCTCATAATAGCAGAAAGTTAAGAGGATCAAAAAAACCTCTTGTTAAAACTCAACGTTCAAAAAAACTAAGATCCTGGGTAGCTTTATGGCAAATAGGAGAAAAAGAGGAAACAGTGACATATTTTGTTTTCTCGGGCTCCAGAATCACTGTAGATGCTGATACTGCCACAAAATTAGAAGACACTTGCTCCTTGGAAGAAAAGTTATGACAAGAGACAGCGTATTAAAAAGCAGAGATATCATTTGCCAAGGAGGGTCTTTATAGTCAAAGTTATTGTTTTTCCAGTAGTCATGTATGGATATGAAAATTGGACCATAAAGAAGGCTGACTGCTGAAAAATTGATGCTTTTGAACTGTGGTGCTTGAAAAGACTTGACAGTCCCTTGGACAGCAAGAGGATCAAGCCAGTCAATCCTAAAGGAAATCAGTCCTGAAAATTCATTAGCAGGACTGATGCTGAAGCTTAAGCTCCAATACTTTGGCCATCTGATTTGAACAGCAGACCCATTGCCAAAGACCCTGATACTAGGAAAGATTGAGGGAAGGAGGAGTAGGGGACAACAGCAGATGAGATGGCTGCATAGCATCACCAATTCAATGAAAATGAGTTTGAGAAAACTGTGGAAGATGCTGCAATCCATGGGGCTGCAAAGAATTGGACACGACTTAGTCACTGACAACAACAACTAATGAATACTGATAAAACTATAGTAAAATATTAGTGACTGACATCCAACACTATATAAAAACTGTTGTACACTATGACCCCGTGTAATTTATTCCAGCATGCAATATCACTTCAACATTCAAATATCATTAATGTTATTGTTATTACCTACTCAATGGACATGAATTTGAGCAAACTCCAGGAGATAGTGAAGGAACAGGGAAGACTGGTGTGCTGCAGCCCGTGGTGTCACAAAGATCTGGACACACCTTAGCGACTAAATAGTTCAGTTCAGTTCAGCCTCGCAATCGTGTCCAACTCTTTGCGACCAAATGAACTGCTGCACTCCAGGCTTCCCTATCCATCAGCAACTCCCGGAGTTTACCCAAACTCATGTCCATCAAGTCGGTGGTGCCATCCAGCCATCTCATCCTCTGTCATCCCCTTCTCCTCCTGCCCATAATCCCTCCCAGCATCAGGGTCTTTTCCAATGAGTCAACTCTTCTCATGAGGTGGCCAAAGTATTGGAGTTTCAGCTTCAGCATCAGTCCTTCCAAAGAACACCCAGGACTGATCTCCTTTAGGATGGACTGGTTGGATCTCCTTGCAGTCCAAGGGACTCTCAAGAGTCTTCTCCAACACCACAGTTCAGAAGCATCAATTCTTTGGTACTCAGCTTTCTTCACAGTCCAACTCTCACATCCATACATGACCACTGGAAAAACCACAGCCTTGACTAGATGGACCTTTGTTGACAAAGTAATGTGCCTCTGCTTTTTAATATGCTATCTAGGTTGGTCATAACTTTTTCTTCCAAGGAGTAAGCGTCTTTTAATTTCGTGGATGCAATCACCATCTGCAGTGATTTTGGAGCCCCCCAAAATAAAGTCTGACACTGTTTCCACTATTTCCCCATCTATTTCCCATGAAGTGATGGGACCAGATGCCATGATCTTAGTTTTCTGAATGTTGAGCTTTAAGCCAACTTTTTCACTCTCCTCTTTCACTTTCATCAAAAGGCTCTTTAGTTCCTCTTCACTCTCTGCCCTAAGGGTGGTGTCATTTGCATATCTGAGGTCACTGATATTTCTCCCGGCAATCTTGATTCCAGCTTGTGCTTCATCCAGTCCAGCATTTCTCATGATGTACTCTGCATATAAGTTTAAATAAGCAGGGTGACAATATACAGCCTTGATATACTCCTCTTCCTATTTGGAACCAGTCTGTTGTTCCATGTCCAGTCATAACTGTTGCTTCCTGACCTGCATATTGGTTTCTCAAGAGGCAGGTCAGGTGATCTGGCATTGCCATCTCTTTCAGAATTTTCCAGTTTATTGTGATCCACACAGTCAAAGGCTTTGGCATAGTTTACTACCTGATAAAAGGCATCTACAACAATGAAAAAAAAAAAAAAACCACTACTATCAAAAACGTTATGTGTCCTATAAAAAAGTTGTCACTTTCCTCTTAAGATTGAGAACAAAGCAAAGACACCCATTCTCACATTTCTATTCAATTTCATACTGATTATCCTAGCCATTAAAGAGAAATGTAGATAACATTATTGTCTACTTAGAAAATCTTGATAGACTGATCAGACAACTTTGAACTATTAGATGATCCTGATAAGCTTGTAGGACACAAATTTAGGATGTAATAATCAACAGTTACTTACAAGTTTTCAATAAATGATGCCTACAATATACTTTTTTCTTATAAACTGAGAAAATTAAAATAACTTCCAAGACTGCCTCAATGTGTTGAAGGAATAAGATGAAAGTAAATATGAAATGGCTCTCTATATTATAAAAAAGTAGTTAAATGAACTGTATTATTTGTCAATAATTTCCAAATAGTGTTCAGTTACTAGAAACCATTTTTTAATGTCCTCAAACATGATCAAATTATTTAACAACCCTAAAAAGGTCAATTTTACCAGCAAGACAAAAGTATAACATGAGATTTAAAAAAAAATTTACAATAGTGCCAAAAGTAATTCAATACTTAGGGATAGATAATATCTAGGACTTCTTCATTAAAACCACTTGAAACTGCTGACAGACATAAAAGAAGACCTAAATAAATGAGATGTGTTGTGCTTTGAGATGGAGGGCTTAGTATTTTTGAAATTTCATTTAATCACAAATTGATCTATAAATTCCCCAAAACTTCCAATAATAATTCAAGCAAGACTCTTTAGAAATTATTGTTTATTATAAAATCAATAAAGAAATACTAATGATACATAAAGGCCAATCATTTTAAAGAAATAAACAAAGTTGCAGGAAAATACCAATTGATTTTAGCACTAAAAGTAAATTCCAGTGCTAGCCAGATGAATGACTAGAAGCGATTTACTCTCCAGCCTTAAAAACTGATTATAAAAAAGGAGGGGAAGAAAGAAAGAAAGGAAAGAAGGAAGGAAGGAAGAAAGAAAAAGGAAACAGAAAATGCATGTGTCTTCAAATTTTCATTACATCTTATTTAATTTAGTGTTTTACTTTGGTTCATGCATTATCTTCTAAACTAGACTAGACTGTACACACTTTGCGAGACAAAACCGTATCTAATACTCTCCCTATATATACACTTCAGCTCGCCATGTGTGTGGTTTCTACATCTGCATATTCAACCAACTATGGTTTAAAAATATTCAGAAAAAATTTTCAGGAATTTCCAAAAGGTAAAACTTGAGTTCTCTGTGCACCAGCAATTACTTGCAAAGTATTTACATTATATTCGGTGTCATAGGCCATGAAATTAAAAGATGCTTGCTCCTTGGAAAAAAAGCTATGACCAACCTAGACAGCATATTAAAAAGCAGAGACATTACTTTGCCAACAAAAGTCACCTGGTCAAGGCTATGGTTTTTCCAGTAGTCATGTATGGATGTGAGAGTTGGACTGTGGAGAAAGCTGAGTGCCAAAAAACTGATGCTTTTGAACTGTGGTGTTGGAGAAGACTCTTGAGAGTCCCTTGGACTGCAAGGAGATCCAACCAGTCCATCCTAAAGGCAATCAGTTCTGAATATTCATTGGAAGGACTGATGTTGAAGCTGAAACTCCAATGCTTTGGCCACCTGACGCGAAGAACTGACTCATTTGAAAAAACCTTGATGCTGGGAAAGATTGAAGGCAGCAGGAGAAGGGGATGACAGAGGATAAGATGGTTAGATGGCATCACTGACTTGATGGACATGAGTTTGAGTAAACTCTAGGAGTTGGTGATGTACAAGGGGGCCTGGTGTGCTGCAGTCCATGGGGTAGCAAAGAGTCGGACCAAACTGAGTGACTGAATTGAACTGAGGTGTCATAAGTAATCTAGAGATAATTTAAAGTATATGTGAGAGTGTGTATAGGTTATATGCAAATATTATACCATTTTATGTAAGGGAATGGAGAATCCATCAATTTTGGTATGGGAAGAGATCTAGAACCAACCCGTCTTGGGTTGATATCCAAGGGCTGATTGTACTTTGACATTCAGAAAACCTATAAACTACCAAGTTGAAATAGAGGTTTAGATAAAGTTGAAAGTGCACTAAACAACTGTTACATAGCTATATGAAGTAAAAAGACTTATGAAAGAACATGTTTTGAAGTTATTTAGACTTGGGTTTTAATTCCTGTCTCCCGTTAACGTAACTGGTTCTCCTTGGGCAAGTTTGCAACTCTTAATTTTCTCATGAAAAATAGCTAGAAAAATGCCTGCCTTATTAATCTGTTGTAAAGATTCAATGGATTACATAAGCAAATTACTTTGCATAGTAATGAACATACACTACCTGCTCATTATAGGTAAGCTCTCTGATTTCCTCTTCCTAACATCTCCATGTTTTATGTAGTGAAAACCATGTTATAAAAAGTGTTTGGACTTTTCTGTACACTACTGCTTCTGCACATGAATTTGAAAAGCTAGAAGTAGATGAAGTCTTAACGGGCCCCTGAATATACATAGTCATTTATTTCCTATGCAGTCACTGGTAATTCTTAGACTCAAGCTCTGTAAATTGCTGCCTTTGAACTCCTCATGGACAGGTTTGATTTATGAGAAAACCCAGGAGAGAATAAAAAAGAAACACAATCAAATTTTTTTCTCTCAAGGGAAAAAAAAGTGGACACCCTAGGAATCTGTAGATATCACTCCAAATCCTGAGAAAGATAATTGACTTTTAGGGAACAGATGGTTGCAATCAAATAAATGATCACATCTTTACACTGAGGCAAATACCATATCATTGGAGATAAGACAAAATATAAGCTTTAGTGAGTTTAGAATCAACCAAAGACTCACAGAGAATATATTAACAAACTTTTTCCAATAAAGAAAACTTTAAACTTTAAAGTTAAACTTAAACTTCACTTTAAACTTAACTACTGCCTTTACATTTTTACTACATATAATATTGTCAAGATTTTTCCTTAAAATGAAGACATGTGATACCATATATGTTGGACAAAGTACAGTGAATATATGGGATTTTTCAGTAGTTACTGATTTTAAGAATTTCTTCTTGTTTTTCACTTTTTGCCCCCATATGTACACGTTTCATATATTTTATGGTTGCAGCCCATTTGATTTTTTCTTGAAACATTGTTAGAAATAAATAAATATATATATATACATTGAAAATATAATGAGCACTTCTTTCTGAATTTATATAGTAAGTTTAGTAAATTTTAATTGATACATCATGTATTTTCTAATGTTTATTTTTATTTATTCATTTTATTTGGCCTTGCCAGGTCTTAGGTGCTGCATGTGGAATCTTCAGTTTTCACTGTGGCATGTGGGATCTTTAGTTGCAGTATGCAGACTCTTAGTTGTGGCACATGGGATCTAGTTCCCTGACCAGAGATAAAACCCAAGCCCCCTGCATTAGAAGTGCAGAGTCTTAGTCACTAGACCATCAAGGAAGTCCCCAAATATCATATAATTGAATATTTTTAAGTGCTTATTAACAGATTACTAGGTGTCTTAGTCCATGAAGCCTGATATAACAAAATATCACAGGCTGGGTGGCTTATAAACAATAGAAATTTATTCATCACAGTTCTTAAAGCTAGAAATTGAAGATTAGGGTGCCAGCATGGTCGCACTCCAATAAATACAACTTCTAAGTTATAAATTGCTGACTTACTGCCGTGCCTTCACATGATGGTAGGGGCTAGGGAGCTAGCTCTGTGAATTTTCTTTTACAAGGCCACTAATGTCATTTGTGAGGGCTCCCGCCTCATGATCTAAGCATCTCCCAAAGGCCTCATCTCCTTAATAGTTTCACACTGCACAATAGGATGTCAACATATACATTTTGGGAAACACAAACATTTAGACCATAGCACTAGCCTAGGTTCTGAGGTTAATACACACACACACACACACATACACACAAGATACTATCTGTTTAAAGAAGGAATGATTGATTATTTTACTCTGTCAGAACACAGAGTAGAGACTTTTAAACTAGTTGTATTAATACCAAGGTCTTTATAAGGGATTAGTCAATGCTTTGAAGAAGTCTTATCTAAACTGAGTTTTAAGCTAAGTAAGAACCAAGTTTCACATGGAGAAGTGGGTAGGATGAGGCTATTCAAAATGTAAAGAATAAAGAATCAAATGTATGAATTATCAGAAACCAGAATGAACCCTTGAAAAATGTACTAATAGATGCAAAAGAAAAACAAAACAAAACTCTATTTTGTAGGATAGAGAAAGAAATATACTGGAAAGGTGGCCATATTAAGAGAAAAGCAAAAGAGTTAGAGACTAGATAATAATATTATGAAATGCAAGGATTTTATTCCAAAGAATGAAACCACCAAAATATTTTAAGCAGAGTGTTACCTTGCTATAATTTGCTTCAAAAGATTATTTTCTGACTGTATTGTTGAAATTGTTTTCAGAAATTTCAAGAGTCACAGATATTATCTTAGAAAATTTCCATTCATTCATCTGTAATAAAGCTTAGAGCTATGTTGTGGCTCCATCTTGATCCAGTGTGGCATTCAAAGATCTTTCAAAATGGCATACAAAAACAATTACTAAGCAATTACTAACCTTTCCAATAGTTTCTGAAAACACGCCAACAGGTTGAATGACAGAATCAAATTTATAGTAGAGAACATAAATATCTTCTCTCTCTTTCTCTCCCTCAATATCTTACTGTTTCTCCATTATTCTTTCAACTACAGGCCCAAGCCTCTGAAACATGGTTCCTAAACTCTCTCTAGAAAGGTGCCTTAGCCCTTTCCTCTCTTTTAAAATCTTATTTCTTAAACTAACTACCTTCTAGCCACTTCTATTAATAATATAAGCTAGACTTTAAGTCCCAGGGAACTTCTGGCTCTAGCTTGATCCATTATCTTGATCTATAAAATAAAAACCTAAGATTAGGTTTGGTAAAACAGGATTAATTTTGTTATGCATCCATTCAACAAAACTCACTAGGCACAGCTCCATGCTGGATGCTGCTAAAATCCAATAACACCATTGTAATCCAGAAAGAGATAATGATGGTAGTAAAATTAAAGTATGAATTCAAGAAACATCTTGTTTATCCGTTCATCTACTAATGTGCATATAGGTTGCTTCCATATGTTGATTATTGTGATTAATGCCACAGTGAACATAGGGGTGCATATATCTTTTTGAATTAGTACTTTTGTTTTCTTTGGGTAAATATTCAGAAGTGGAGATACTGGATTATATGGTAGTTCTATTTTTAATTTTTAAGTAGCTCCATAATATTTTCCACAGTGGTTATACCAGTTTACATTCCAACCAGCTATGCATGAGGATTCCCTTTTCTTTCCATCCTTGCAAAAACTTGTTAAGTCTTATCTTTCTGATGATACAATTCTGATAAGTATAAGGTGGTACCTCTTTGTGCTTTTGACTTGCACTTCCCTGATAATTAGTGATGTTGAGAATCTTTTGATGTGTCTGTTAGCTATCTGTATGTCGTCTTTGGAAAAATGGTTATTCAGGTTTTCTGCCTATTTTTTATTTTATTTTTAATTAATTTTTCTGGAATATAATTGATAAACAATGTTGCATTCATTTCTGCTGTACATCAAGGTGAATCAGTTATACATATACAAATGCCCACTCTTTCCCTCTGCCCATTTTCAACTGGATTGTTTATTATTCTTGATGAGTAGTATGATTTCCTTATATATTTAAAATAACAACCCATT
Organism: Cervus canadensis; assembly: GCF_019320065.1. Classification (NCBI taxonomy): domain Eukaryota; kingdom Metazoa; phylum Chordata; class Mammalia; order Artiodactyla; family Cervidae; genus Cervus; species Cervus canadensis. The sequence continues at coordinate 82,042,253 of NC_057393.1, forward strand.
ATCAAATGTTTCATTCACAAATACCTTCCCCCATTTAAAAGTTTGCTTTTTCTTTTAATGATGGCTTCCTTCACTGTGAAAAAGCTTTTAGTTTGAGGTAGTACTATTTGTTTATTTTTGTTATTTTGTTATTGTTGTCCTTGCCTGAGGAGACAGATCCAAAACAATATTGCTAAGACTATGTTAAAGAGCATATTGCCTATTATTTTTTTTATGAGTTCTATGGCTTCAGGTATTATATTCAGTTTTTCAATCAGTTTTGAGTTTATTTTTGCATATGGTATAAGAAAATGGTTGTTTCATTCTTTTGCATGTGGCTGTCCATCTTTCTCAACACCAATTGAGGTGGCTGTCTTTTCCCTATTGTATATCCTTGCCTCCTTTTTTGAAGATTAATGGCCATATGTTCATGGATTGATTTTGGGGTTCTCTGTTCTGTTTCATTCATCTCTGTGTCTGCTTTTATGCCAGTACCATGGTGTTTTGATTATTACGGCCTTAACATATAGTTTGAAATCAGGGAGTATGATGCCTCCAGCTTTGTCCTTCCTCAAGATTGCTTTGGCTACTTGGGATGTTTGTGATTCCACACGAATTTTAAGATTATTTGTTTTAGTTCTGTGAAAAATGCCATGAGTATTTTGATAGGGATTTCATTAAGTCTTCAGATTGCCTTAGGTAAGATGGATATTTTAACAATGCTAATTTTTCCAATTAATGATTATGGTATATCTTTCCATTTATCTGTTTCATCTGAGATTGTTTTCCTCAATGTCTTAACGGTTTTTAGTGTAGAAGTCTTTTATTTCCTTAGAAAAATTTATTTCCAAGTATTTTATAACTTTTGATGCAATTGTAAATGAAATTATTTTCTTAATTTATTTTTCTGATAGTTAATTGTTAGTAGAAATGTTGCAGATTATGTATTTTAATTTTGTATGCTGCAACTTTACTGAATTCATTTAATTAGTTCTAATAGTTTGTTTGTTTGCTTTGGTGTTCTATAGGGTTTTTTATGTATAGTATCGTGTCATCTGCAAACAGTAATGGTTTTACTTTTTCCTTTCCAATTTGGATGCTTTCTCTTTTTTCTTCTCTGATTGCTGTGGCTGAGATTTCCAATACTATGTTGAGTAAAAGTGGTGAGAGTGGATATCCTTGTTATGTATCATCATAAACTTATCTATTAGAACTGCCTTTGCTGTGTCTCATAAATTTTGGAGTATTGTGTTCCCATTTTCATGTCTTTTTTTTAATTTTTGATTTCTTCAATAAATACCCCATTGTTTGTTTAGTAGCATATGTTTTGACTCCAAATGTTTTTGTATTTTCTATTTTTTTTTTTTTTTCTGATAGTTGATCTCTGGTTTTGTACCATTATGGTGAAAAAATATTGACATAATTTCAGTCTTCTTAAATTTAGTGAGATATGTTTTGTGACCTAACATGTGATCCATCCTGAAGAATGTTCCATGTGCACCTGAAAGAATGTGTATTCTGCTAATTTGAGGGGGAATATCCAGGATATATTTATTTAGTGTACCACCCTATTGTGTCCTTTAAGGCTAAAATTTCCTCAGTGACTTTCTCTCAGGATGATCTCTCTATTCATGTAAATGGAGTGTTAAAGCCCTCTATACCATTATTGTGGGGCCCACTAGTGCTGTCGCCAAGATGCCAGAGTCGGGTGCTCCTAGAATGTCTCCGTGTGGAGTATGCACGTCCTCCTGTTGGGGCTGGGCTGGGCTGGGCTTGCTCTGGGCACACTAGCGCACAGGGATGGCCCCGGTGCAATTGGCTGTAAGTCCTGGTTTTACCAGTTGTGGGCACTTTATTGTGTGGGGCCAGATCCCAGGGAGGAGTCAGTTTGTGTGCATGTTGCGGGGACTGCTGGTGCCGATCAAGGGCACTCATTGCAACTGGCAGAACAGGGGGGGCACTCTGAAGTATCTCTGACTGTGTCACTTCTGCAGGTGAAATTGGGACAAGATGAGAAAATAGGTTAGATGAATAGAGTCAGAAATGGCACCTGCCATCACTGGTAGAAAATGAACCACAAACAAAAATAACGACAACAAAAAAGTGGCACCTACCAGCTTCTCCATAATCAGAGAAAGTCTTACAAATTCTGAAAATTAGTCTATGAATCTCCTTCATGTATGACCCAGGCTGCTTTTAGATGGTTGCTTCTGTTCTAGGACTCAAAGAGAGTGAGTTTTGTGTGCACTCTATAGGTGAATTCTGTTTTCTACAAACTTCTAGCTCTCTTGGACATAAGCCCTGCTGGTTTTTAAGGTCAGGTATCATGTTATTTTCCTGGTACAGGTAAGCCTGGCTGAGGAGCCTAATTTGGAGTTTGGAGCCCTTCATCCTCAAGGGAAACCTCCAAGGCTATGATATCCCTCCTGCCTATGTGTCACAGGACTGGTAGTGTGTGAGTCCCAGCCAGACTACATCTCTGCTCCTCTTACTTTTCTCAATGCAACTTTTCCTTTTTACCTTTAGTTGTGGAAAATCTTTTCTGTTAGTCTTCAGATCCTTCTCAGAGATAGATTCTAAGTAATTATAATTTTGGTGTCTCTAAGGGAGGAGGTTTGTCCAGGATCTCTCTACTATACCGTTTTATCCTATTTCCACATACAGTCTATTCTTAGCATAGCAACAATATTATTGTTTCTTTTATATTAAGCCAGTATCAAACAAACCAAAGACATTGTAAACTCACTAAGCCAATAGCAAATCACAAATATATGGGCCCCTTGCTGTCCATTGTATTATAAGAAAGTGCATAGAAATCTAATATGGATTGACATAAGGTATAGTGAAAGTGCTCTTGGCCCTGAAGCTATTAATGGAAGTGCCCCCCATGGCTTGATTGGGGACTGAGATCCAATAGTAAGATGCTGTGTCAAACCCTTGGCTCTAACCCTATTCTGTCAGCTCACAGCTAAAGGAGAATAACTTCCATTGTAGTGAGAAAAGACTTGTGATATACCCTTAGAGTAGAAGCTATAGGTAAGCCAATAGTATGGTTCCCCCCTCAGCCCTTAAGGTTGGAGTGCAGGGTCCTTTGATATGTCTTATAGTTGACCAAGATTAATTTCTTAATCAGTAGGCTGTAGGTGATGTTCATTGAGGTTTGTAAGAGATAGCTTCCTTTCTGGAAAGCCAGCTTTCAGGAGATCATTCTTCAATAAATTAACCTTTACATCTTTCCCAGATAATGTTACTCTTCTACTCAACAATTTCCTTTGGCTACTTACCTAAGTCAGAATAAAATTCAAAATTCTTACCATGAAATTAAAATCCTAGATGATTCAGCCCCATTACTTATTTCCCTCATTTTATTTTCTATCATTCTCCCTTTATCACTTCACTGTGACCACACTGGTCCCTTCTCTTCTTCATACATGACTGGGCATTTTCAGTTTCATTACACTTCTTTTTATCATCCCAAATTTGGAGATTATTGTTTTCCCAAACTGTGGCATCTCCGTTTAAATTTTGTCATTCTAGTGGATATGTAGTGGTACTTCATTGTCTTTTAATTGTAATATCCCCATAACTAATAATGTTAAGGATATTTTAAAATACTTACTACCTGAATATTTTAATTTTTAAATGTTTTTTATCAATTTAAAAACTGATTTGTCTTATACTTGAACTGTATAAAGTTTATTTATATATTAATTTCATATATTCTGTATTCTGGATTGCTATGGCCAGCGCAGCAGGTAGGGATCTAAAGTGGTCAATGCACAGCTTGGGAAAAAGAAACTAAAGACAGAATTAAAGTTTTAAAGATGGAACCTGGGGACTCAAGACCTCTTGGATCAAGAGCCCTGTTCTTTGGTGCCACGTCACTTTTATTTAGTGTCTTGGCAAGCAGAAAGTATCTGTGTGCTACAATGAAGTCAGCCTCCTGTGTACTGAGTCATGTCTCCCATTTTATTGATTCCTTTAAACTATCTTTGTTATTTTCTTGTGCAAGGGGTATCACCTGGCTGGAGGCTATAGACCTGCATATGCCTTGGTAAAACATCTTGGTGTGTGTGCAAGCAGTATTCTAAACTTGTGCTGACCCGGTGTTCCAAGGTCCACACTATGTTTTTCCTTGGCTTAGCAGGGCATGATGACCCCAACTAGTCAACCTGATGTACTTTTATTTGGGTTATGTTGTATTGCTATATTTTGCTTTTATTATTTTCCCATGGTGATTTTCTCATAGCTTAGCCAGAGCAACAGGAGGCTGACTATTATATTAACCCCTGCATATCCCCCTTTTTGTTTTTGTAGCAGAAAATATGTTGATCTTGCAACTTCTTTCTTTATTAGTTCTCAGAGGGTTTTGCGCATGTACCTGAGGACTAAACAGAAGATTAAAGTAAAACAGCAAAACATAGCTAGTGTTCTAATGAGATCACCTCTGATGTCTTTGATCCACTCAAGAGGACTCAGTGAGTTAAGGCCCTCTGCTATTCCTTGAAGTGTATCTCTACCTGGTAATAGTCTAAGAGAAGCATGCTGCATGCCAATGATTTTTTGCTTGCAGCTTTTTAATATCTAGAGTAAGATTGTCAGCTGAATGGCCCTGCAAGTACCATCTAACTTTTTCCCAGGAGTGTTCAGATTGGTTATCTTCCTGGGGGCTCACACAAAAAGTAGTAATGTTCCAGTCACACTTTAAATGTATTTGGAAATTAAGATTTTGTACTTCTTCTCCTAAGAGTAGCACTGCATTTTCTAAATCCACCAACCTGATGTTAATCTCCTCATCTATATGAATTTTGGCTCCTTAAGCAGAATTGGCATTTTTATGCCACTCCTGCACAAGGGCAGTTGTACCATCTGATGGAGAGCTATTCCCACCCCTGCCGCTGTGGTGGTGATGGCAATAATGCCCATGATGGCCGCAGTAAGGAGATAAATGAAACACTTGGATCTTTTCAAAATAGTATTTAGTACTGTGAGCAAAGTATGCATGTCAGGGGAGAGTTCCCAAGGCCTATTTTGAGTTACTGGCAGCCAAACTCCTAAAGGTCTACACAAAATCACATAGGAATATTTGGAGTTAAATGATGAACTGTTAAAGCAGGTATATAGTTTGCAAACCTGGCAGGTCAGGTTCCTTTCTGTTTGATTAATTGTTGTAGTGCCAATCATAATCACATATGGATCCCTAACACAAGCTTGAGTATAAAATGTCCAATTTGTTGATGTATTGCATGACAAAGTATAATTCATGGAATGAGAATAATTTCCATCCCAAATTTGATATTTTTTCAGACTTATGTCCAACTTTGATATTTCTGTTTGAGTTCTATCTAATTCAAGCTGTGGCTGTGGTGGAGATATGCCACTGTCATGCCAGATAATGGGATATTCTGAATTGCAATAATATTAGTGTGATTGTATACAGACACATGCCAACACAACTTCTTATAAGGATTGCAGGATGAGTTATGGTGTGAGCAATTTGAGACTGCATAGGGGACCAGTCCCAAACTATTCCATAGGAACCATTAAGTAAGATCACCCCTTCAATCCTGAGACAGTTATCCCAGTGTATTTGATCTTGTCGGTTGGCCCATATGGGTCTGCTCTCACATAAGGGTCTATCCAGCTTGGTTAGATTAATTTGATCAGTCTCTTGATATCCAAAGCTCAATCCAGAAAGTAAACGTAGCTGAGCCTTAGTGTGATATCTGTTCAAAGAATTTATAGAAAGCCAAGCCTGCACGATAGATTAAGACAGCTATGGTCAGCACCCTTGCAAACAGGCCAAGTATCAAAACCCAAAGTACTTTTAAAGGGGGTCCCCTCTTCCTTTTTATGAATGGGCAAAAGCTTGTCTTCTGGATCAGAGATCCAGGAGGAGTCATTAACATAAACTGGGATAGATCCTTCACCCCAATTAACAGGTCTTAGCAACAAGGGATTATATACATAGGCCCAATAGGTATAATTCTTTGCTTCTGCCAAAGCAAGGGATATACTCACTGTGACAGTTGTCAGAGCAAACATATCCATGGTCAGGTTGCCTGGAGTCACTGGTTGTTTCTACTCAGTTTTACTCTATGAGCTGGAATCCATGCAGGTTCTAGACCTTCTCCTGGGGGATACAAGCAAACCCTCTTCCCCATGTAACTTCCCTGGTGACCAAGCATTTGTTAGTGGATCTTGCCACCAAATCACAGGCTTACTTGTATTTGTGGGTGTAGCCTGAAAATGCTGCTTAGCTGCAGTTTCCACAGTTTGTGCCAAAATATTCAAAACATTGAGAGTAAATAAAGCTTTATTCAATATTGTTTATTGTCCTAGGACATCTCCCCCTTTTTGTTTTTGTATCATATGTTTAAGTGATTGATTAGCCCTCTCCAATATGGCTTGTTCTTGTGGGTTACAGGGAATGTCAGTAGAATGTTTTATAGACCAAATTTAAGAAGTTTTTGGAATGCTCTACTGGTATAAGCAGGGCCATTATCAGTTTTTATAGATTTTGGTAATTTTATAACAGCAAAACAAGCATATAAATGTCTTTGTACAGATTTTGTAGTCTCACTGGAGTGAGCAGTGACCCATATAAATTGAGAGACTATATCAATAGTCACATGTACATAAGAGAGCTTACCTAAGGAAGATATATGAGTTACATCCATTAAAGCTATGGATTTTATATGGAACTGTATACCATCATTACCAGTGGCTAAGTCACACATTTGATAGTATAAGGGACAACATTTCTTGAAACAGGAAATATAAGAAACAATATAGTTAGCAGTAATAGTAAAATCCTAAGTAATAACTTAAGTCAAGAACTTTTATTAGGTAGAGTCCAGTGACATCTTTAAGATAACCGACTTAGTTTGTTAAATGACTATTGCTTGTTGTTTATTTCCTGGTCATCTGGTCTTTATGTAAAGATTGGTTACTGAGATGAACTTTAGAAACAAACTTAGGGTGTCTTTTTTAATTTAACTTAATGAAGCCTCTTAGCAAAGTAACCTAACCACAAGGAACTATCTTAGAAGAGAGTCTTAGTAAGTACAGACCTTAATTAACAAAACTAGAGCTTAATATTCAGTGAAACATAATGGATACCATAGGTCTGACAACAGTTGGGTGGGTTTTTCTTTTACAGCTCCCCAGTATACTCTGAGATTTTTGTGTATGTCTGGTGAAGGTCTTTTTTACCTTGATGTGGGTATTCAGAACCCAAATGTCTCTAATTTCTCAAGGGATGAGGCAGAGTGAAAAGAAAATTGTTTTAATTTTACCCACAGATGTAAATCACTAAATTATTTTAAACCATCAGTGACTTGAAGAGAAGAGCTTTTTTATAGTGGAAAACAAAGATTAGAAGCCAGTAATATGTCAGACAAAAAGTCATGAAAATTGTAGTCATATTTATCAGTCTGTTCAATCCCATGCAATTGATCCCTTTGTTGTGTGGTCCTTGCCTGATGACCGAGGACATCAGTAAAAATTATAGTCTCCAAGAAGTTTGTGAAGTTTTTTGCCAATCACTGTATGACCTGTTGAGCAAAGTGGGTGCCCTGATCACTGAAGATTGTAGAAAACACATTTTTTTAAATTGTGAAATATTAACCCAATAGCCAGGAAAGGGTTTTTCCTATCAAATAAAAGTGAGGTTTGTCAGGGAGCCAGGAAAAGCCAAGTGGCCGTCTTGGACTCCCCATAACTCTGACTGTTTGGTTTATAGCCATCATTTTTCCTTTTTAAGTTTTCTGATGGGGGTTAATTTTGTAGAGGCAGAATGAGCTTTATCTATGTGCATCATAGTCTCTGCAGATTATTGTGAAATAACATTCATTTTGTCAAAGTAACAAAACATTTTAAAAGCAAGTATGAATCACTTAAAGAAATTTACGTAGTCTGTTATCAAAAGCCATATTCCAAGAAGACAGGAAGAGAAAACCACATTTTTTAACAGGAAGAGAAAACCAAATTCCAGATTGGTTCCAGCTTATATTTATTTTGAAACAATAGTTATTTACTTAGTCAAAGTAACGATAAAACTTAAAAGGCAGGTTGTCTTAAAAAAACTTGTATCATGTACAAAACTTTTTTTTCATTTGTCATAAATCCTTTTTAACATTTTCTGTAGTCATCACTTCATTTATCTACTTAGAGAATAGCTACCTATAAGTTTAGATTTATTTTCTTTTTTCTTTTCTTAATAGACTATGATTTCATTTTTATATCTTTTTTATTAAAAACATAATCTTATTTTCCTTAAACAACCATGAACTGTCTTGTATATTAGCATTTTATAGATGGTTGAACATAAATCCAGTTTTAATTTTTTTTAAAAAAATTTGCTTTTTTTTTTTTTAATAGAGAACATCTCAGGATGGCACCAAACATATTGATTCATAGTCCAAAATCTCTTTAGCTTTTCTGTAAGAGGAAGTCAGTGTTCAGTAATTAATGTTTCAAAATTTTCTTTTATTTTATTTGGAAATAACCTAGCTATTTAATAAAATTTATCATTTAGTTTAGTACAACCCAAGAAATTTAAATTACCCCAAACCTCAGAGATTATTTTAGATAGACATTTTTAAAATATAATTATTTTTAATAGAGTTTATCTAGAAGTTTTCATCTCATTTATATATACTTATTTATATAAAGAGTTACTTTTTTGTTATTGATAAATTTAGTTTACATTAAACCTAGGCACAATTAAAAGTATTACACAATGTTGATGACTTAAGATGTGTCTTAATTAGATTAGCAACAAACATTAATGTTAGATATTTAATATTGAATATTTTTCAGTTCACGTGAACCTGAATTTAAAGAGAGCTCATTTATAAATGAACCTCATAATATCTAAAAACAAAGACACACACTGAGACACAGATACATTTAGACAGACACGCAGACAGAGATCTCATAATTTTCCACTTGAAATTTAAAATATCTCTTTGCCCCTTCTTTTTTATTCTTGGTTTGAGTCCACCAATTTGTTCATGGCTGAAGTCCCAGATGGAGTGGGCTGTGTATCCTAAGGACATGATAAGAGTGAACTTCAGGTTTTTTCCCAGGCCTGTTGTTTTTTCTCAGGCAGAATTGGAGCTTCAAAAAAGTATTTTAACATGTCAACTTTTCCCTAATTGTACGTGCAAGAAGAACCAGTTTTACAATATCAAAAAAGATTTTATTTAACCAGTTTTCTCCAGAGTCTAAAGAATATCATGGCCATTCAGTGTCAAAAATGTAATCTCTCTTTTTTGTAGTCATAGTTTCACAGTTAAAAATTAAACCAGACAATGTTCAAATTGGCTCTGATGACAGGGGTAGCCTGACTGATAAGATCTTTCCCAGCAGGGATTATCTCTTTGGGGAGGTGAGGTCTTTTCTTAAAGTAAAAACAAAGCCTGTCCTTTAACCTCTATTTTCTCTCAGGCTCTTATTCAGTATCGCCTCACCTGTTTTATAGCCTAAACTTTCATAAGCACTTGATCTTGAACTTTTTCCCAATTTCCATTGCCTATCAATTGATCTAAAGAGATGGGGATCTGCCTTGCTTGATTATAAGCCACCAGAATCAAACAGGAACCCTCAGCTAGTCCCTGCACTATTCCCAAGGTAAAGAGGTACGGAGAGTAAATTTTGGAGAATTTACTCCATAATTTTGAACTGCTTGCTTAATTTCCTTTAGTATTTTGAAGGGAATCTGTGTACAGCCTCACGCTCTAGTGCACATTAATGAAGTCTCCTTTATGTACAGTAGGGCAGGTCTTGAGGAGGAAATGGCAACACACTCCAGTGTTTTTGCCTAGAGAATCCCATGGACAGAGGAGCCTGGTGGGTTACAGTCCATGGGGTCACAAAAAGTCTGACATGACTGAGCGACTGATACTTCATACACCCCATTAGGATTGTTAAGCTCTGTCCCAGGAGTTATCTGTTCATTGTATTGTCACTGGAAATGTTATAGCCTCCAAGTCACCCAAAGCTTGAGTTGCTCCAACATTTAAGACAGGAGGGGGACGAAGAAGTGGCAGATGAAATTCTGCTTCCCTAAACAAAGGCACAGAAGGAAATACAGATTTAAGAGCCTCCTGCATTTTTGCTCTATCCTCTCAGGCTCTGCATATTCAGATTCTCCCTTTGATGGGATTTCACAGTCATCCTAACTCCCTTCTGAGCTTTCTGGGGTCTGAAGAGGTTCTAAAATGGATTTTCACAGTGCCCAAGTTGACCAGATAGATATAGGCATGGACACTCCCTTGCAAAGAAGTTTCTCTAATTCACTGCATCAAGTCAGTTCAGTTGTTCAGTCATATCCAACTCTATGCAACCCCATGGACTGTAGTACACTAGGGCTCCCTGTCCATCACCAACTACCAGAGTTTACCCAAACTCGTGTCCACTGAGTCAGTGATACCATCCAACCATCTCATCCTCTGTTGTCCTCTTTTCCTCCCACATTCAATCTTTCCCAGCATCAAGATCTTTTCAAATGAATGAGTTCTTCGCATCAGGTGGCCAAAGTATTGGAGTTTTAGCTCAGCATCAGTCCTTTGAATGAATATTCAGTACTGATCTCCTTTAGGATGGACTGGTTGGATCTCCTTGCAGTCCAAGGGACTCTCCAGAGTCTTCTCCAACACCACAGTTCAAGAGCATCAATCCTTTGGCACTCAGCTTTCTTTATAGTCCAACTCTTATGTCCATACATGACTACTGGAAAAAACATATTTTTGACTAGACAAAATTTGCTGGCAAATTAATGTCTCTGCTTTTTAATATGCTGTCTAGGTTGGCCATAGCTTTTTTTCAAAGAAGCAAGTCTTTTAATTTCATGGCTGGTGTCACCATGTGCAGTGAATTTGGAGCCCAAAAGAAGAAAGTCTGTCCCCGTTTCCATCGTTTCCCCATCTATTTTACATGAAGTGATGGGACCGGATACCATGATCTTAGTTTTCTGAATGCTGAGTTTTAAGCCAGCTTTTTCACTGTCCTCTTTCTCTTTCATCAAGAAGCTTTTCAGTTTCTTCTCTTTCTGGCATAAGGGTGACGTCATCTGCATATCTGGGGTTACTGATATTTCTCCCAACAATCTTAATTCCAGCTTGTGTTTCATCCAGCACGTGTTTCTCATGATGTACTCTGAGTATAAGTTAAATAAGTAGGGTGACAATATACAGCCTTTGATATACTTCTTGCCCAATTTGGAACCAGTCTGTTGTTCCATGTCCAGTTCTAACTGTTTCTTCTTGACTTGCATACAGATTTCTCAGGAGGCAGATTAGGTGGTCTAGTATCCTCATCTCTTGAAGAATTTTCCACAGTTTGTGGTAATCCACACAGTCAAAGCCTTTGACATAGTCAATATAGCAGAAGTGGATGTTTTTCTGGAACTCTCTTGCTTTTTTGATGATCCAACGGATGCTGTCAATTTGATCTCTGGTTGCTATACCTTTTCTAAATCCAGCTTGAACATCTGAAAGTTCACGGTTCACTGTTGAAGCCTGGCTTGGAGAATTTTGAGCATTACTTTGCTAGTGTGTGAGACGAGTGAAATTGTGCAGTATTTTGGACATTCTTTGGCATGGTGTTTCTTTGGTATTGGAATGAAAACTGACTTTTTTAAGTCCTGGGGCCATTGCTGAATATTCCAAATTTTCTGGCATATTGAGTGCAGCACTTTCACAGCATCATCTTTTAGGATTTTAAATAGCTCAACTGGAATTCCATCACCTCCACTAGCTTTGTTTGTAGTGATGCTTTCTAAGGCCCACTTGATTTCACATTCCAGGATGTCTGGCTCCAGGTGAGTGATCACACCATCATGATTATCTGGGTGGTGAAAGGTATTTTTTGTATAGTTCTTCTGTGTATTCTTGACACCTCTTCTTGATATTTTCTGCTTCTGTTAGGTCCATACCATTTCTGTCCTTTATTGTGCCCATTTTGCATGAAATGTTTCCTTAGTATCTCTAATTTTCTTGAAGTGATCTCTAGTCTTTCCCATTGTATTGTTTTCCTCTATTTCTTTGCATTGATCACTGAGGAAGGCTTTCTTGTCTCTCCTTGCTGTTTTTTGGAACTGTGCAGTCATATGGGTATATCTTTCCTTTTCTCCTTTGCCTTTCACTTTCTTCTTTTCATAGCTATTTCTAAGGCCTCTTCAGAAAACCACTTTGCCTTTTTGCATTTCTTTTTCTTGGGGATGGTCTTGATCACTGCCTCCTGTACAATGTCACAAACCTCTGTCGGTAGTTCTTCAGGCACTCTGTCTATCAGATCTAATCCCTTGAATCTATTTGTCACTTCCACTGTATAATCATAAGGGATTTGATTTAGGTCATACCTGAATGGTCTAGTGGTTTTCCCTACTTTCTTCAATTAAAGCCTGAATTTGGCAATAAGGAGTTCATAATCTGAGCCAGTCAGCCCCTGGTCTTGTTTTTGCTCACTGTATAGGGCTTCTCCATCTTTGGCTGCAAAGAATATAATCAATCTGACTTTGGTGTTGACCATCTATAGTGATGTCCATGTGTAGAGTCTTCTCTTGTATTGTTGGAAGAGGGTGTTTGCTATGACCAGTGCGTTCTCTTTGCAAAACTCTATTAACCTTTGCCTTGTTTTGTTCTGTTCTCCAAGGCCAAATTTGCCCATTACTCTAGATATCTCTTGACTTCCTACTTTTGAATTCCAGTCCTCTATAATGAAAAGGACATCTTTTTTGGGTGCTATTTCTAGAAAGTCTTGTAGGTCTTCATAGAACCATTCAACATCAGCTTCTTCAGCATAGACTTTGTCGGGACATAGAGTTGGATTACTGTGATATTGAATGGTTTGCTTTGGAAACGAACTGAGATCATTCTGTTGTTTTTGAAATTGCTTTCAAGTATTGCATTTCAGGCTCATTTTTTGACTATGATGGGTACTCCATTTCTTCTAAGGAATTCTTTCCCACAATAGTAGATATAATGGCCATCTGAGTTAAATTCACCTTTTCCAGTCCATTTTAGTTCACTGATTCCTAAAATGTCAATGTTCACTCACCATCTCTTGTTTGACCACTTACAATTTACCTTGATTCATGGTCCTAACATTCCAGATTCCTATGCAATATTGCTCTTTACAGCATTGAACTTTATTTCCATCACCAGTCACATCCACAAATGGATATTGTTTCTGCGTTGGCTCCATCTCTTCCTTCTTTCTGAAGTTATCTCCCCACTGATCGCCCATAGCATATTGGGCACCTACCCACCTGGGAAGTTCATCTTTCAGTGTTCTGTCTTTTTGCCTTTTCATGCTGTTCATGGGGTTATCAAGGCAAGAATACAGAAGTGGTTTGCCATTCCCTTCTCCAGTGGACCACGTTTTGTCAGAACTCTCCACCATGACCCGTCTATTTTGGGGGCCCTACATGGCATGGCTCATAGTTTCATTGAGTTAGACAAGGCTGTCATCCTTGTGATCGGACTGGTTAGTTTTCTGTGACTGTGATTCTCTTTGATTGTGGAATTTACTGCCTACCTTCTCCCATGTTCCTAAATCTAAACTACCAAGAGACAGGAACCATGAGCAATCTTTCTCAGTGGTTTGTAAAAGCTCCAGTAGCTGGCCCTCACTTGTTTTTGTCCCACCTGCTTTCAAAATCCACCTTAAGAGGCATAAGTACGGCCGGTATTGTTCTGAGCTCTCTGAATTTCCCATATTTAACCCCAGTTTCAGTGCCTGAGAGAGTATTACTTTCCGCAAAGGGGGATTTTAAGAGGCCTCACCCCACTCTTCTCCAGGACTGTACGCTGATATTTCAGCTGCAGTTTCATTTGATAGTTCAGCTTCAGTTTCTCAGTTTCATTTGATATTTCAGCTTTAGATTCTCAGTTTCACTTGAAATTTCAACTTCTGTTTCATTCTTGGCAATCCTTCACTTTCGAGCCCCACATTGGGTGCCACTTGCTGCAGCCAGAGCAACAGGTAGGGATCTAAAGTGGTAGACACACAGCTTGGGAAAAAGAAAGTAAAGACAGAATTAAAGTTTTAAAGATGGGACCGGGGGACTCAAGACCTCTTGGATCAAGAGCCTTGTTCCTCGGAGCCACATCACTTTTATTTAGTATCTTGGCAAGCAGAAATTATCTGTTGTGCTATGGTGAAGTCAGCCTTCTGTGTCCCCAGTCAAGTCTCCCATTTTATTGATTCCTTTAAACTACCTTTGTTATTTTCTTGTACAAGGGGCATCATCTCGCTGGAGGCCATAGACCTGCATATCCCTGGGAAAACATCTTGGTGTGTGTGCAAGCATCATTCTGAACTCGCACTGACCCGGTGTTCCAAGGTCCACATTATGTTTTTCCTTGGCTTAGCAAGGCATGATGACCCCAACTAGTCAACCCAATGTTCTTTTATTTGGGTTATGATGTATTGTTATAGTTTGTTTTTATTCTTTTCCCATGGTGATGTTCTCATGGCTTAGCCAGAGCAGCAGGTGACTATTATATTAATAGTCCTGCAATGGATATGTCATTTGTCCGACATAAGATTTTTTATATGTTCTCCCTATTTGTGGATTGAATTTTCTCATTTGTAACTGTGTTCTAAAAAGCACATTTTTTTTCATTTTGAAGATGTTCAGTTTATTTAGTTTTTCCTTGTATAAGATGTGATTTTTGAAGCCTATGTAATAAATCTTGGCTGAAGCATAAATTTCCTAAGGTTTTCTCCCATATTTTCTTCTAGAAGTTTTGCAAACTTAACAACTATGTTCAGGACGTTTGGCAATAATTTTTGTATTAGGTTAAAATTAGGAGTCGATAATCATTATTTGTTTTTGTGACATACTAGTATCCAATAGCAACTACACAATGTGTTGAAACATTAATTTTTTTTCACCATTTAGTTCTCTGGGACCTCTGTGAAAAATCAAATAATTGGTGTGGTTCTTTTTCTGGACTCTGTATTCTGTACCACTTATCTGTGTATTCATTTGTATGCAAATTCCAAACTTGCTTGATTATAGTAACCTTAAAATAATCTTGAATTCAGGTAGTCATGGTGTTCTACTTTTTTTTTTTCCAAATTTTATTTTGGCTCTTTTAGATCTTCTAAATTTACATACTAATTTTTAATTGAGCCTATTTATTTCTACCAAAAGCAGTCTGAGATTTTTATTGTCATTACATTACATTTGTAGTTCAGTTGGGGCAAGAACAGACACCTCTATCATATTGAGTTTTCAAATTAATGACTAGGGTATATCTATCTCTCCACTTATTTTTTTATTCTTTAATCTCTTTCTGCAATGCTTAAAGATTTCAGCATATAGATCATGTGCATCTCTTAACAAATATATTTTTTATTATTTTGTACTTTTTTATGCTATTATAACTGATGCTTCATATTTTAAATTTACATTTTTGTTTTCCAACACATAGAAACCCAACTGATTTTTGTATATTGACCTTACATTCTGCAAATTTTCAAAATTTAAGTACTAATTATAGTATTTTTTGAGATTCTTTAAGATTTCCTACACAGAGGATAATATCATCTGTGAATAAAAATAGTTAAAAAATTTTTTTCCAATTTCTATAGACTTGACTACTGTGAGTAGCATATTTGTATGGACCTGGCTAAAACTGTTGGTGCATAAATGGATAGTATCTTCAAATTGGGTCCATAATATTTTTTAAGAAATTTTATTATCACATGCAGAGCAGGAAAACTCACTTCTGGATCCTGTAAGGACATATATTTCTGCATGTCCTGTGGCCATATGTCCATATATATGGGGAAATTTAGAGAATATTTGAAAAGACAGTGTTCCAACAGCATTTGAGTTTCTGGATTGATCTAATTCCACACCCTGGCTACTCTTATCATTTCAGTACAGAAGACAATGTATTCTTCCCTCCTTTTCAGTTTTTGCTCAACTTGGTTTAATTTGGTTTTAAATCATTTGCAAGTGAAATGAGCTTGAATA
This sequence comes from Cervus canadensis, assembly GCF_019320065.1. Lineage (NCBI taxonomy): Eukaryota > Metazoa > Chordata > Mammalia > Artiodactyla > Cervidae > Cervus > Cervus canadensis. The sequence continues at coordinate 82,058,229 of NC_057393.1, forward strand.
ATACAATAAAAATGTATTGTGAGAATATGACATTTGTACAAGCAATAGGAATGCCAAAAATAGCTGAGAAGAGGGGAAATGGAAGTTCACTAATTGATAGCCCCTAAGGTAACTGCATATGAAGAGTTGACTCATTGGAAAAGACCGTGATGCTGGGAGGAATTGGGGGCAGGAGGAGAAGGGGACGACAGAGGATGAGATGGTTGGATGGCATCACCTACTTGATGGACATGAGTTTGAGTAAACTCTGGGAGTTGGTGATGGACAGGGAGGCCTGGCATGCTGCGATTCATGGGGTCGCAAAGAGTCGAACAAGACTGAGCTACTGAACTGAACTGGAGGTAACTACATATTTAGATGTGGGCAACAGTTACCCACCCATTACAGTTAGTCACCCATTATAAGGGATTTTGTTCTGGGTGAAGTTAAATATAAATATTCCATATAAGTCTAGTTATCAAGAAATTAGAAAACTAATACAAATGTATAAATCAACACTATGCAATTCAATAAAATAATAATATAGCAGAAACTCTGTCAAGACATATCAAAAATAATAAACATTTGTGCACAAATACACTCAATTAAAAATCATAACAGGATAGATTCTGCTTTGTAAGGCAATTCTACAACAAAACATTTTTCCTAATCATGATGAAACAATGAGTTTTCCAGGCAAAAATAATTTACTATAAAGAAATCAAATTCTGGTTTCCAGTTCCACATGTAAGGAACTTAGAAGTTGCCAGTCTGTCTTAACAAAAGGTAAAAAGTGGAACAGACTGGAAAGTCAATAATGCTTGGATCCATGACAGGTGGGAACAAGGGTAAACTATGGCAGTCAAGACTGGAAAAACAAAGAGGTGGATACAGGGAGTCACAGCTTACTGCAATGGAGACTTATGAGTGGAAATCACCACAGACACCAGGGCTAGAGTAGGAAAATTTAAACTATAGTAGATGAATTTACAGACAGTGTGAGCAAGTCTGAAAGTCAAAAACTCCAAGGGTACCTAGTCAAGTAGAGACCACACCATATTGTGAGATTTTCCTTCAGGAACCCAACCAGTTTCCCATAGTAAATATTAGAGAAAAATGCCCTCAGAATTCTACTTAAGTCAGAGAAGGGAAAGGAATTTTGAAATGTTCCATAGCACTCTATTCTAATACAGGCCTGACATCTGATAAACTATTTAACTAGGTTATTGTAAAAAGTATTTTCAGAGCATACTTGATATGAAAGTCATTCAGTCGTGTCCAAGGCTTTGTGACCCCATGGATTATATAGTCCATGGAATTCTTCAGGCCAGAAATACTGGATTGGGTAACCAATAATTGATATCAGTTCAGTTCAGTCACTCAGTTGTGTCCGACTCATTGCAACCCATGGACTGCAGCACGCCAGGCTTCCCTATCTATCACCAACTCCCAGAGCCCACTCAAACTCATGTCCATCACATCAATGATGCCATCGAACCATCTCATCTGCTGTCATCCCCTTCTCCTCCCACCTTCAATCTTTCCCAGCATCAGGGTGTTTTCTAATGAGTTGGTTCTTCGCATCAGTACTGGAGTTTCAGCTTCAGCATCAGTTCAGCTTCCAATGAATATTCAGTACTGATTTCCTTTAAGATTGACGGGTTGGATCTTCTTACAATCTAAGGGATTCTCACGAGTCTTCTCCAACACCACAGATCAAAAGCATAAATTTTTCGGCTCTCAGCTCTCTTTATAGTCCAACTCTCACATCCATACATGACTACTGGAAAGCCATAGCTTTGACTAGATGTACCTTTCTTGGTAAAGTAATGTCTCTGCTTTTTAACATGCTGTTTAGGTTGGTCATAGTCTTTCTTCCAAGGAGCAAGTGTCTTTTAATTTCATGGCTACGGTCACCATCTGCAGTGATTTTGGAAGCCCAAAATATAAAGTCTCTCACTGTTTCTGTTGTTTCCCCATTGATATAGGTGAAGGAAAATAACTCCAGCTCATAGTAGCTATCCTTTTTCACTCAAGAGAGGAGAAATACCTGAGAAAACCTTGGGAAGTTTATCATCCAGAGATGTAGGTTCATCTAAAGACATACTAATCATAGGATGCTAGAACACTTTATTTCCCCCTACACCTTCCTTTGTTGTTGTTTGTTATTTGTGGGTTCAGTAGCCCCAGGGCATATGGGATCTTAGTTCTCTGACAGAGGATCAAACCCATGTCCCCTGTATTGCAAGGCAGATTCTTAACCACTGGACCATCAGGAAAGACCCCCTTGTAATTTTTTCTTATACCCAGACATAACAAGTTGGAAAAAAGTGCAGTAAAGAGAACTTCAGTAATGTGGTAGTAAGGTGTAATGTTAGTCATTCAGTTGTGTCCGACTCTTTGTGATCCCATGGACTGTAGCCTGCCAGGCTCCACTGACTATGGAATTCTCCAGGCAAGAATACTGGCGTGGGTAGCCATCCCCTTTTTTAGGGGATCAAACTCAGATCTTCTGTGTGGCAGACAGATTCTTTACCATCTGGGGCACCAGGAAAGATCAAACCAGCCAATCATAAAGAAAATCAACAAAGACTGAAAAACACAAACCTATAGAATATATATAACACCAAGAATAAACCCTAAGAAAAACTAGGTACTTTATGCAATTATGATATGCCAGTGTAGGTTCATCAACTATATGAAATGTACCACTCTGATGAGACAGTCTGTAACTCTTTGAGGGAAGGGGAAGTATGGGAAATCTTTGTATCTTCCTCCCAACTTAGTTGTGAATCTAAACTTCCCACTAAACTTCCCACTAAATAAAGTCTATAGAAACATAATTGAAAGCAGAATATTTTGCTAATCTAATAAATATATACCAAACAGTTGTTAATGGATTAGAGCCTAAATTTACCAGATACAGATAATTTTAGAAAATAATATAATTAACTTCCAAATGGTATGTAATATAAGTAGCATGATAACTGTGCAGGCAATATAAGACTTTGTACTTTAATTTTCTCAATTTATTTGATGAAGATAACAGAACTCATAATACAACACAAGAGAGCCCATTTAGAGTACATAAATTTTTTCTCCCAAAGTTTTACCACTCTTTGAGGGAGCAACTTTCTATATTTGGTTCCATTTACATTGCATCTGATAGAATTCCTTGCAAGTTTATATTTTGACTATTTTGACTACTCTGCACCTCGGTTTTCAGTATTCATAGTTGCTTTTCCTTGTTTTTATATTTCTTAGCTTATTTTAGAATTTTTGTAAGAAATAAAAGTACACCACTAAACTTCAATTGTTCATTTATAAACCCTCTGGCTTGTCAAAACATGGAATTGGGAAAACTCACAGATCCTTGGGATTATAAAGAAGGTAGGAAGTAATAATTTCCCTGGCATCTGCTTAGTTCCCATGTCAACAGTTGGTATTGCAGTTGTCCTGATTTAACTTCAAATTATCTATGGAGAAGAACTTACTAACATTTTAGATGATCCATTTTATTCTGAAATAGCTCCAATCATAAGAAAGAAAGGGAAGAGAAAATTTATGTATGTGGAGCAGTTAGCATTTTCATTTGTAGGTTTATGTAATTTATTTTTGGGAGTGTGGGTAAGTGTGTTTGGAATGTTTGAGTCTGGATCTGAGTTTATAACCTATTAAAAACTATATATTGCTTTTGAGCTATATTTTATGATTGTACTTTTTGTGTTTATGAATTTGAAGACAGGGCTCTGTGCCTTAAGTGCCCCATGAAAGCAGGTCTGAAGAAATCTGAGGAAAAGGGAAAGGAATAAAGATGCCCTGAACACAATCAGTTGGCTCTAAAAAAGCCACTGTTAATTTTTTTTTTATCCTTTTAATGTCTAACTAACTAAATATTTTTAAGATATTTATTCTTTTAGTATCTCAATAAATCATTTCTGATTTTGATCCAATTGATATTGTAGAGATAATCTTGGAAATATTATTCTTAATTCTCACTGTAATGTGAGAATATTAACATTATCTGTGACAGGATTAGTAAAGACTATTAACAATTGTCAATGTTATGTATATTGTTAAATTGTAAGAAAGTTCTATTTAAAATGAAAAATTAAAGACAAGTTATTCATTATGCAAACTAACAGTAGCAATAGTACTTCATATATATTCATGGATAGTAACCACTCTATTATGGTTCAGTTTTCCTCTCAGCCAGCCTTTCATCCTGACATTTTGTTTTAAAATGGAGCAACATGTTTTTCATTTCATTTTTTTCTTGCCTGAACAATTTCAAAGCAGTCAGTCTATAATTATCCATTCACAAACAATAGCTAATTGATTTTTGTAATTTTCTACTCTATCATCTACCTGCAGAGAAAACTAATCACACATCAAGAAATTATTTGCTCACTTTTGTCAGAGCATAGGCTTTATCTTACCTTTGGAAATGATTGGAAGTTTGGTTTGAGAGTTGGACTCTACATAAGTTTGTTTACATTAGGCTAAGTTGCTTATAAAGGAGGAAAAATTTAATGCAGTACAGCTCCAGATCTTGAAGTAAAGCAAAATAGGATTGACACAATCAATATAAAATGTTAAAAGATATATTTTGTTAAAAGACAAGGAAATATGAATTGATTTTGTAGAGCATTTTGTTATTTTACACCACTTGAAGATAAAAAGGTTGAGTAGGCATTTCCCTGGGATAACTGAAGAAGTTACCAAAAAAATAATATATATAATATATATTATATATGTATACATACATAATAATATATGTATATATATGTATACATACATAATATGTATATGTATTATATGTATATGTATTATACATGTATATATGTATAATAATATATATATGTATACATACACTACTGAGGCTGAAGGGGAATTCGAGAAATTTATTCTCAGCAACTGAAATGTTACAGAGTGCCTTTTGTGCTTTGGGGGTGCAAGCTTTCCAATACTGAAGCCAATAGCCACATGTGGTTATTTAAACTATAATTAAAATAAAATGAATTCAGTTGCTCAGTTGATATAGCTACATTATAAAGATCACTAACCACAGGAGGCTAGTGGCTCAGGTGGACACAGAAAAAATTTCCATTGTCTTAGAAGTTCAGTTGGGCAATCCAAAGAGTAGACCTACAACTGATGATGTCCAACAGTCGGTAATATGGCTTTGAAAGTGAGGGGTGGGATTTTGTATAGAATTATGGATTTTATGGTTCCACAGGAAAGTGGGGCCATGAAATGTGCTTGATTGCTAATAAGAAAGCTAAGGTACAACCCTTTCAAAACATCTACTGCTATGGGCAGAACCAGGAGACTGGACAATAAAGCAGAATGTTCAGTGAGAGGGGAAGATTCAAACTTGCCCATGTTAGTGAGGTCTTGAATAATTGGAGAACTTTCAGGATCTTCCTGGCAAAATGCATTTTCAAAAATTTGTACAATGTGCCCTCTCACACAGAAGAGCAGAGACATCCTCATAGCAGCCAGATTCTTAAAAATATTCTATTTTCAGGTACTATCATTGCCCAAAGTTTTGGAAAGTTTGCATCTCTTCAGGGTCTGTAGCAAATTGGGGTTCCATGCATGTCAGATTCTCTTTCTTTCTATTTAAATGAAATACTTGTGGCAAATCTTTCTTTTGGAAAACTTTGAGCAAGTTTTTGTTTCATCTCTGAGAGAGTTTTAACTATAAATGCAAATAAGTATTTTTAAAAGAAATCTATTTCATAGCAGCATTTGCTAGCTCAAAGGCCCTAGAAACTGAGTTAGCATATGCTGTCTGTGGGTCATTTAGTTTTATAGTTAGTCTAAAGATATTTATGACTTTATTCCCCTCCCTCAGATTGTAGGATAGTCACATTTTCAGCATTGCTCAAGAATGATACATTAGAAGTTTCTTTTCATAGTCTCAGTGGTTCTTGATATTGTCAGGCTTGTAAAATTTTATATACCTTATTGGTGTGGAATGGGATCTTATTTTAATTTGCATTTCCCTGAATTTTAGAAAGTTTGAACATTCTCTCAAATATTAATCATTCAGTTTCTTCCTCTATGAATTATCCCATTCTCTAGTGAGTTATCTTTCTTTTCCTCATTTTCAATAAGAATGCATATATTTTTTTCAATTCTTTATATACTCCCTTGATTATTTGTGTTTGAAAAATTATTTCTTTTACTGTGGCTTGTCCATTAACATTTTTCTATGAATGGAAATTTTACATTTTAATCTAGTCAAATTTATTAAACTTTACTTTTTAGCTTGTACATTTTGTTCCTATATAAATCCTATCCTACCCAAGGCTAATGACATATTTTGTGACATTTTTCCTAAGTGAGTTAAAAGACTTTTATTTATATATTTATACTAAATTGAGTTGATATTGTTTCTGTAGGAGGTATTTTTTTAAAAAAGAATAACTAGTTGCTTAAAACCAATTACTGAAGAGTTTATTGTATTATTATGCTTGTGTCATACTACATCTAATTTCCATACATAGGTGTTTCTGAATAGGCCTTCTTGCTCTGTTTCATTGATCATTTGGTCCCTGTGTCAGCAACACAGTGTCTTAATTACTGTTTTTGGTGTCTTTAGAACTTTATATTTGATGAGCAAAGTACTTCTGTTCCTTCTTCAAAATATCATTTTTGTTGCTGGTTCAGGAAGTTAGTTGGCTTATTTCTGAATTCAACAATCCCTTTTATTGATTATTACTTTCAATATCTCATCTATCTTTGTGGCAGGTGGAAAGGAAAGGAAAGGAAAGTGAAGTCGCTCAGTCGTGTCCAACTCTTTGCGACCCCATGGACTGTAGCCTACCACACTCCTCTGTCCATGGGATTTTCCAGGCAAGAGTACTGGAGTGGGTTGCCATTTCCTTCTCTAGAGGATCTTTGTAGGCAGATGCTTTACCCGCATTGTAGGCAGATGCTTTACCATCTGAGCCACCAGGGAAATCTTTTAGTGGCAGGTAGTTGGGCAAATCCTGAATTTACTGTGCAGTCTTGACCTTGGAAAAAGCTTGAATATCTCAGTGTTGGTCTCGTTCCCATGTATGTTCCTATGTGTGGCCATGAGGTGGTTGTATAGAACACATATGTTGCTCCCACTATATGCTTGAAACGGAAGCTTGCAGAAGGTTGGTAACTACCAAAAGGAATGAATCACTAGAAACTGTGTAGACAACCCAAATGTGTCGTAAGCATATCTTTATTACTTCTGGTATCATTGCATCTATAGTATCAACAGTTTACTCTTGATAAAGTCAACCATTCTGACATACTTCACTCTGTATGGCAGTCTCTAGGTTTATCCATGATTTATACCGTGTATAAAATAGATAACTGATGAGAACCTACATACAGCTCAGGGGAGTCTACTCAATGCTCTGTGGTGACCTAAATGGGAAGGACATCCAAAGAAGAGGGGAGCTATATATATATAGCACTATATATATATGTGTGTGTGTATGTGTATGTATGTATATGTAGCTGACATGCTTTGCTGTACAGTAGAAACTAACACACATTGTAAAGCAACTATACTATAATAAAAAACTTTAAAGGACATTTAGCTAGAACGTTATAATAGGTTCAATGTTGATGTCCTTCTACCTGCCAACCCATAACTTGAAATCTAGTTCCCAGTGTGATGGTATTTGGAGGTGGGGGCTTTGGGAGATGATTAGGTCATGAGAATAGAGTCCTCATATATAGCGTTGGGGCCCTTATAAAGGAGACCCCAGAGAGATCCCTCACCTCTGCTGCTACCTGAGGACACAGCAAGAAGATGGACATCTGTGAGCCAGGAAGCAGATTGTCATTGGACGCTGACTTTGCCAGCAACTTGATCTTGACCTTTCTAGCCTCCAAAACTGTGAGAAATCAACTTTAAGCCATCAGTCTGTGGTACTAAGACAGACATGAGTAACACAATTGAGTCATAAGGATAGAAAATTCAAAATTGAAAATACAAATCTATAGACAATGAGAATATCTCAGTCTCTATCATTGGCCACTACATGACTAACATGCTTGAAAGAAATACCAAAGAACATCAGTCAGTTTTGGTTGCATTTATTACAAAATAGAACATTTGGTTGATGTAATAACGAAGTTGCAGTTTCCTGTAATAGTGTATCCATGATCTCTTCATGCTCCTTTGTTTACTGCCCAAATAAATGGTAGACTGTAAGGATAGGGGATAGGTAAACTTTTTACTAATTATAGAGGAAAGCATTCACTTCCTTTCCTTCTTTCCACCTATGTTTATCAGTCACTTCACTGTCATCTTTTTCCCAATTTGTGTTTTAAATAGCAGGGTTATTCAAAGCTTGGTTAGATCCCATCTCCTTTTTATCAATTTCTTTATGATTTATTCTCTGTCTCTAGCAAACTCTTATTAAATTCTTATTCATTCAGTCCAGTGTCTCTGCTCAGCTTCAAAGTTACTATCCATATCTTGATTTGGCTAGGAAAGGTCTCGCCTCTCCAGCTTAACATTTGTTTTGTTTAATTTTTTGTAGTAGTTTGTAATGATACATTATTAATTATAGTGCCATTGAAGTGAGCTACATTTATTTCAAAGACTGTATTTTCAGCTCTGACTTAGTCTTATCCTAGGAGTGTGAAATACTCATCAAGAAAGAATTTGCTTTTTCTTTTCTCTCGTTTTGTCTTTCTTTAGAAATAGAAATAATGGCCAGCTGATGGGAATGTGACATAACAAATATTAATATAACAGAACAGAGATCCACTAAGAGATGCCCTTGAATACATGAGATGGAATGAAGTGGAGTGGACAATTGGGAAGAGTGGTTTATGGATGTAGATCAAAATATTTAATGTGTGTGTATGTGTGTGTTTTATAAACCCTGCTGAAACTCTATGGATGCCTAAGAGCTTCTTATCATGAGTAAGTCCTAAATGTATAAAATGAATTCTAGGATTTTAAAAATCCTAAAATAGGATTATAAAGCAATTATAATTAAATGTTGTCATCAAAATATCTTATAATGATAATATATGCTTATTATTTCAATTAGAACAATATAATACAGATAAAGTAAACTTAAACTTATTATTTTAAAGGCATATAAATATGAAGATTACTTTTCCTTGGTTTAAATGATACCTGGACAACTGCACAGACAGCAATAGGTGTATAAGACATAATTATCTTCATCCCTTTGGACAGCTATAGCAAAATACCATGGACTAGGTGGTTTATAAACAAAAGAAATTTATTTCTTACAGTTCAGGAGACAGGAAAGTTCAGGATACCTGCACCAACTAAAAATATATATGAAAACATTGGAGATAATATTGCAGTATCTTATAGTATAAGCCCTGAATGTTGTTGGTTTCAGGGGTTATTTTTTCTGTTTTGTTTGTCTGTGTGTATGTTGCAATGCAAGTACATAACATAAGGTTTGATTACAGAGGCATGCACTTCAAGAAGGTTGTCCTGAATAAATAATTTTCAAGTCACAGAAAGAGCCAGGCCACCTCCCACTGAAGCTCTTTTGTTTTAGAGATCTTGGTTGATTTCAATAACTGACCATTTGGCCCACTTGTTTTTTCCCTTCTCTTGGTTTAAATGCCCCCTATTATGCTTTAAATTTGCCAATAAACAGTAAGCCCCATAAATCCAAGGTGCCCACCCTTAACCCCCAAAAAAGCCTACATACACCCTCTCCCCCATAACTTTGCTGTGCAGCTCGAGGAATGCTATGTAATTTCCAGGTCTTATAAGTAGTAAACTTTTATATTCCAAAGTTTCCTGAGGGTTATTGCTAAAGGATGTCTTGCAGTCATAATAACCACAGGGCAAGTCCAACCAGGACATAGGCTGAGAATGTGTGTGCATGATAAATAAATTGCTTCAGTCATGTCAGACTCTTTGTGAACTTATGGACGGTAGTCCACCAGGCTCCTCTGTCCATGGGATTCTCCAGGCAAGAATACTGGAGTGGATAGCCATTTCCTTCTTCAGAGGATCTTCCTGACCTAGGGATCCAACCCAGGTCTCGTGCATTGCAGGCAGATTCTTTACCATCTGAGCTACTGGGAAAGCCTGAGAGCTGCACAAAACAAATCTGCTAATATTGTATAACCATGATTTATTTGCCTATATTTATAATCAAAATCTATAATTTTTGTTAGTGAAAATAAAGATATAGGTTAGTTTTCTCCCCCCCACCTTTGTAAACTGTAGGAATTCTATCCACCGACATCAGGATCCCAGGTTAAAATTACTCTGGACAGAAGAATGGATTCATAGTTCATTCAGAGCAACAAGAAGGGAATCTGAATAGATTGTATAGATATTCATGTTTGTAGACACACAAATGAAAGTCTTCATTCTATTTTTTTAATTCTCTTGGTTGAAAAGAAAGCAAAGTCCTCAAGATTGAAGATGTGGTGTAGGTGTTAGAAATAGGAAGATAGAAGAAAAACCGTTGATAGATATTTCAGGTCTTCAAGAGTAAGTAAACCAGGGAAACAGGATTAAGTACTCAATTCACATTAATTCTCATGAATTCAAAGTGGATCCAGTAAGCAATTTTATATATTTATCTACATCTATAAATATGTAGGACATATTTAGGACTTTGTCATATATACCCAAAGCAGGTGGGAATTCAGATGCAATCAGTGTTAACAATTCTGCTAAGGGAATACAATGAGTTTGCAAATGAGTGATGTCTATCTAGAGTGATTATAATATAAACATAATTATTAGAAGAACATATAATAAATTTCATACTGATATATAATTATGTGTGTACTGTGTTCAATTGGTCCAACTGTTTGCGACCCCAAGGACTAGGGCTCACCAGGCTCCTCTGTCCATGGGATTATCCTGACAAGAATACTGGAGTGGGCTGCCATTTCCTACTTTAGAATATAATTATAGGATTATGTAGAACACACAATGTTACATGATATTGACTCAGTTCATTCTGGTCGCTATAACAAAATATTATAGACAATGTGGCTTTTAAACAACAGAAATTCATTTTTGATGGATCTAGAGGCTAAAAAGTCCAACATCAAGTCATTGAGGAGCTGGCATATATGGTATTTTGTATTTGGAGAATCTGTTTCCTAGTTCACAGTTTCTCTGTATGTTACATGGAGGAGGGGTGAGGAATCTTTGTAGGGTCTATTTTATAAGGGCAATAGTCCCATTCAGGAGGGTTTTGTTCTCATGACCTCACTACCCCCCAAAGGCCCTATCTCCAAAAGTCATTACACTGGGTATTAGATTTCAACATATGAATTTGGGGACCTAAACATTCAGTCTGTAGCAGATAGATAATGGGTATTACACAATTTAATGGCATATGATACATTATATGGACTTCCCAGGTAGCACTAGTGGTAAAAAAACTACTTGCCAGTGCAGGAGATGTAAGTGACATGGGTTCAATCCCTGGGTTAGGAAGATCCCTTGCAGAAGGAAATGGAAACCCATTCCAGTATTCTTGCCTGGTGAATTCCACAGAGGGAGGAGGCTGGTGAGCAATAGTCCATTGGGTTGCAAAGAGTCAAACATGATTAAAACAACAGCATGCATGCAATACATTATACAATGCATAAAATGATAATATATAATCATGGTGTAGTGATCACATGAATGCTCTGGACATGATCAGTTAGTGTACTGCTGACCAGCTGAATTTTTTCTTTGCTGCCTACCCCTTTACAGTGATGAAGTAACACGATGGGCTGTGAGATTTTGTTGCTTTCCCACTTGAAAGAAGCAAAGATGCTGATAAACTTTGAAGTAGCATGGCTAAACGTGTTACTAGGCTGCTTCTTTGTCATTTTAAAGTCATTTTTACAGTCATTTTTATGAACTTTGCTGATATATGGAACCATCAGTTCAATTCAGTTGCTCAGTCATGTCCAACTCTTAGCGACCCCCATGGACTGCAGCACTCCAGGTTTCCCAACCATCAGCAACTCCTGGCAATTGCTCAAACTCATACCATCGAGTCGGTGATGCCATCCAGCCATCTTATCCTCTGTCGTCCCCTTCTCCTCCTGCCTTTGATCTTTCAGGGTCTTTTCCAGTGAGTCAGTTCTTCGCATGAGGTGGCCAAAGTTATTGGAGCTTCAGCTTCAGCATCAGTCCTTCCAATGAATATTCTGGATTGATTTCGTTTAGGATGGACTAGTTGGATCTTCTTGCAGACCAAGGGACTCTCAAGAGTCTTCTCCAACACCACAGTTCAAAAGCATCAATTCTTCAGTGCTCGGCTTTCTTTATAGTCCAGCTCTCACATCCATACATGACTACTAGAAAAACCATAGCTTTGATTAGAAGGACCTTGTTGGCAAAGTAATGTCTCTACTTTTCAATATGCTGTCTAGGTTGGTCAGAGCTGTTCTTTCAAGGAGCAAACATCTTTTAATTTCATGGCTGAAATCACCATCTGCAGTGATTTTGGAGCCCAAGAAAGGAAATTCTGTCAATGTTTCCATTGTTTCCACATCTATTTGCTATGAAATGATGGGACTGGTTGCCATGATCTTAGTTTTTTGAATGTTGAGTTTTAAGCCAGCCTTTTCACCCTCCTTTTCCACTTTCATCAAGAGGCTCTTTAGTTCTTCTTTGTTTTCTGCCATATGGAACCATAGACACATTGAATTTTATTTAAGAAATCATAGGGCTTCCCTGGTGGCTCAGATGGTAAAGAATTTGCCTGCAATTCAAGAGCCCTAAATTCAGTCCCTGAATTGGGAAGATACCCTGGGGAAGGGAATGACAACCCACTCCAGTACTTTTGCTTGACGAATTCCAAGAACAGAGGACTCTGGCAGAGTCCATGGAGTCCCAAAGAGTTGGACACAATTGCGTGACAAACACTTTCACTTTCACCCCACAACATAGAAAAAAATATTTTCTTTATCTCTAGATTCTCTTTCCCCCATTGTATTTTATATTTGTCAAAATACAAAGTTTAGAAAAAATTTCCCTAAATTTTTCTATCTCTTTTTTCTCCCTGTTTATGCAAATTTCTTTAACTTCCAAATTCAAAATAGTTGGAAAGATGTATCTGAAGATTTTATAATTCCTGATTATCTACATGTATGTTACTGTTATCTTTTATTAAGCAAAATCATCATTTTGTTTTCAACTTTTTGTTAGTCACTTTTAAAAGAAAATTTGAATATTTAAAGTCTAATTAAAATTTTATGCTAACTAATTGAATGCAAATGCAAATAATCATATAAATCTTAAATTGAACTATACATTTTACAGCATAGTGAAACCTCTTAATAATCCTGTGCTTATTAAGTAAACATATGAAAACTGGTCATTTTAGAAATATTTAAAAACTACTCTTAAAATAAGTTACACTAATGTGAAAATGACACTTTCTGGCACCATATAGTTACATTATAATTATCTTATATTTTCTCTAATATGAAGAGGCTTATGCTATCAAGCTAAATGTTAGGAGTTGAAACAAAAGACAAAGAATATGTATAGTTTTTGAAGAGGATCATAGTGGTTGAAACTAGTATCTTCCATTTTTTTTTTTTTTTTTAGTTTGTATTTTCACAGTGACAATTTAAAAAGTGGGTAGGTATGTGGGATAAATTTCAGAGTAACTAATTTAAATCCCACATGGATGAATTAATGGCATGCTTCTATTTATACAATTAGATTAAATATTGAATTTGCACACTGAGGCCATCAGCCATCATTTTAAGTCAGAGAAATTGCACTTCACTAAACAGAACAGGCCACTTTTATAGCAAAATCTATTATATTTAATTCTGATGGCTTTAGCATACTTTAAGGAAATGCACCAAATATAATATTTTAAACTAGAAAATCATATGTATAATAACTTTATAAGTCTGAAATTATTCAGTATTGCACACATGTACTGGGTAATTCCATTACCCTCCTAATTAACATCTAGTCTTAATTTAATTGGTATGTTTGCTTCTTGTTAAAGTTCATTTGTTATTTTTTAAAAATATATTTACTGGGAACACATAATATGTCAGACTGTATTAAGCACTCATGGAAATTATAATTCAGTAAGGGAGTAAAAAATAATAAGGTAAGCGAGAAAGGAATACACTATTGCCCATTGTGAACAGTCCTAGAGGACAGAAGCAGTAACAGGCTCTGAAAACACTGGAGAGCTTATTCTGATTACAAAACTTAGAGAATACAGGTTAAAGGTTGAGGAAGGTGGAAGACAGAGAGATCTGGATCCCTTAGACCAATTAGGTTTTTAAATTTTATCCTGAATAGTTTGAATTCATTAAAAGACCTGAGAGTCAAGGCAATAAGACACTGGTGAAACTTAAAGCCACTGAATATGATGAAAGCAACAACTGGACCCAAATCCAGCTCAACTACTTATAAGGTGGATTGAATCCACAGTAATACTGTACTGAGACAGGAAAGAAATGTGTTCATTTCAGTGCAAGAAGACTATCTTGGTCTCTGATGTACAAATATCACGGGGTGTACCTTGTGAGGTACACAAGGAAGCAATAAAACCAACTGATTGATAAAATAGACACCTGAGGAAAGCCCAGATATAGAATTGTGAAATAACTGAGAAATATCTTCAAATTTCTGGAAGAAAAGGTAGACAATTGCAAAAATAAAATAAAGAAATTTAACTCAGAAGAAAGTAGTGGAGACAATCTGAAATAAAAGAAATAGTCTAAATAGTTGGAAGGAAGATAAATAAAGAAGAGAAATCAAAGTACACACTGGAAAAATAGAAAATAAGATGTTTATTTACAACTAGATTCATCATTACACTGAACTATTTTCATCCACGAACTAAAGTACTTAGTAGTCCAAATGATACAGTTAAAAGGTAGAAGTTGTTGAATTAAATTAAAATAAAACTTAATTGGATGCTATCTATAAGAAACTCACTTTAAATGTGAAAGCACAGATAAGGTGAAAAGACAAACACTTAAAAAAACTGGAGTGGCTAAATTAATTTCAGATAAAGGAGACTTCAGAGGTAGGAGGCAAATTCTGCAGAAAAACGACTCAAATGAGTATGTATCTAAGAACAGAATTTCAAGGCTTCTGAAGCAAAACCTAATTGCAATGAAATGAGAAATAAAACAAACAAATCTAAAACTATGGTTGGGACCTATACAGCTTTCTCTCAGTAACTGATGAACACAGTGAAGAAAAATTTAGCACAATTATAGAAGATTGAAATAACACTAGCTGTTGTTTGAAAATCAGTTAATGCTATTCATTATGTCTACACACAAGCTTATTTTAAAATGTATATATGGATCGGGATGGGGAATACATGTAACTCCATGGCTGATTCATGTCAATGCATGACAAAACCCACTGCAATGTTGTGAAGTAATTAGCCTCCAACTAATAAAAATAAATGGAAAAAAAAAGAAAGAAAATTGATTAACACTGAGCAATACTTAAGAAGAGCAGAGAGAAAATGAAGTTAACAATTCCAAGAATGAAAAGGGACATCACTATAAATCAAACAGAGTTTTGGTAATAGTTTTGTGCTGTCATTTGTGTTTCGGCTGTGCTGTTGCTCATGGGATCAGACTTCCCAGGTCAGGGATTGAACCTGGACCCATGACAGAGTGAAAGCCCAGAGATTTAACCCCTGGATTACATAGTTTTATTAATATAATTTATACATTTAATGTGGATAAGTACACATAAAGTGTCAACTTCTCCACAGCCTTGCCAACACTTAAGTGTCTTTAAAAAAAAAAACAAAAAACTGTCATTCTGACATGTGTGAGATGATATCTCTTTGTGGTTTTGATTTACATTTCCCTGATGATTGACAATGTCAAGCATTTTTTCATATACCTATTGCCATTTGTATGTCTTTGTTAGAGAACTGTCTATTTAAGCCCTTGGCCAATTTTTTAATTGAGTTATTAGGTTTTAAGTTTGTTGTTTTTTTTTTTTTTTCTCTTAAGTTGTGGGAGTTCCTTATTATTTTTGGAAATTAATACCTTATATAATTTGTGCTAGCTTGCTTTTTCACTCTGTTGATCTTTCATTTGGTTTGTGGAAGCTTTTTAGTTTGATATATTCCCAGTTGTCTATTTTTGCTTTGTTGCCTGCACTTTTGATGTCATATCCATGAACTCATGAAACAATGTGCTTTTATTTTGTTATGGAGCTAAGATATCACATTTCTAAAATGTATTCCTCTCTGGTGATCATGTTACACAATCACACATAGTAAAATAAATTCAGATAAATAAATAAATTTGAAAAAAGACTGTATATGCTAAAAGGACCCAGAATGGCCAAGTAATTCTGAAAAAGAACTAATTATATAAATAAAGTATACTTAACTTACTTAATTGGGCTTCCCTGGTGGCTCAGAGGTTAAAGCGCCTGCCTGCAATGCGGGAGACCCGGGTTCGATCCCTGGGTTGGGAAGATCCCCTGGAGAAGGAAATGGCAACCCACTCCAGTATTCTTGCCTGGAGAATCCCATGGACGGAGGAGCCGGGTAGGCTACAGTCCACGGGGTCACAAAGAGTCGGACACGACTGTGTGACTTCACTTTCACTTTCAATTTACTTAATTACATGCTTACTCTGAGTCTGTAATAATCAAAATAATGTGGTTTGAAGGAGAGAGTATCTACACAGGTAAATGAAATAGAATAAATAGTTCATATGTGGACCTCACATATCCATAGGCCATTCATTGTCACAAAGAGAAAGAGGAATCAATTGAATAAGTCTCTTCAACAATTGGTGCTGTACTAAATGGTGGTCCATAAACCAATAAAAAGAAGAATAAAAATTAGTACTATTTTTGACTATTAACACATACAAAGTAAATATTAACTTAAAATGGATAATAAACATAAATGTAGGAGTTAAAACTGTAATTCTTGTGGAAGAAAGCATAGAAGAATATTTCTGTGATCGTGCAATAAGCAAATATGCTTATTTGTTTACACACACAAAAATCATAAAAATGATCAATTTAGCTTCATCAAAATTAAAATCTTCTGGTTTTGAAAGATGCTGTTAAGTAAATGAATAGCAAAATGCATACTGAGGGAATATATTTGCAAAATATGTATTTTATAACATATTTGTATTGGAAACATTTAAAAACCTTTACTACTCAATATGAGATAAAGAACCCACTTTAAAAAATGAAGGAAAGATTTGATCAAACATTTCATTAAAGCAGAAGTATAAATAGCCAATAAGCATAGGAAAAGATTCTTAGCATATTAGTCAACAGAAAAATGCAAATTAGAACAATATTATGACAACATTCATCAGAAAAACAAAAATTAAGACTAACAAGACCATGTCCTGGCAAAAATGTGGAGCAATGTGGTACATCATACATGGTTAGTGGGAGTGCAAAATTGTACAAACGCTTTGTAAAATCTTCAGCAATTTCTTAGAAAGCAAGATATGCACTTACCACTCTGACAATCACATTCCTAGATATAAAATGTGATAGCACTTCAAATAAAAAAATAACTACTGATAAATGCAAAACCCTGAATGATTCTCTAATGACTAACGCTAAATGAAAGAATCCAGAAGCAAAATGATACATTATGTATGAGTCCATTTATATGACTTCCTGGAACGGGCAAAATCAAAGCTACAGAAAACAAACTAGTAGTTTTTGGAAGAGAGGATTGATTGCCAAATGCCATGAGAGAATTTAAGGAGCTTAAGAAATAGTCTGTAGCTTATTTTGGCAGTAACATGGCTCTATCTATTTATGCAAATTCATAGAACTGTGTGTTTTAAAACAGGGAATTTCACTGTATTTAAATTGAATCTAAGTATAACTCATTTAAAAAAATCTACCCTTTTGGACTTCCCTGGTGGTCCAGTGGTTAAGAATCCGCTTGCCAATGCAGGGGACATGGGTTCGATCACTAGTTTGGGAAGATTCTACATGCCGCAGAGCAACTAAGTTCACAAGCCACAGCTACTGAGCCCATGTGCTACACTACCAAAGCCCATGTGCCTAGAGCCCATGCTCTGCAACAAGAAAAGCCACTACAATCAGAAGCCCGTGCACTGCAACAAAGAGTAGCCCTCACTTGTAGCAACTTGAAAAAGCTTGTGTGCAGCAATAAAGACCCAGTGCAGCCAAAGATAAATAAATTAATTTAAAAAAAAAAAAGCTCCTCTTTTATTCTATTGGTCTGTCTACTTGCAACCAACAGTAGCCAAAACCTGGAAGCCACTGTCATTACTGCTACCTTGAATTTATTTGGTGGTGGCTTTGGGGATATGTAGGTAGGGGATGAGGGAGGGTCAGTAGTGCAGCTAAAAACAATGTGATCTATGTTGAATAACTGTTGCTTTGAGAGCTTTAAAATTAAAGGCTTTGAGAGCTTTTAATTAAAATTACAGGCCAAGAATCTCTGTACTTAATTAGATTGTAACTCTCATTAAGAGAAAAACTCATTTTTGTTTATGTGTTTTATCTTTTTTTTTTTTCGGTCTTTCTAAAAATATTCCTATGGATTAATAGAGTAGCATGTGCTTAATAAATGTTTAATTAAGTGAATGGAGGAGTGGTCTGAATGAATGCATTTAAGAATTATAATCACAGATGAATCAAGATTGTTAGAAATGAATGTTTCAAAAGACTGGTGTGGCCTACAAGAGAAAGTTGATTTTAATACTTTAGTGACTGCATTTCAGTAGTTTTCAGTTGCTGGGATAGAGAGAGGTGCAATTCCACACTCTACTGCAGATTATTTGCAAATGTCTGAGGATGTCTTAGGTTGTAACAATGATTAAGGAGTGCCACTGACATTCAATGACTGCAGGCCAGATATCATGTTTTCCTGCAGTTACTGTGACACTTCTGTGTAATTAAATATCACCCTGTGTCTTACTTGACTTTAGAATGTCATGTAGGTGAAGCACCTCTTTATAATTATTTGAGTTTAGAGATGATTTCATTTTACACAAAAACAGAAAAGCTTTCTGCATAGTTTTAATCACCATAAGCTTTCCAAGAATGCAAACACCAGGTAAATTGATAGAAAGTGTAATTTGTTTCATTGGAACTTTACTGAGAAGTATTCACTACTTCAAAAAATATTTTAATGCCATGAATGTTGAGACACAGTTAAAAAGTGTCTATGTAAGAATGCATTCATGGTTATTGCATTTACAGTGATATGTTCTGTAAGTGTGAGCATCTGTGATCTTCATCATAAGTTCTTGTGTAGTCTTGTCCAACATGTACATATCAAAATAGAATCCTTTTATAAATTATTTTTCTGTTCTCCTTTATACTGTAATTTGAGCTTAAGATGACATATGTAGACAAGCTTAATTTTATACATTTTCTCTTGGCCTAAATCTGATGTTGCAGTTGTCAAAGTTGTATCCGGCTCTTTGAGACCCCATGAACTATAGCTCACTAGGTTCCTCTGTCCATGGGATTTCCCAGGCAAGAATACTGGAGTCATTTCCTTCTCTGGGGGATCTTCCTGAACCAGGGATTGAACCTGCGTCTCCTGCCATAGCAGGTAGATCTGATGTAACTGAGAGCAAACTGTGGGTAATCATTGTGTTGCTTAATATTTCTCTTCCATGTATACATATAGCACAAGTCCAGTCATCCCACATTTATTATTTTAGTTTTAACATGCTTTTAAAATACTTAAAATATTTCCCATAAAATAAAATATTTTATGGTGGTATAATTGACAAATACAACTGTAAGATATTTAAATTATACACATGATGATTTGATACATGTGTACATTGTGAAAAGAAACCCCCTCATCAAGTTAATTAACACATCCATGACCTTACATATTTCCTTTTTCTGTGTGAGAATATTTAAGTTCTATTCTCTTAACAAATTTTACTTATACAATATAATATTAGCAACTATAGTCTCCAATTATACACTAGGTTCTCTGACCTTAGCCATATTGTAATCGAAAGTTTATGTTTTTATCTCCTATTTTAGTTTTTAATTTGAAATAGTCTCCAACCACATCAAGCACGTTATCTGTAGTATTTAGCTGTAAAAAGGTAATTAGCAAGAAGAGCACTTTTCAAAAAAAAAAAAAGAAGAGCACTTTTCTAAAGAAATTAAGCCACACTTTTCAAGTAATTATGATTTATAATTCAGATGACCTTAAATATATTAGAATATTTAATGTCTAAAATTCAACAGTAGAAAAGTCTTCTGAGTCAGGTAATATAAGAAAGAAAAATGATGATAAAGGAAACATGTAAAAAAAGATTTAGTGTAGAAGAAATCAAGTAGATTAGCTATTGATCTAGTATAGTGTTAATAGTACATAATGAATAATAAAGGAATAAAGCAATGTGTTGTGTGTGTTAGTCACTCAGTCGTGTCCAACTCTTTGGGATCCTATGTACTGTAGCCCTCCAGGCTCCTCTGTCCATGGGATTTTCCAGGTAAGAATATCGGAGTGGGTTGCCATTTCCTTCTCCAATTCTTTGCGACCCCTTGGACTGTAGCCCATGGAATTCTCCAGGCCATAATACTGCAGTGGGTAGCCTTTCCCTTCTCCAGGGGATCTCCCCAACCCAGGGATCAAAGCCAGGTCTCCCACATTGCAGCCAGATTCTTTACCAGCTTAGCCACAAGGGAAGCCCAATAAAGCAATATGTGAGTGCAAAGTTGCTTCAGTCATGTCCGACTCTTTGTGACCCTGTTTATATAGCCTGCTAGGCTCCTCTGTCCATGGGATTCTCCAGGCAAGAGCACTGGAGTGGATTGCCATGTACTCTTCCAGAGGATCTTCCCCACCCTGGGATTAAATCTGCATCTCTTATGTCTCCTATATTGGCAGGTGGGTTCCTTACCACTAGCACCATCTGGGAAACCCTAGTAGAGCACCACCTAAGGTATATTTCAAACTTTCAATGAAATGAAGTTCCTTCTTTATATGATTTTTCCTTTACTTTTTAAAATCTTTTTTTGCTACCTGTTATGGACTAAATTGTTTGTCTTCAGAATTATTTTTTTTGAAATCCTAACCTCAAATGTGATTGTATTTGGGGATAGGTCTTTTAGGATATATTTAAGTTTAAATGAGCTTGTAAGAATGGTATATTTATCCCATTGGGCTGATTTCCTTTTAAGAAGACTCAGAGACTCCAAGTCTCTCTCCCTGTCTGCCCACACAGAGAAAATGCCTTGTGAGATCACAGAAGGAAGGCAACTGTCAGTAAGCGAGGAGGAGTATCCTTATTAGAAAACAAATTCTTTAGCATCTTGATCTTGGACTTTGAACATGCAGAAGTCTGAGAAAATAAATATCTGTTGCTTACACCACCCAGTCAATAGTATTTTGCTAAGGCATCCCTAGCGGACCAATATAGTACGTATTGTCCCCACTAGCCATTTTTAACTCACAGGATAGAGCTTACTGTCCCTTTTACTTAGTCATATTTTCCCAGACATATTCTCTATATTAGATATTATTTAAGTTACTAGGGGTATATCAGTGTACTAAACCTGTAAAAATGTCAACCTCATAGAACTTACACTCTAGTAGGAAAGAGAAAAGAAAATAGATCAATAATTTCACAATTATAGAATTGATTAATGGCTAGGACAATCATGATAAACAACAAGATGGAAATAATGGAAGGGATTGCTACTCTGAAGAGTCAGAGTCCTTTCTGAGAAGACAATTGGATAGAAACATGAATGAAGGGAGCAAGGTAATCATGTGACTGTGGAGTGGAAGAGGATATGGAGCAAGTGCAAAAGCCTCGAAGCAGTAATAGGCTTGGTATAGCAGAAGAATCACCCAAAGGCTGGAGTCTTGACCTCTGTGAGCAAGTGAGAGAGTAAGAAGGGAGAGTTTCAGGCTTTGGTAAGAACTTTGAGGAGAGTGTTGGAAGATGCATGGAAGATGGAGTATGGTCTGTTAGAATTTTAAAGGGATATTTGGGCAATGATTTGAATAATTGAATTTAAGGAGAATGAAGGAAAAAACAGGGTATTATTAATAAGAAACAATCATCCTTTATTTTTTCATTCTTAATTCTTCAAAAGTGGTTTGTGAAGGCTAGCTCATCAAAGGTTACAGTTGAAGAATAAGAAGAAATAAGAAGAAAAAGAGACAGCATGGCTTAATTCTCAAGTTAGTATAAACTCTTTTCAGGAGTCAGATGAAGTGAATTGCCCTATGAACAAGTTTACTTCAATCCCTCAAAGATTTAGGGAGACCAGCCTCAAAAGAGTGATGAAACTATATCTTTATTCTGCTAAGGTACTGTGATTTTAAAATCAGTAATTGTATGTATCCATTTAAAAAATACAGCTGTTTATTTCAAAGACTTCGATTATTCATGGGAAAAAGTCAGTTATACAAGGTTAGCAATTTTTACAGTCGTATGAAGTGCAATCAACTGACTTAAGCTAATATCAAATAAGAAATTTCGTCTTGGAAAACAAATGAAATAGCATCCTGTTTTACAAACAACTAGGAAGAAATAGTATCTTTCATATGTCATGTAGTAAACATTAAATTTTTATGTGCATGTGTTGTGTGCGTGTGTGATTTTAAAGGAATTTCTTTCATATACTGAAAAGAAATATTTGCATTCATGTGACCTGGAATATTGGAGAAGGAAATAGCAAACCACTCCAGTATTCTTGCCAGGAAAATCAGATGAACAGAGGAACCTGGCAGGCTGTAGTCCATGGGGTTATACATGACTGAAAGACTAAACAAAAACAACAACCTAGAATATATACTACTGAAGTAACTGTTGGTCAACTGAATGTCATGAATCATAGTCAATTGTGTCTAAATGACACAATAATGTCAATATTTCCAAAATCAAGTCCATTGCTATTCCTTAAAAAAACTGCTTCATTGTCTTGATAGCTCATTTTTTGCCAGGCCAAAAATTATGAGAGATATAGTATTTTATTAATAATAATAGTCAATATTCTTTCTGGCTTTGCCTGGATCTACCAAATTTCCTGAATTATATTCAACCTCTAAGCACTGTTCACATGTGCTACCATATGTAATTATGTTTCTTTCCTCTTTTCCTACCATCATTGATCACATGCACCACTCTTGTTTCTGGTGCAAAACTTCATTATCCAATCGATTTCAACAGTGTTTGCGTCAGAAATTTCTATCCGTCAAAACCTTATGAGACTTTAACTCACAGTTTCTCCATGTTGTCCCAGTCCCCAGTTAGAAACTTAAAAACACTAGTGTTTGGACCCTTTTCTTCCAGAGGCTTTCTCTGTTTTGAGAAAACTGGGCTACTGGAGTCTCTAAATATTTAATATCCACTATGTTGTGTGTGGGTATGGGTGTGTGCTCCATTGTGTCCCCCTCTTCGAGACCACAAGGACTGTAGTCTACCAGACTCCTCTGTCTAAGGAATTTTCCAGGCAAGGATACTAGAAAGGGTTGCCATTTCCTACTCCAAGGGATTCCTGACCCAAAAGCTGCATCTCTGGTGTCTCCTGCATTGGCAGGTGGATTCTTTACCACTAGCACCACCTTGGAAGCCCTCTGTTGTATCCAAATGCAAATTATTCCCTCTTTATGTTCAAACATGATGGACCAAGCTTCTGCACATCAATTTTGTTAGAATGAATTTCTTACTGGGAAAATATTCAGTCTTCATATCTCTGAACAAGTCAAAATGATTCAAATATAACTCAGAATGAGTCAAAATGGTAGAATCTCAAACATGCATATCATCCCAAATTATAAATCTAAGAATCCAGGTAACCTAGGTAAGTTCAGGTCAGTCACTCAGTCGTGTCTAACTCTTTGTGATCCCATGGACTGCAGCACACCAGGCTTCCCCATCCTTCACCAACTCCTGGATCTTGCACAAACTCATGTCCATCGAGTTGGTGATGCCATCCAATCATCTCATCCTCTGTCATCCCCTTCTCCTCCTACCTTCAATCCTTTCCAGTATCAGGATATTTTCCAGTGAGTCAGTTCTTCAGATCAGGTGGCCAAAGTATCGGACCTTCAGCTTCAGCATCAGTCCTTCCAGTGAATATTCAGGACTGATTTCCTTTAGGATTGACTGGTTTGATCTTCTTGCAGTCCAAGGGACTCTCAAGAGTCTTTTCCAACACCACAGTTCAAAAGCATCAGTTCTTCCACGATCAGCTTTCCTTATAGCCAACTTTCATATCCATACATGACTACAAGAAAATCCATAGCTTTGACTAGGAGGACCTTTGTCAGCAATGTCTCTGTTTTTCAATATGCTGTCTAGGTTGATCACAGCTTTTCTTCCAAGAAGCAAACGTCTTTTAATTTCATGGCTGAAGTCACCATCTGCAGTGATTTTGGAGATCAAAAAAATAAAGTCTGTCACTGTTTCCATTGTTTTCCCATCTATTTGCCATGAAGTGATGATACCAGATGCCATGATCTTCATTTTCTAAATGTTGAGTTTTAAGCCAACTTTTTCACTCTCCTCTTTCACTTTCATCAAGAAGTTCTTTAGCTCTTCTTTGCTTTCTGCCATAAGGGTGGTGTCTTCTGCATATCTGAGGTTATTGATGTTTCTCCCGGCAATTTTGATTTCAGCTTGTGCTTCATCCAGTCCATCATTTCGCAGGCTGTACTCTGCATATAAGTTAAATACACAGGGTGACAATATACAGCCTTGATGTATTCCTTTCCTGATTTGGAACCAGTCTGTTGTTCCATGTCCAGTTCTAACTGTTGTTTCTTGAGCTGCATACAGATTTCTCATGAGGCTGGTAAGATGGTCTGGTATTCCCATATCTTGAAGAATTTTCCACAGTTTGTTGTGATCCACACAGTCAAAGGTTTTAGCGTAGTCAATAAAGCAGATATTTTTCTGGAACTCCCTTGCTTTTTCAATGATCCAGCCAATGTTGACAATTTGATCTCTGGCTCCTCTGCCTTTTCTAAATCCAACTTGAACATCTGGAAGTTCATGGTTCATGTACTGCTGAAGTGTGGCTTGGAGAATTTTGAGCATTACTTTACTAGCACGTGAGATGAGTGCAATTGTGCAGTAGTCTGAACATTCTTTGGCATTGCCTTTCTTTGGGATTGGAATGAAAACTGACAGTTTCCAGTCCTGTGGCCACTGCTGAGTTTTCCAAATTTCCTGTGCAGTACTTTCACAGCATCATCTTTTAGGCTTTGAAATAGCTCAACTGGAATTCTATCACCTCCACTAACTTTGCTCCTAGTGATGCTTCCTAAGGCCCACTTGACTTTGCAAGGTGAAGTGGTTTACCTAGGTAAACCCCTTAAATGAGAGGATTATGGAGGCTGCTATGACAAGGTCCTAACCAATAAGACGTGAAAGTCAATCTAAGGAGGAGATTCTGGAAACATGTACTTTTTCTAAAGTGAAACAATATAACAATAGCTAACAGTCTCTGGGTTTATCATATATCAGCACAATTTGTGGAACTGTTACAGCCATCTGTTACCACAAGGGCACCCTTCCCCTCTTTCGTGAAGATGACAGTGAGGAGAAATGGAAAGTACCTGGTATAGTAATAAGCAAGCTGGTTATTGAAGCTCAGGGCTAGTATTGCTCCTAGTTTTCCCATTGCTACCATGAAATGGAAATATATACAATTAATAAGAGAAACAGGTAACATATTAAAATCTATTTTTATTTATTAATGTTTGCTAAATGTCATTTATTGAGCATCAGCTCTATGGTACAACACTTAGTCTCAAAGAGCTTTGGGTATGGTGAAAGTGAAAAAGTGAAAGTTAGTCACACAGTTGTATCTGACTCTGAGATTTCATGGACTTCAGCCAGTCCCACTCCTCTGTCTGTGTAATTCTTCAGGCGAGAATACTGGAACAGGTTGCCATTTCCTTCTCCAGGGGATATTCCCAACCTGGGGATTAAATCCAGGTCTCCTGCATTTCAGGCAGATTCTTTACCAACCATGCCACCAGGAAAGCCCAAGTGAAAGATGCTCAGTTGTATCCCACTCTTAACCCCAAGGACTATACAGTTCATGGAATTCTCCAGGCTAGCATACTGGAGTGGGTAGCCTTTCCCTTCTCCAGGAGATCTTCCCAACCCAGGAATCAAACCCAGGTCTCTGGCTTGCAGGCAGATTCTTTACCAGCTGAGCCACAAGGAAAGCCCAAGAATACTGGCATGAGTAGCCTGTCACTTCTCCAGCGGATCTTCCTGAACCAGGAATCAAACCAGAGTATCCTGCATTGTAGGCAGATTCTCTACCAACAGAGCTATCAGGGAAGCCTTGGGTATGGTAGAATGTGTTAATATGTATCTTAAAGAAACTGAGTGGCTAAGAAATCAAGGATTTTAATTCTATTTGAGATTGCCTGCTTATAGACAAATCTAATCAGAATTGAAGAAAATTGTAATATAAATGTATTTTCTATCCCAGCTGGAAAGAATCTAATATTTGCATGTAATTTATTTAGCTCTCTGTCTTCCCTATTGGTTTCTAAAAATTCCAATTTTTGGAATCAATTTTGTTATTCTTTACATTTCCAGTAGTTCCCCAATAACTTATCAATAGTAGTCATTAAAAGATGCTTACTCCTTGGAAGGAAAGTTATGACTAACCTAGACAGCATATTGAAAAGCAGAGACATTACTTTGTCAACAAAGGTCTGTCTACTCAAGGCTATGGTTTTTCCAGTGGTCATGTATGGATGTGAGCGTTGGATGATAAGGAAAGTTGAGTGCTGAAGAATTGGTGCTTTGAACCGTGGTGTTGGTGAAGACTCTTGAGAGTCCTTGGACTGCAAGGAGATCCAACCAGTCCATCCTAAAGGAGATAAGTCCTGGGTGTTCATTGGAAGGACTGATGCTGAAGTTGAAACTCCAATACTTTGGCCACCTGATGTGAAAGGCTGACTCATTTGAAAAGACCCTGATTCTGCGAAATATTGAGGGCTGGAGAAGGAGACAGCAGAGGATGAGACAGTTGGATGGCATCACTGACTCAATGGACATGGGTTTGGGTGGACTTCAGGAGTTGGTGATGGACAGAGAGGCCTGGTGTACTGCAGCTCATGAGGTCGCAAAGAGTCGAACACGACTGAGCAACTGAACTGAACTAGCCATTAATAAACATCTGATGAATGAGGAGTGAATAAAATTCTTGTGAATTAGTAAAAAGAAAATTTAAAGAAAAAAGTAACTACTAAAATTTAATTCCATATTTGAATTGGAGAAAAATAGATTATTTCTATTTACTTATTAATAAGGAGTTTATGTGATCAGGATGAGATATACATTATACTCTTTTGGGCTTCTATTTAAAAGCCTTATTTTAATTTCATTACCAAAACTTTTTTAAGATAATTTATCTATAAACAAAGTAGTAGCTTTCTTGTTTGCAACAAAATCAATATTTCATGTCTATTCTTACTTTGTCCGAGTGACATGATTTTTTAAACCCACATTTGACTGATAAAATTAGCCATCCTATGCTTTTATTTCATAAAATTTGCTTACTAACAATTTAATGGTACCTAATTAATATCAAAATTCTTTTGAAAATCAATATATGGTTGAAATATTTTTTAATTTTGCAGATGATGGTGATTTGGAAATTTCAATTAGTAAGCTCAAAGTAAGATGTCCCTTGATAGTTAAGTCAAATTTCAGTGGTAATATTCTACCTGGCATCTATGCAGAAATTCTTGGCATTGATGTAAAATCTGCCATTGCAATCTAGACATTCTACCTTTGTTTTCTTTGAGAATTGGCTCTGTTCTTATTTTCTGCCATCATCCCAGTGAGACATTTGGAGAAATTGCCAGATGGCTCATCCCATGAAGAACTCTATGTAATCAGGAAGAATTTTGAAATAAAGCAAGCCTTGGCAGAAACCATTAGCAGAACTCATTATTGTTGCTGTTGTTTGACGATCTGCTGTCCTGTTCTGAAGGCGAAAATGCAATAGCTGAAAACCCAGATTTCCAAAGAATTAGATGCCATAACTTTATTTTATTTTATGGGAAACTTTATTAATTAACTTATATAAGACAAGATTAGCACATAGATAGCAGAAATAGCATAGATAGCAAAGAAGAAGGCTTTCAAATTATCTCTAAGTTCAGTACTTTATTTGTGAAGGAAATCAATCATCAAAAAATCTGATAAGTTGAATAGTCACCTCAAATTTTGTGTCATTTTGTATCATTGTATCATTTTGTATGTAAGGACCTAATTTCACCAAATTATTTGCCATATCAAATACAAACTCTGAAACTTGAGCTGTTTCTTTTTTATATTCATTCTGTTTAAACACCTAACACACCCTTATCTCTTCTCTCAATTCAGTATATCTTCTTTTTTCCTATCACCATGCTATTTTGCTTACCTGGAACACACTTTCTCCTTAATGCCCAAATCCTATGCTTACTTCATAATTAACTTTTCCATTAAGTCTTTAAAACACACAGCCACCAAAAATGACTGTTTTACTTCAGAATTCCTTACATAGTTGTGTATATGCTGTACAACATTTGCTAGTATTCTATCTTAAAACAACCCTCAACAATTTTTACAATCTAAATTGCAAAAGAATTTGATAAACAATAGATACATGCATATGTATAACTAATTACTTTGCTGTACACCTATAACTAACACAATATTGTTAATCAACTACACTTCAATGTGAAATAAAAGTTAAAATTAAACAACTTTTAACTGGAGAACAGTTTTCATATCTGCCTCTCCAAAGTCAAGGGAGATTGGATATTTATGGAATAATCAAGATAGTCTTAAGTGGAAAAGATGATTGGAGGGAGGGGAAAAGTGAAGTAATTAGTTTTCTACACAGGTGTATCTCAGTTCCATGCCTCTGCATTTTCAGAATGAATTCTCAGCATTATCTGAAGGTGGAGTTTTCCAGCTCTTGAAGTCAAAAGTCTATTTATGGACATCTATACAAGTCCCCATGTCCAAGGGCAAAGGAAAACCCCAGCAAGACAGTAGGAGGGGTAAAATCACATTTAGAATCAAACCGCTTACCTGCCAGAGATGCTCAGAATGCTCCAACAAACCTTGTGTGCACAGGACCCAGGGACACCACAGAGACTGAGCCGTAACTGTATGTGAGCGTCTCTGTGGAGGTGTGGGTCAGCAGTGGCCTGCCACAGAGGAACAGACGTGGTGCAGCAGACTTGGGTATGCCATATGTCCTCTTGGAGGAGGTCGCCATTAACTCCACCAGGGAGCCTCCAGAACTCACACAGATCTGGGGAAACAGACTCTTAGAAGGCACAAACAGAACCTCGTGTACTCCAGGACCCAGAGGAAAGCAGCAGTGATCACAAAAGAGGCTGACCCATACTTGCCCGTGAGGGTCCAGGAGTCTCTGGCATAGGTGTGAGTCGACGGTGGCCTGCTGCAGGGCTGGGGGCACTGACTGCAGGAGTACCTGCATGGGACCTGTTGAAGGAGGTCACCATTATCTTCATTACCTCCACAATAGTTTGGCCTCAGGTCAAAAAACAGAGAGGGACAAAGCCCCACCAATCAACAGAAAACTGGATTAAAGATTTACTGAGCATGGCCCCGCCCATCAGAACAAGACCCAGTTTCCCCCTCAGTCAGTCTGTCCTATCAGAAAGATTCCATGAGCCTCTTATACTTCTCAATCAGAGGGCAGGCAGAATGAAAACCACAATCACAGAAAACTAACCAAACTGATCACATGCACCAAAGCCTTGTATAACTCAATAAAACTGTGAGCCATGCCATGGAAGGCCACCCAAGATGCACAGGTCATGGTGGAGAGTTATGACAAAATATGAAGAAGGCCCACTGAAGAAGGGGATGGCAAATCACTTCAGAATTCTTGCCTTGAGAACCCCATGAACAGCATGAAAAGGCAAAATGATAGGACACTGAAAGATGAACTCCCCTGATCAGTAGGTGCCCAATATTGCCATTGGAGATCAGTGGAGAAATAACTCCAGAAAGAATGAAGAGACAGAGCTAAAGCAAAACAACACCTAGTTGTGGATGTGACTGTTGATGGAAGTAAAGTCCAATGCTGTTAAGAGCAATACTGCATAGGAACCTGGAATGTTAGGTCCATGAATCAAAGTAAATTAGAATGGTCAAACAGGAGATGGCAAGACTGAACGTCAACATTTTAGGAATCAGTGAAATAAATGGACTGGAATGGGTGAATTTAACTCAGATGACCATTATATCAACACTGTGGGAAAGAATCCCTTAGAAGAAATGGAGTAACATTCATAGTAAACAAAAAAGTCTGAAATGCAGTACTTGGGTGCAATCTCAAAAACGACAGAATGATTCATCTCTGTTCATTTCCAAGGTAAGCCATACAATATAGCAGTAATCCAAGTCTATGCCCTGACCAGTAATGATGAAGAAGCTGAAGCTGAACAGCTCTATGAAGACCTGCAAGACCTTCCAGAACTAACACCCAAAAAAAGATGTCCTTTTCATTATAAGGGACTGGAATGCAAAGTAGGAAGTGAAGAGATACCTGGAGTAATGGGCAAATTTGCCCTTGGAGTACAAAATGAAGCAGGGCAAAGGCTGGCAGAGTATTGCCAAGAGAATGCACTGGTCATAGCAAACACCCTCTTCCAACAATACAAGAGAAGACTCTACACATGGACATCACCAGATGGTCAATACCAAAATCAGATTGATTATATTCTTTGCGCCAAAGATGGAGACGCTCTATCTGGTCAGCAAAAACAAGACTAGGAGCTGACTGTGATTCAGATCATTAACTCCTTATTGCCAAATTTAGACTTTAATTGAAGAAAATAGGGAAACCCACTAGACCATTCAGGTATGACCTGAATCAAATCCCTTACACTTATACAGTGCAAGTGACAAATAGATTCAAGGGATTCGATCTGATACAGTGCCTGATGAACTATGGATGGAGGTTCATGACATTGTACAGGAGTTAGTGATCAAAACCATCCCCAAGAAAAAGAAATGCCAAAAGGCAAAATGGTTTTCTGAGGAGGCCTTACAAATAGCCATGAAAAGAAAAGAAGCTAAAGGCAAAGGAGAAAAGGAAAGATAAATCCATTTGAATGCAGAATTCCAAAGAATAGCAAGGAGAGAAAAGAAAGCCTTCCTCAGTGATCAATGCAAAGAAATAGAGGAAAACAATAGAATGGGAAGGACTAGAGATCACTTCAAGAAAATTAGAGATGCCAAGGGAACATTTCATACAAAGATGGACACAACAAAGGACAGAAATGGTATGGACTTAACAGAAGCAGAAGATATTAAGAAGAGGTGGCAAGAATACACAGAAGAACTATACAATAAAGATCTTCATGACCCAGATATCCACGATGGTGTGATCACTCACCTAGAGCCAGACATCCTGGAGTGAGAAATCAAGTGGGACTTAGGGAGCATCACTATGAACAAAGCTAATGGAGGTGATGGAATTCCAGCTGAGCTATTTCAAATCCTAAATGATGATGCTGTGAAAGTGCTGCACTCAATATGCCAGCAAATTTGGAAAATTCAGTAGTGGCCACGGGGCTGGAAAAGGTCAGTTTTCATTCTAATCCCAAAGAAAGCCAATGCCAATTAATGTCCAGACTACCACACAATTGCACTCATCTTACACCCTAGCAAAGTAATGCTCAAAACTCTCCAAGCCAGACTTCAATAGTATGTGAACCGTGAACTTCCAGATGTTCAAGCTAAATTTAGAAAAGGCAGTGGAACCAGAGACCAAATTGCCAACATCCACTGGATCATGGAAAAAGCAAGAGTTCCAGAAAAACTTTACATCTGCTTTATTGACTACACCAAAGCCTTTGACTGTGTGGATCACAAACGATCCATGGAAAATTCTTAAAGAGATGGGAATACCAGACCACCTGACCTGCCTCCTGAGAAATCTGTATGCAGGTCAAGAAATAAGAGTTAGAACTCTTCATGGAACTACAGATTGGTTCCAAATCGGAAAAGGAGTATGTCAAGGCTGCATATTGTTGCCCAGCTTATTTAACTTATATGCAGAGTACATCATGAGAAATGCCAGACTGGAAGAAGCACAAGCTGGAATCAAGGTTGCCAGGAGAAACATCAGTAACCTCAGATATGCAGATGACACCACCCTTATGGCAGTAAGTGAAGAAGAACTGAATTGTATCTTTGTGAAAGTAAAAGAGGAGAGTGAAAAAATTGGCTTAAAACTCAACATTCAGAAAATGAAAATCATGGCATCCAATCCAATCACTTCATGGCAAATAGATGGGAAAACAGCAGATACAGTGACAGACAGAAAGTCTGTGACAGTCCAGTGTCTTTCTGGACTCCAAAATCACTGCAGATGGTGACTGCAGCCATAAAATTAAAAGACACTTGCTCCTTGAAATAAAGCTGTGACCAGCCAGTCAGCATATTAAAAAGCAGAGACATTACTTTGCCAACAAAGTACATCTAGTCATAGCTATGTTTTCTCCAGTAGTCATGTATGGATGTGAGAGTTAGACTTTAAAGAAAGCTGAGTGCCAAAGAATTGATGCTCTTGAACTGTGATGTTGGAGAAGACTCCTGAGAATACCTTGGACTGGAGGGAGATCCAACTAGTCAACCC
The DNA here is from genome assembly GCF_019320065.1 of Cervus canadensis. Classification (NCBI taxonomy): domain Eukaryota; kingdom Metazoa; phylum Chordata; class Mammalia; order Artiodactyla; family Cervidae; genus Cervus; species Cervus canadensis. The sequence goes on from NC_057393.1 coordinate 82,090,843, forward strand.
TAAAGGAAATCAGTCCTGAATATGCATTGGAAGGACTGATGCTGAAGCTGAAGCTCCAATACTTTGGCCACCTGATGCGAAGAACTGACTCACTGAAGAAGACCCTGATAATGGGGAAGATTGAAGGCGGGAGGAGAAGGGGATGACAGAGGATGAAATGGTTGGATGGCATCTCTGACTAGATGGTCATGAGTTTGAGTAAGGTCTGGGAGTTGGTGATGGACAGGGAAGCTGGACATGCTGCAGTCCATGGGGTCCCAAAGAGTCAGATAAGGATGAGCAACTGAATTGAACCGAACTGATACAGGTCCAGTTTTAGGACTGGAGGTCCAAACCAGACCCCGGCCAGCTTTCAGGGAATAAGAACTGACTCCAAGTTTCTGGCAGTGTGAAACTAAGTTATACAATTAAAGAGAGGGGAAAAAAGAAAGGGAAAATGTACTAATGTGAAATTAATCAATGAAGGCTATTAAGAAGAAAATGGACTTTAACAAGCCGATCCCTTGTCTCTTATTCTATAAGACAAGTTCAACAATTTCTATTAGTTATCACCTTCTGTTAACTCCACGGGTCACAGTTTTGCTGGAAAAGTAAAGGAAAATTACTTCCTTCCTGACAACACCTACTAAAAACATGTCTTTGAAGAAAATAAAACATTTTGTTTTTTGTTACTTTGTGTCCATTTTTTGTTCTTGAAAAACCTTAAAGTCCTTGAACTGATTAATTTTAATATCAGAGATTAGACCATTAAAAGAAGAAAAAATTTTAAAAATGCCACATAATTATATGAAAAAAGAATTAAAAATATAAAGACTTCTTTGACATGTTATTTCTTTAAAAATTATACCAGTTCTTTTTTTTTTTTTTTTTTACCAAAAATGCATACAGTTTTGGCAAGTGTGACATATATGTTTATACTTTATACTTTGGTAAGTATAAAGTACATATTATACAAGTATAAAGTATATAAAGCATATATTAACAATGTTCACTATGTCTTTATTTTCAACTATGTGAACCACTTATTTAATGTGTTAAATTGCTGTCTTTCTTTTGAAATAAACTCCTTGCCAGATCAGAGATCTTGAGTAAGGTCATCTACAAAACCATTATTAACAGAAATAACTTCATGCTTAATCTTTGAAGTGAAATTCAGAAAAATGTAATGAGCATTATAAGCTATAGTTTTATTTTTAATATTTTATTTGATTCACCTAGACACCTTAAATTCAGTTTTTTCTTATGATAACTAACTTTTTATAAAAGATTTAGCAAATATTTTGTTTGCATGAAGCTAAGTGTTTTGTATGTATTTATCTATTTTCCATAAAACAACATACAGTGAATATAACCTATCAAAATGATATTTTCATTTTCTTTCCTATAGATATGAGTTCCTTTGAATGATACATTCTGATGAAAAAAAAACAAATCAGACAGATTTTTATTTCTAAATGTTGAGTTTTAGTTTATCATATAACAGAAAGAAAAAAGAATTCTTTATAGCACAAATCACATAAATGTATAAGCATCATGTTAAAATAGAATTGAACATATTTTTATCTGTATTGTATTGAATCATTTGAAAATATCTACAGTTGGCAAATCTAGAATTTGCATCATATCTGAGTTTTGAGCAAAATTAGTGCCTACTTGTTTAATTTAATATTCTTTAGATGAAATGTCGCTTATAGTTATTTTGAGAAAAATTCTTTTCTAAAATGGATACACGTTTGCTGAGTTCCCTCAATTTGCTAGGTACAGGTAGCATTTTGCTGGACTACATTGCAGCAGATTATTAGGTATTATTATTATTATATTAGAGGTCTAAAATATGAACTGTGTCTTCAAATTATTATCTACTGTTTATACATTTATTTCTTGCTTACTTATTCACTCAGTCATGTCCAACTCTTTGCAACTCTTTGGACTGTAGCCCCACCAGGCTCTGATACATTTATTAACTAAGTGAATATGTGTTAACAACTTTATATGGACATAAGATTACATACTATGCCTTCAAGTAATTTGCACCGTACTGAAGTAAGTAAAACTTGTGTCAATAACATGATGTTATCTGATTTTGACAATTCTTATTTGATATATAAACCCAAATGAAATTGTGACCAAATCTAAGCCTTGGCTGCTAAGCATCAGTAATATACTGAGGATTATAAATGTTCTAAGAATCCAAAGGATAGATTTTTCAATGAAATTTGTTGTAGTTAGTGGATCCATTTTAATGCAAGTAGGAATGAGCTGAACTTCAAAAATCTTTCTGGAAAACATACTCTCTGTTCTTTCTTCAGTTATCCCTGCCTGTCATTTCTCTTCCTTTTCTTAAGTTCCCTCACCCAATAAATTCAACCCATCCACATTCATCTGAAAACTGTCCTTCAGCTTAGTTCGAACTTTAGTAGGATTTTATTAATTGCATTCTATCATCAGTAATCATGAATATTTAATTGTATAAGTTGTGATTCAGTCTTTAATAGTTTCCAAAAGTTAAACACCCCATAATTAATTCTAGCTGAAGACACTGCCCATCTTAAGTCTCATTCTTTGTTGGGCTCATCCACAAATCATCCATTGTTGTTATTGTTGGATTAGTAGTGAAGTCGTGTCTAACTCTGCCAACCCATAGACTGTATGCTGCCAGGCTCCTCTGTCCATGGGATTTCCCAGGCAAGAATACTGGGGTGAGTTTCCATTTCCTTCTCTGGGGGATCTTCCCAACCCAGGGATCAAACCTGCTTCTCCTGCATTGGCAGGCGGATTCTTTAACACTGAGCCACCAGGGAAGCCTGGCAAAGTGTTACTGAATGCAAGTTCATGTGCCTCATCCACAATGAGGCCAAAGAAGCTGAAATGTTGGAGTTTGGAGAAGGGAACGGTTTATTGCAGGGCCATGCAAGGAGAATAGGTGACTCTTGATTTAAAAAAAAAAAAAAAGCAAAACCCAAAAACCAGAACTCCCCGAAGGGTTTTAGCAAATCATTTTTAAAGACCAGGTGAGGGAGGTACATCCCAGGGTAAGTGAACTCAGGCACAATTCTCTGATTGGTTGATGTTGAGGCAACAGGGCAGGATCAGGAATATAGCTTTATTAGTCCTTAGGCACCAGAATGTCTGGCGATTAGGTGCTTGTGATCATCAAGTAGTTAATTTCTTCTTTTTGTTAGTGGGTTTTAGTGTCTGAAAAACTCAGGAAATATGTATGAGAATTTGTGATCTGACTACTTCAGAGAGGAGTTACAGGGGAGGATATGTGAGAGGCATCTGTCCCTAGAAGAGACCTATACTGTTCTGCTTGGTTACACAACCACAAAGTTCTCTTTTATATTTTGGCAAAGATTGGTAGTTTTTCATCAAAACTAATTTCCATGTCTCTCTGCACACGCATCTGAACCACATTTCCCAGTCTCCCTACAGTTAGGTATGACCACATCAGTAATTTCTAAATGATACATTTTGAGTGAAACTTAATTCTGCCACTCCCAAGTTTGTTCCACAACCTTTACAACACACAATTCTTCATGTTTTTCTTTTCTCAGTCATATTGAAGTGGAAACAACACGAGTGACCACACCACACACAGGTGGAAATTAGAGTTCTATCTGAACTGTCAATCTGAAACTATACTGATCTGTTATATAATAAAGAAAAATATCTGATATTATATTGAGCTCTTGTTTGTAGACTACCATGGTTAGATTATAGAGGAGCAGAATTTGCCACCCAAAAATATGTCTCTTTGGGGTATTAATTCTTTTAAACTGGTTATTTTCTAAGAAACAACAGACAGGCAAAAAACTCTGAAAACTAAGTCAGAGTTGCTCTTTCATAGTAAACATTTATGTCTGTAAGGAAACCATCCGTTAGGGTGTCTTCCTTATGTACCAAGAAGAGGATGACCCATTATCAGTGAAGAAGTCCATGACTGAAGTCTATGTGAAATCTTACCATTGTTTATTGTGCTTTTCTTGGTAAGGTTCTATAACTGACTCTCCCCACCTCTAACACTCTTTTGTCTTTCGCTGAGGATGATATTTAATGTGAAAGTTTTACCATTTTAGCGAGTCACTCAGTTTTCCTGGATTTTTCCTATGTATTTGTCATTGTTGTTTAGTCACTAAGCTTTATCCAGCTTTTTGGGACTGTAGCCCTCGAGTCTCCTCTGTCTATGGGATTTTTCCAGGCAAGAATAATAGAATGGGTTGTCATTTCTTCCTCCAAAGGATCTTCCTGGCCCATGAACCTGTGTCTCTTGCATTGACAGGTAGATTATTTATTGCTGAGCCATCAGGGAAGCCCCTCTCCTATGTATAAATGTTATTCAAATTTTGTTTAGTTTTCTCCTGTTAACCCGCTTCATATCAAATGAAAATTTTCAAAAGAATGAAAATTCTTTGTCCAGCCAGAAGACCCCAGAAGGGTAGAGGAAAGTGTTTTCCAATCTAAAAAGATTTACACCAGAATTTTCCATTCTGTTACATAATCTAAACTTCCTTTGTTTGCTACTACTACATATCATAGTTTATGTGTTAATGCAGTCTGCCCTAACCTATAACCTAGTAAATATACAAATGGCCCCTAAAATTGGTGTAAACCTAACTTTTATTGTTGATATCGTTGGTGATACCCTTAGGATCTTTGAATTACTTCACTAAGCATTGAGTTCAAGCATTTTCTAGGTTTTCTTATTGAATTCCAAATTCTAAAAGCTGAAGGCTACAGTTAGCATTTCTGATGATGCTGTTGTGGCTAGGGTCCCTGACTTTTTTGGGATGCATAAACCCATATCGGTCATTTGAAACTAGACTACATAAAGGAGGGCACAGCATGGAGCCTCCATTTTCTTTTGTCATGAATCATGGCCAGGGCAGAATTGTTTTAGGTTTGGCAGGTGGCTTCCTAAGTCAGTGCTTTCCTGATCATAGCAGAGTCACTACAATTGTTCAGTTATAGCTTTTTAACTACAGCTTCTTCAGTTAGGTAGGAAAATCAGCTTCTTTGAAATCCCTGCTGTATGGTATATTTTAACAATGAGATTTAGCTTAGAATCTGTTTTCAGTCCTCTCTCTCCCTTCATGGTCTAGTTGATCTCTTTCTGCAGAGTACAGTGGATTCTCTATCTACAAATAAGAGCTCTCACCAATTGAGTGACAGCTATTCAACTCTCTCTCTTCCATAATTTCCAACACCATCTATATCTTCTCTGCTGAATCTATTCCCAAGGTACTATCATTGAAAATCACAGTCAACAGTGTTGAAAATGAGTCAGAGTTGGCTGAGTGGGGAATTACCAATGCAGATGTTGATAATGAAGCCAATCTTTATTGAATCCATGTTTCATGGATTTTTGAAGTCCTTTGATAGGGGTGTTAACATTCAGAAGTTTTATGTCTTTTTGATGAATTTATCCTATATTATTAGGAAATATCTTTCTTTATTCGAGTAATATTACTTCTTTTGACATTTACATTAACTGATATGTGTATAGCCATTCCAACTTTCTTTTGATTAGCATTTACTTATTATGTCTTCTTTCATCTTATGTATTTTAATTTATACATAAAGTGGGAAAGTAAATTGGTTGTAAATAGTACAGAGTTGGATCTTTCTTGTTCATCCAGTCTCACTATATCTTCCTTTTACTTCACTTATTAGATAATTCTCACTAATGTAATTATTAATTTTCTTTAAATCTACTATCTTGCTAATTCCTTTCTTTTTTCCTGTATTTGCTCTTTGCTATTTATTTCCTTTTGTTTTGCATTTATTTGAGTTAAATAACAATTTTATGATTTGTTTTTTCTTTTCTATTGTTTTATATGCCATAATTTTTGCTTTATTATTTTTAGCACTTTCTTTAGGGTTTATAATACAATTTTAGTGTATGACACTAAAGTTTTAGTTTATCATACTGTCTCTTTAGATTGTACTATACCAGTTCACACCATATATGAAAATCCTAAACTCTATGTTTTATTTTCTTCTTCCTGCCCCTTTTTCTATTATTGTTAAATATTATGGTTCAATATGTGGCTCAGACGATAAATAATCCGTCTGCAATGTAGGAGACCTGGGTTTGATCACTGCGTTGAGAAGATCCTCTGGAGAAGGGCATGACAACCCACTCCAGTACTCTTGCCTGGAGAATCCCCATGGACAGTGGAGCTGGGCAGGAGTCCATGGGTCACAAAGAATCACACAGGACTGAGCGACTGAGTACAGGACAGCACTCATGTTATAAAATCCACTGCACTCTGATTTTTCAGTCTGTCAGTTCTCTTTTAAATAAATGTTTGAAATGCAAAAATTACACGTTTGCCCACATATGTGTGTAGATCCACGTAAAGAACTACTTTTAACATTTCTTATGGTGCAAGTTTCCTGGTAACAGATATCTTACTTTGCTTGCCTGAAAAAAGTTATTATTTTTATTTCATTTTTGAATGACTTTTTAAAATTGGATATAGAATTCAGGGGATTTTTTTCCAGGGAATTTGTGATGTATTTTGGTCTTGTCAGCTGAAACCAAATACACAATATGAGAGTTGTGAGTTAATTTTCATTTGGGACAATGTGAAGACTGTAGCCCAGGAGAAACATTTTAGATACTCTGAGAAACTGCTCCAAAGAGGTAGTGGGGGAAGGTCTATATATATGTGGTTTTGGTGAAGGTGGAGTTCACACATTTAAGCAAACATTTTGTAGAAGTTTGCTGCTAGTCTTGTGAAGGTTACTGCTAGTAACAAGGAGCAGATGTCACCTTGAAGGATTTTAGTGCTTTTCTAGATAAAAGAAGATGCAAAATTGAGCTCATAAGATCTTCTCCTGAAAATATTGAACTGTCTGAAGACCTATTCTGCCAGCTTTTCCCACAGCACAGTGCCTCATTCCTGATCTCCATCCTGAACTCCTTCAGGCAGAGTTGAAGGACAACAGCTGCAGCAGCTCATGATTTAATCCTTGCAGAGGTAAATGGGCAAGTGCCAATTTTTAGTTGGGCAGTCTTATTTATTTTTGCCTCTGTTTTTATCTTGTTTTGAGTTTGTTGAGCTTCTTAAATATGTTTGTTAATAGTTTACACAAAATTTTGGAAAATTGCTAGCCATTATTCCTTTAACTGTATTCCACCACACTTTTTTCTCCTAATATTAGAATTTCTTTCATATTTTGCCACTTAATATTGTGTCAAATGTTACTGAAGTGCTGTGTCTCTTTGCATATTTTTTCTTTATTTTAGTTCAGAAAAGTATTATTTCTATGACTTCAAGTCATTTTTCCTGCATTGCCTAATATGTTATTAATTTAATTAATTTAAAAATTTTTATTGTATTATTCTACTATAGTAATTTCATTTGAAATATCTTTAATTTCTCTTCTCTTCCATTATCTTTGATATTCCTAAATCTATTTCTATCGACTCAGTTTTCTTTTGATTTACATCACATTTTAATGCTTCTATTTCTCCTACATGTTTAATAATGTCTCCTTTCTGGCTGATACAAACTTAAATATGCTCCAATAGTGTTTTACAGAACCTTGATATTTAATTTTCCCTCCTGGTCTTGTGGCAGTTTATTCTATTCTTGTGGGTGTAGTATGCAGGGATACAAAAAATGGGATTCCTGCGAAGATTCCAAGATACCTTTCTGTCAATGGGTTGTTTTATTTATTTATTTTTTTCTGTACTTTATCCTACCTTGTATAGCTACCCTAAGCTTCCTGAAGGGTAACTCTGCTTCTTCAAAACATTATTATCAGGATTTGTTGTGCCTATGCACATCCTCACCCTAACCTCCCAAACCCCATTACATTCAGGAATTTGCTTCTATATAAAAAAAACATGGTTATCATTGTTGTTTTAGTCCCTAAGTCATGTTCGACTGTGACCCTATAGACTATAGCCTGATAGGCCCCTCTGTCCATGGGATTTTCCCAGGAAAGAATACTGGAGTGGGCTGCCATCTCCTTCTCCAGGGAATCTTCCTGACCCAGGGATTGAACCCATGTCTCCTGCGTTGGCAGGTGGATTCTTTAACACTGAGCAACTAGGTAAGCCCATAGTGATAATAGTCTCATGTGATTTACTTACCATCTCTCAGGGGTACAGTAACCTACTTCCTGTTGTGCAATACATATTCTATGTATTTGTTATTTTTCTAGTTGTTTACCTTGGAAAGGAAATTCTGAAATCTGAAACTCCTTCATAGTTAACAATTTTGTCAAATTTTAGTTTACCTTAATAAACTAAACAAATTTAGTTTACCTTAATTTTTGCATTAGAAAAATCATGAGGAGAAAAATAAATAATAATTTGTGAAAAATACAGTATTATGAAATAGCCATTTTATATTAGTAATATAGAGCTTAGTAGGATGAAAAAATAACTAAAAATATTCTGTGTTTTATCTTAGCTGTTGTTGCTGTTCAGTCACTAAGTCATCGCAGACTCATTTTGACCCATGGATCACAGTATGCCAGGCTCCTCTGTCCTCCACTGTCTCCTGGAATTAGCTCAAATTCGTATCCATCGAGTCAGTGATGCTATCTAACCATCTGATCCTCTACTGCTTATTTCTTTCTTTTTTTTTTTCCATTTATTTTTATTCTTTGGAGGCTAATTACTTTACAATATTGTAGTGGTTTATGCCACACATTGACATGAATCAGCCATGGATTTACATGTGTTCCCCATCCCTATACCCCTCCCGCCTCCCTCTCCATCCCATCCCTCTGGGTCTTCCCAGTGCACCAGCCCTGAGCACCTGTCTCATGCATTTAACCTGGGCTGGTGATCTGTTTCACCCTTGTTTCAATGCTGTTCTCTCTGAACATCCCACCCTTGCCTTCTCCCACAGAGTTTATAAGTCTGTTCTGTACATCTGTGTCTCTTTTTCTGTTTTGCATATAAGGTTATCATTACCATCTTTTAAAATTCCATATATATGCGTTAGTATACTGTATTGGTCTTTATCTTTCTGGCTTACTTCACTCTGTATAATGGGCTCCAGTTTCATCCATCTCATTAGAACTGATTCAAATGAATTCTTTTTGATGGCTGAGTAATATTCCATAGTGTATATGTACCACAGCTTCCTTATTGATTCGTCTGCTGATGGGCATCTAGGTTGTAAAGCTTATTTCTTTACTGTCAGTCTTTCTTAGCATCAGGGTCTTTTTCAATGAGTCAGCTATTCACACCAGGTGGCCAAGGTATTGGAGCTTCAACTGCAGCATCAGTTCTTCCAATGAATATTCAGGGTTGATTTCCTTTAGGATTGACTGGTTTGATCTCCCTGCAGTTCAAGGCACTCTCTAGAGTCTTATCCAGCGTCACAATTCAAAATCATCAATTCTTCAGTGCTCAGCCTTCTTTATGGTCTGTCTCACATCCGTACACGATTGCTGGAAAAACCATAGCTTTAACTATAAGGATCTTTGTCCACAAAGTAATGTCTCTGCTTTTTAATATACTCTCTAGGTTTCAAGGAGCAAGCATCTTTTAATTTCATGGCTGCAATCACTGTCCTCAGTGATTCTGTAGACCAAGAAAAGAAAATATGTCACTGCTTCCGCTTTTCTCCCTTCTATTTGCCAGGAAGTGATGGGAGCAGATGTCATGATCTTAGACTTTTTATGCAGAGATTCAAGCCAGCTTTTCTACTCTTACTTTCACCCTCATCAGGAGGGTTTTAGTTTCTCTTCACTTTCTGCCTTTATAATGGTATCATCTGCATATCTGAGGTTGTTGATATTTCTCCTGACAATCTTGATTGCAGCTTGGGATTCCTCTAGCAGGGCATTTTGCATGATGCTAACTGCATAGAAGTTAAATAACCAGGGTAACATAATTCAGCCTTGTCATTCTCCTTCCCCAATTTTGAACCAGTCCATTGTTCCATGTCCAGTTCTAACTGTTGCTTATTGACTTGCATACAGGTTTTTCAGGATACAGGTAAGGTAGTCTGCTATTCTCATCTCTTTAAGGATTTTCTATAGTTTGTTATGGTTCACACAGTCAAAAGTTTTCACAAAGTCAATTAAGTAGAAGTAGAGATTTTCTGGAATTCCCTTGCTTTCTCCATGATCCAGCAAATGTTGGCAATTCAATTTCTGGTTCCTCTGCCTTTTCTAAATCCAGCTTGTACATCTAAAGGTTCTCAGTTCACATACTGCTGAAGCCTAGCCTGAAGGATTTTGAGCATTACCTTACTGGCATGTGAAATGAATGCATTTGCACAGTAGTTTAAACATGTTTGGGATTGCCCTTCTTTGGAATTGGAATGAAAACTGACCTTTTCCAGTCCTGGAACCACTGCTGAGTTTTCCAAATTTGCTGACATATTGAGTGCAGCACTTTCATAGCATCATCTTTTAGGATTTGAAATAGCTCAGCTGGAATTCCATCACATCCACTAGCTCTATTTATAGTAATGTTTCCTAAGGCCCACTTGATTTCACATTCCAAGATGTTTGCTCTAGGTGAGTGACCCCACCATCATGCTTATCCAGGTCATTAAGACCTTTTTTGTATAGTTCTGAGTATTTGTGTCACCTGTTCTTAATCCCTTCTGCTTCTGTTAAGTCCTTACTATTTCTGTCCTTTATCATGTCCATCCTTGGATGAAATCTTCCATTGATACCTTCAATTTTGGTGAAGAGATCTGTAGTTTTTCCTATTCTATTGTTGTCCTCTATTTCTTCACATTATTCATTTAAAAAGGGCTTCTTGTCTCTCCTTGCTATTGTCCGGAACTCTGCATTTACTTGGGTATATCTTTCCTTTCTCTTTTGCTTTTACTTCTCTTCTTTCTTCAGTTATCTGTAAAGTCTCTTCAGACAACCACTTTGACTTCTTGTATTTCTTTTTCTTTGGGATGATTTTGGTCACTGCCACCTGTGCAGTATTACAAACCTCCATCCATAGTTCTTTGGGCACTCTGTCTACCAGATCTAATCCCTTGAATCTATTTATCACCCCCACTGTATAATTGTAAGTGTTTTGATTTAGGTCATGCTGAATGGCCTAGTAGTTTTCCCTGCTTTCTTCAATTTAAGGCTGGTTTTGCTATAGGTAGCTGATAATCTGAATCTTAGTCAGATCCTGGTCTTGTTTTTGCTGACTGTATAAAGCTTCTCTGTCTTTAGCTACAAATAATATAAGCAATCTGATTTTGGTGTTAATGATCTGGTGATGTTCATGTGTGTAGTAGTTCCCTGGGTTTTGGAAAAAGGTTTGCTGTAACCAACATGTTCTCTTGACAAACTCTGTTAGCCTTTGCCTTGCTTCATTTTGTATTCCAAGGCCAAATTTGCCTGTTATTAATGATATCCCTTGACTTCCTGGTTTTGCATTCCTGTCTCCTCTGATGAAAAGGATTTTCTTTTTTATTCTTTCTTTCTTTCTTTTTTTTTTTTTTTTTTTTTTTTTTTTTTTTTTATTTTTTTT